>NC_089837.1:193261122-193568622 GCF_035609145.1 Eleutherodactylus coqui | reverse complement strand
AATACATAGCGGCAATCACGGGCCCGGGGACCGCTCACCTTCAGGAGTCGGGAGCCAGGAGATTTTAAGTTTACCGGGGCTCCCGGCCTTCTGCACATGCACAGAACAGCGGCAACGGGTCCCGGAGGACCCCTTAACCGCGGGACACCACAGACAAGGCGGGTGAGTAATTTCAGCTGCCCTGGTGGATCCAATCCATCAGGGCAGCTGAATCTTTAACTTTATTTTTCACTTTATTGCCGATCGCATTGCCGGGGGGGACTGCCCGCTGCCTGGGATAACAGCACCATGCTGTCTGCTACCTGCGGGCACCGAGAGCATGGAGCTGTCCTGTCCTGAGCCAAGAGGGCTTTAATCCAAAGAGGATGCATGTTTTTACGTCCTCTAGGATTAAAGCCCATTTAGCTAGGACGTAAAAAGGCAATGGGGCCGTCATTAAGGGGTTAATTTGTTTGGTGCATCTCAAGCTATCCATGTAATAAAAAAAGAAAAGAAATCTAACCCAGCTAGAGTAGATTTCTTGTGTTATTTATGCCAGTTCCTGGTGCAAATAGTAGTTAAATCTTTCTTGCCACGCCCTTTACCGCTAACTTAGTCTCGCTTTCTTAAAAAATAGTGATGTAAAACTGAAAAAAATATGTGCAAAAATTAGTTGTTTTTTTTTTACACCATTTTGTTCTCTGATAACTTCATTCCTTCTGTCATCTAGGAGCCCAGGCGTTCGTTTTTGGTGCTGACGATATTCGGAAACTAACCTTTATTCTTAGCCATGATATATAACTATGATTAAGAATTATTTCTTGAAACATTTCAGCATCTTCTAGTCTGACTTGAAGTCTTGACTTCTGTGACATAATTTTATTGTAGCTCTGAACTACATTCCCTTGCAATAGTTAGGGCCTGCATCCCTTGAGAGCTCTTCTGTTTTTCCATGTCTTAGGCTAATTGTACATGGGCCGTGAATCAAAAATGTCTCACATCACTTTGGGTTAGTTGCGATCCGCCACTGTGAAAATCTCAGAGTGTTTCCCATTATTTTCAATAGGAAACTTTGCATCGCACTCGCATTGAAAACAATGGGCAATGCGATGCGAGGGCACGCCCAAAGATAGGACATGCTGCGATGTGTATGACTCCATTCAAAAGAAAAGAATGGGGCTCATATTCGTGCGCGATTCTTGGCCATATGAACCCTGCCTTATTAGGCTCATAAAAGAAAGTGGATGGACGGAAATAAATATATATCAGGAGAAAAACACTGTATGCAACTTGCACGGTGACCGTGTTGGGGATTCGCAATCTGCTTCACAGAATCACACATTAGCAAATCCTACCACATTAAAGAGGGAAAGCATGTTACAAGCTTGTTCCTACAGATTATACATATTGGCAGAATTACCTGGCAAATCCATGGATTTATGCTGCAAATTTATATTTCAGACTACTGAGATTTTCACCCGACTTTAACGCTTCTTAACGAGGGAAGGCTTAAAACTTTTGTGCTATTAATGACATCGACTTTTTATACTTTGAGTCACTTTGAGCTTTTAAGTCAGTTTATAAATCAAATGTGGACCAACAATAAGATGAAAGACAAAAGCATTAGCTATACTAATGGAATCTGTACGTTAAAGTATGAACATGAGTGAAAATAGATTCCTCTCACTCTTTACTCTATGCAATTATACAGCAATGACAGTAAAGCAGTTATGTAGCCAACAGCATTGAAAAGAAAGAAAATGAAGAGAAGTTGAGAGGTCAAGAAAAACAATAAAGATGGAATGTACATATTTGAATGGAACAGGAACAGGTAAGTGAATAACTTCTGTATGGCTCATAATTAATGCACGATGTATATTACAAAGTGCATTAATATGGCCATACAGAAGTGCTGAACCCCACTTACTTTCGCGGGACAACCCCTTTAAGGGCAAGACTACATAAAAAAAATACCAATAATTGATTAGTGTCACTGTCCTATTGTCAAAGGGCTCAATAAATCATTAACGGTGCAGTTACAGTGTGTATTAACATACCAATGAGCAGAAGGTAAGAGTAATCTTCTACAGTTACTTCTCCTCTTAGGATTTTCTCTTGGTAATCAACCGTAACCATCTCTGCACACATGTTCTATAACATAAAAGGAGAACAGAACAGGAACAGCTTAATGGATTTACTTATTTTAAAAACAGGCTGAAAGGATGCTTTTTAGCCCATCTGGCTTATGGATCTGTATGGACACGTTAATCATGCGCCGCTTTTATAGTATACAAGTTAAATGTACAGCACAAGCATGATGAACAGGAACTCCGTGACATTCTTACCCTCAGAAAAATGAAATCAAATCATATAATCATTCCTACAAGAATACATCCCAAGATCACCGTGTAATGCTCCAATTAAGGAAAAATGATTTAACTAAGTCTCTCTTTATTTTTCTAGGTACTGCCAACTTTATAGACTAGTGCCTACGGACGGATCATCGCTACGGGAATCACGGTCAGACAGCCGCCGCAAATTCCGCAGCAATGACCGTCCATAGACATGCTATGTTAAATGATTCCCCCTTGCTCACGAGCGGAAATCAACTGCGATTTTCCACTCACGGGGGAGAATCGCAGCATGTTCTATTCTGTGCGGAAAAGCGCACAGACGTCTTCCGTTGCAGTCAATAGAAGCCATCAGTCCCACGCTGTGAGCACAGCACAAGTATCGCGGAAATCTGCGTCACCGCGCGTCATGCGCTGCACTGCACATGTGCACCGGCTCACTGGACAAAGCGCTCGTGGCAGATTCGGAGAGGCGAGTATACAGTCTCTGGGGGGGTGCAGAGTCTGAATCCGACCCGGCCGTGGGCATGAGCCCCCCTTTAGGTTGATTTAATGGTTACATTCATATTTATAGTATGCCAGCAGAAATTTACTAAATTCTGGTGGGCAGGGTGTTACCAGGTGTTGCAAGGTGTATGTCTGCAGAACCCTTCTTGTTGGCGAACATTGCGTTTGGCTCTAGTCATTTTTTTTTTTAACAAGTTGTTCAGTTTCTCATGAAACCCTTGCCTCAGCCTCCGCATTCTCCAAAACTCGCTCCATGCAACTTTGTTTTTCTACAAGGTCTTTGGGCAGTGGAGAAGGAAACAAAATTTCACAGCTGTAGATTGTTCATATGAATCAGACATCACAAAATAGGTGAAAAACAAACTGAGTTTTTTGAAAAAAAAAATTACTGGGGCCGAACGCAACCTTTCCCCAACAACGTTTGCTGGCGTACCGCCTCAAAGGATTCCACAAAAATTCACTTTGCAACAGAAGCCTGTACTAGCAACACCTCGCCCACCAGATTCCTGTTGGTTTTGCTATCTGCCTTGTGTGTATATAGTAGGTAGTTAAGTGTAATCCACAATTCACTAGTAGGCAATATTTATTAGGAAGACAGAAGCAGTGGTGAATGCAGACACTAGAGAGATGCTGCAGAGCAAGACAACTTCCTCTCTCCTCTGGCACGCTTCCAAACATCTACTCTTTACTGTTGTCATGCTAATTACACTACACAGAGAAGAAGGCATGCTCGGTAGTGACTGCAGATACAAAATATATTTTATATGGCAAGTAATACACAGAAAAGAGAAGAAATAGCGGCTGTAAGAAATACTTGCACACAGTCACGGCAATTTGGCACCATATCGCTTAACTGGAAAATGTCTGTGATGCAGGAACTCCTGGCATAGGAAAAGCCTAAATTGCTTTGTGGTTAAAAGACTGACATCAGGAGAAATGGGTCATTTACTTCCATGCATTTGCGCAAAAGGTCAATGCTCAGGTCCAATAAATGCCATCTTACAGGACCTCTACTAGAAGTTGGTGATGGCGCTAGAAACAGGGAATTTTGAACTCTTAAAACAAGCATTACATTCTTTGTTGTAACACTCTTCTTTATGTTGTTGTTAAATTACAGTAGCGTACCTTTTGCTTCGTATAGATAACAATAGTGATTGCAGAATCTGTTTGGAACCAGTCATACCTGCAAAAAAGTAGAAGCGTATCACAGATCACAAAAAAACCTGTGAAAATTGCCTGAAACACACATAAGTATAATTCAAAATACATCTGTAATAAACACCGCAATAACTAAATAAAGGATACAGGCAATTAAAAAGACCAATAACGCTGAATACCAGGCTGATAACAAAAAATGCACTTGCTTAGTGTAAAAACCCTAGCAAGCATCAATTATACAACACACAGCAACAATCTAAGAGCAAAATACATCTTTATTAAGTACATCTACCATAAAAAGTGCAATTAAAATGTTGAACAGCAAACGTCAATTGCAGATTGACTCCGGTCCTGCAGTCCCCAGACTTCACCAGCAGGTTTGTGGTGCAGACTGATGCCAGAGCTTATGACCTTGGCACCGTCCTCAGCCAGGTAAACGCAAAGGGAAAAGAACACCCTGCGATTTACCTCAGCCTAGAGAGGTGGCATATGCCATGGTCAAGAAAGAATGCCATAGTCTGGGCCCTATAGAAGTTACAGCCATATCTATACAGGCATAAGTTCACAGTAGTCACGGATCACAACCCGCTCAGCTGATTGAACCATAGGAAATGACAAACTCCTACACTGGAGTCTAGCGCTGCAGTCCTGCAATTTCACTATCCAGGACAAGAAAGGAAGTGAACATAGTTATGCAGATGGACTGTCCCATCAAGACGAGGCAAGAGGGACGGGCTTTGGAAGTGATCAGTAGAGATCAACCACCATCGCCCATCCAAAAAGGGGAGGTGCGAACTATCCATAGCAACTTGCCGCTCAAGATACTGGGAAAGATTAATTTAATGTTTCCAGTTCTCCTTTCTCCCTCACATCTGAGAGGCCTCTGATATGCATTGGGCTTTAGGAAGCCATTTGATAGTGATAGCAAAAAAAACCAAAGGTAAATGTTAAAAGACCTCCCCTGCTAGTCAGGCTTAACACCTCATGTAATTCCCACAGACTCCCTGTCACCAAAAATCTCTTAATAAAGATTATTGGTTGTGTTAAGGTCCTATCCCAATATGAGTTAGGTTTTTGGAACCTGGCGGGCCAGATGAATGGAATGCATCTACACATGTTGCGGTACGAGCTCAGCATCACCCCCGAACGGCGTATCCACATACGGTTATAATTTAGTGTCATGCTTGATATCACTGAATAGATAAAACCCTGACCAGAAATATGCCAGGCCCATATTCCCGATCAGAATATCTTGTGCGGAGATATGTCCAAAATAGGGAATTATGATTTTTCTACAAGGGCTGCATGCCCTCACCCTAACCTCCTGAATGACATCAGAGGGGGCGAGGGAAGGTGTGTTCTGAGGAATCCTTTATAATTCGGGGCTCCAAAGACCCCTGTTGTCAGACTTCAGAGATACTCCTTGGCGTAAGGCTGCTCCCATTGCTTTAGTGACTCTGCATGGATCAGAATCTTGGGCAGGACATACCAAATCTGGTTTCTTTCTTTTATTTTTCTCCTTGCTTATTTTAAAATACTGTCTTGTTGCGTATATCTGTATACCCTTATACTCCCGTGTAACAACCTTTTTAGTATATCCTTTGTTTGTGTGTGTGTGTGTGTGTGTGTGTAATTTGCACTGCTAGTCTTTTTCTAGAATAAATCTGCAATTTATTAGTTAAACCTTGTCAGTTTTAAAACAAACCATAAACTCCAAAGATTGTGTTCACAGTCTGGGTCTCAGCTTCTCTTAACAGCTAGTGGTAGCAGCGTGTGTATGTGAGCGGCATTGTAACGTGCTGGAGTGCTATAGGCCAGATCAGGGGGTGATTTGTGCTTTTGGTGTGCATGTGGCAGGCCCCTGTGAAAGCTGGTTAGAAATCCACCTCTGTTCTGGCGACTCCACACATGCAACCTCGCTAAAGTGATCGATCAAGGCTCTGTCGAGGGACATGGTCAATGCCAGTGAGGTGCTCGGAACAGTCAATCTGTTACAAATTGGTGATGGAGGTGGGAACTGTCGGTTCTCCCATCTCCTATCCATGACAATGTTCATTATTAAAATTTGCAAGGACTTTTCACATAGATGTAACCAGGTAAAATGTCCATCTCTGTTAAAACTACTCTCCTCCAGTGCACCTGAGACAGTGCACACTATCAACAAGATTTGCACAGGTCTCAAAATACTTAGAAGCTGATACATACATATCACATTCCTTATTCCTTACAACTACATTCAAGTCACCTGAGAGAAAAGTGGCTGGCACTACCATCTAATAAATCCAAAAAGGATAGTACACTAATTTAGACCATAAAGATGTAGACAGAGAAGAAAGTGTGTAAAATGCCAAATTATAACATTTATACAAAAAAATGCTTAATAAAGCATTTTTTGTGTAAATTAACACAAAAAATTACATTCTGTGTAAATAAAGCAATTTCTGTAAATTTTATAATATGGCATTTTTTTTACACTTTCTTTTATGTCTACATGTTTATAAACTACATTCACCTACAGTGCCTGCACCAAAGCGTGCCATAAATGAGAACGGCAAATGCTTTAGGAGTATATATTCCACAGACAGCACATGGCCCCATTATAGCCTCTGAGGCTATACACATTGACATTTTTTCCACTTCATTGTATATCCCATTCATGTTCGTATCATGGAAAAGAAACAGGACATGCAAATGAATGTCAGTGTGGTGCCTCTGTGTAAATGAGAAAGCGCACGGACAAGTGTCCATGTGCTGTTTGATGGAAGTTATGCCCGAGAAAGTGTGCAGCTGGCCTAACAAACAAAACAACCAGGAAACGGGGATAAAAAACTGTGGGTTTAAAAAGTCCAGTGCTCACTGTGATTGGCCAAAGAAAAGTTGCTTATTAATAAAAGCCTGGATGTTAAAGGGGTTGTCCCGAGGCAGCAAGTGGGTCTATACACTTCTGCATGGCCATAATAATGCACTTTGTAATGTACATTGTGCATTAATTATGAGCCATGCAGAAGTTATAAAAAGTTTTATACTTACCTGCTCCGTTGCTGGCGTCCTCGTCTCCATGGTGCCGACTAATTTTCGCCCTCCGATGGCCAAATTAGCCGCGCTTGCGCAGTCCGGGTCTTCTCCTCTTCTCTATGGGGCTCCGTGTAGCTCCGTGTAGCTCCGCCCCGTCACGTGCCGATTCCAGCCAATCAGGAGGCTGGAATCGGCAATGGACCGCACAGAAGCCCTGCGGTCCATGGAGACAGAGGATCCCGGCGGCCATCTTCAGCAGGTGAGTATGAAGACGCCGGACCGCCGGGATTCAGGTAAGCGCTGTGGGGGTTGTTTTTTTAACCCCTGCATCGGGGTTGTCTCGCGACGAACGGGGGGGGGGTTTAAAAAAAAAAAAACCCGTTTCGGCGCGGGACAACCCCTTTAAGGCTGCAAGACATAACTGAGAAGTCCAGAATTCAAGTCCCACTATACACAGCTCCTGACAGTGCACAGTGGGCCAGCATACCTTAAAAGTTTGACAAAAGTGAAATTTACGAATTTATTGGTGAAAATACTAATTTGGGGATGCTAAATAAGAATCTGATTAGTTTGTTACGATCTTACAGATCTAGCTGTTAGGTTATAATCTTACGGAAATATATTACGAAAAATTATACAGTGCTTAATATTTAGTACTGTGCGGCATAGACAAATACGCACTTGGTACATTATTTGGTACATTTGAACACTCATCATTAGCGGAGAAAGTATATTATAACTCTGTATTATGCAAGCATCAGCAAAAATAAACTACAGTATCATTTTCTATGAATAGTTATTTTAAGAAAAAATATAAAGCCGGACTAGTCCAGACTAATTTCGTAGGTCTAGTGGAAAAACAAGTATCCATATTGATAGAGCTCTTCTTCAAACTAATAAACAGAATTCTGCAATACAAACCTTATTTAACGATTTTCAGTAATCACTTTTTAAATAAAACATAAATAACCGTATTACACAGAGATTGGGCAAAACGAAGAATAAAAACAGCAAATTCACAATCAGAAATCTAAGAACAAGATGCGACTTGCATCAGACAAGTGGTGATCGGGAAAAAAAACTGACTCTACCCATCGGAACAGACTGTTCCCTCATCTTCATTAACACACAGTTATGAGCGCCATTTATGAAACTTGATTTTTTTGGACTTTTAACCACTGTTGTATGAATTCTGGCCCATAGCGCAGTGGGCTTATTTTTTGTGGGGCAAGTTGTAACTGAAAAAATGCTTAACCCCTTAAGGAACATGTTGTTTCGTACATAAAGGATCAGATACTTTTTAGAGATTTTCCCCACGTGGTGGTTTTACTGCCTTTTTTTCCCTTCAGCTACCAATATTATTGTTGCTGCGTTTTTTTCCTCCCGCTACATATAGGGTTATTTTTTTATATCTTTTTCACTTACTTTTTTTTTCCTGTGTTTTTTTTTGTTTGTTTTATTGGGGGTTAAAGGCTAAAATTTTTTTTTTTTTAACCTTTATAGTATGGGAACAGGATCCTCATTTTGTTTCAGACATTTTGATATATAATATGTATAGTTTGGGATTATAGGACACATATTGACAGTTTTGGTTGGCGTCGTCTTTGGGTAATTTTCTTTTTTATGTATATATATTTTTTTATTTTATTCTGTAATTTTTTTACTTATTTTTGTAACAATTTTTTTTAACCATCTATGTCCCCAATGATGTCATAAAAGACCTCTGGGGGTCATTCCAACTGTAGATGGGGCATCCACAAGAGCCCCACTTACAGGGAAAAACATCCCCCCTGCAGTGGCAATAGTCACTGGCAGAGCTGATCTGGGCCTGCCCAAACCCTGCAGCTCTGCTGTAACAGGGATCTGCCAGCGGTCACGTGATCACTGGGTCGCGTAGTGTACCCAGGAAAAAAGAAGGCAGAAGCAGATAAAAATTTTAACTGTTAAAAACCGCTTCTCCCTTCTCCTCTGGGTTCTCAACTGTTGCCAACAGATCACAAATCATACCTGGAACAGTCTCCCATAGGAGGCAATGAGCCAGCTCCTGACCCTAGTGCAAATAGCCTATGCGTTCTCCTGTAAAGCATCTGTAAATAGTGTTAACTACAGCAATGGCTAGATGGCAGCCCCTACAGTCCCTACAAAAATAAAAAAATGTATAAAATCGGAAAATAAAAATAGTTCACAAGGTCAGGTTAGGTATCTCCGCCATTGGTTGTCGGGCGCGCCTCTCCCTAACTCCGAGCACCATCTCATGTACTTCCTCGAGGAAACATCGCTCTGGATCCTTCTGGAAAAACCAGGATGGGTGACCAAACAAATGCTACCGATCCACCGACTGGCAGTGAACGTGTGGCGGACATGCAAATCATTAACTAGACAGGAGAACACTCCCCTGGAGACTCCCTTGTGGGACAACAGGGCGCTACCACACTTGATGAATCTGCCAGGCAAACAATTCTGGATAAACTCAGGAGTCACCACACTAGAACATGTATACAGCGACCAAACGCTGGCTTCCTTTGAACAAATGCAAGAACTGTACCAGATTCCAAGGGCGAGTTTTTTTAGATACTTGCAACTCCGACACGCACTGACCGCACAGTTTCCAGGACCCAGACAAACATTTTCCCAGTATCCATTAATAGGCATACTGCGAACACAAGGACCTAAAGGCCTGATTTCAGTGCTGTACACCCATCTACTGCGTGCTAAAATTCCCGACACACCAATGTCAGTAATGCAGAGATGGAGAGAACTTATTCCCACCCTCACTAGTGAGGATTGGGAAACGGCAATGTCCATATACACCACAGTATCGCCGGCGGCAAACAACAAACTAACACAACTATATATCTTACATCAGTGCTACCTAACACCGACTAGACTTTATAAAATGAATCGGATAACCACCAACTGCTGCCACCGGTGTGGAGTACCTAACGCAAACTTTAATCATCTAATATGGAATTGTGTAGATATTCAGGCATACTGGAGAGAGATCATAGAATTTCTAACACAAATACTGGGAATACCAGTACCACATGATCCCGCAGTATGCCTGTTGGGGCTCTTAGACGAAGAACAATGGCAGTACCATGACAAGATATTTCTTACAAAGGTATTATTCTACGCCCGGAAAGCAATAGCCCTACGCTGGATGGATAGACGCCCTCCGACACTCACAAAGTGGCAGAACATTATTAACGCCGCTCTGCCATACGAAAAAATTGTATACAAAAACAGAAAATGCCCTGAAAAGTTTAATAAAGTGTGGGAAAGATGGTGTGGGACAACGGGTACGGTGCATACACAGGCCCAATTCCATAACTTGATGAGAATAGCAACGCCTAGAAACAATTTGTAAAACCAAAAAAGAAACACACCCTCCACCGGCACCACAAAGAAACCACAACATCAGGGAAAAATGTAACAAACAAATATGTCAATAGAATGTATCAAAATACTTGACATGCATGTAACGAGCTAATGATGTAATCAACGTTTTTTTTTATTATTCAGTTATTGTACAAAATATAATGTTTTCAATAAAACGAGTAAAAAAAAAAAAATAGTTCACAAAACTAGAAAAGGTTTCACTATTTGGTGTTAATTAGTAAAAAAAAATATAAGTAATACAATTAAGACAGGTAAATTTTAAAGATTGCTGTATGACATTGCACATCAATTACTTATTTAGCTGTGTTGAATCTATGTGGGATGGATATACAAATAGTCCCGTTATAGTCTATGAGTACTTCTACACAGGACATCCCAATCATTATCACTCCTGTGCTTTTACACAGGAGCAATAATCGTTCAATGTATGTAAGCGGAGCGCTCTGGGGATCTCTTCTGGCCACCTGCTTCCATTCAGAGTGAACAAGCAGTAGTTTATAGATGAATGACTCTGTTTACATAGATAGCTGCTTCGTTTTCAGGTGAGCTAAAAAAACCAAAGCGACTCTGCAACGTGAGCAATTCTTGCTAAGTGCCCTGTTGGGTCTCATGTTTAAGTAATTGCTCCCTTTAAGTGATCACTCAAGTGACTTTTGTCTCATGTAAAAGTTCCCTAACACTACGGCTACACACAGAGTCCTAGATTAATTCACATGATTTCTGTAATTGTGCCTGGGAGCCCACCGAGCTACATTGTTATTGTGCCTCAATAACACCCAATGAACACCATTATGAAAATGTTGGCATGCGGAGTTAATCATCTGCTCATGAATGGGTTTCCGATTATCACAAAACTATACGGTTTGCTCTGATCCTGTCACTGACATTCTAACCCAGAGGTATATTTCCATGACAACAGTCAGAAACTAAAGTGGAAGTACTCAGACATCAAAACAACAAAATAGATCATTCATATTAATAAACAATTATAATAAATATGGCTCTTCCACAAAGTGGAGACCAATATAAACTACAAAAGAAAGTTCAGACTTTGCAACAACAGCACAGAAGGGAGTTATGATGACAGACCTTATAACAGCTTTATAAGAAGTCCTTACTAATACATCTGCAATCTTGGGCTTAAACAGCTGGAGAGCCAATAAGTATGTACTCGTCATACAAATATAACTGAGAACAGATTGAACCGAGTAGGACATCAACAATCCTGCATTATACGTACAGCAGTTTGTCATCTTTTTTTAACCACTTAGTGACCAAGCTTCTTTCCGATTTTCTATTTGTGGCTTTTCCTCCCCCCTTTTACAAAAATCATAACTCCTTTATTTATCCATGGATCTAACTGTAGGAGGGCTTGTTTTTAGAACACTCAGGCGAAATCGACGGCCTATACGGAGCCCCCTGGATACCCCCCAAGTGGGTTAAGTCTATATCCCCCCCTTCAGCCTCCAATTATTCAACACGTTGGGCAAGTTTCGTGTCTCGTTTAGGATTAGTCACAGTCCCAGGTCCATTAACACCGCTCATGGCAAATCCTCTATTCGAAATCTCCACAGTGGAGGTTATGGGAGATAACTCCAGGAAGGGCGGACATTCAAAAAGGCAGATATGTCCAAAACTGGCTATCTTGATGTGAAGAAATAAAAATGAAAAGCAAATGTGGAAGCTGGATAAATGATCACGCATGTGATATTATGGTCAGAGCATGTAGAAATAAGAAAGAAAACAGTGAAATCTGTGATACAGTTCTGTTGCTAGTCTAGAAAGAGTTAATTATTTTCTAGTGTCCCCAAGAGATAAGGTGCATTCCAGAGGGAGGAATGCCTGCCTGTAGAGTGCATTCCAGAGAAAGTGTATAGTTGTATTCTTCAATGGTGCTATTTAATGTACCATATAATGTACTGAAAAACTTCTAAGTGGAGAGAAATGGAAAAGAAAATGAAATGCCACCATCTTTCGGTGCGTCTTGTTTCTACGGCGCACAAACTGCAACAAAAATGACATGGTAACTTTATTCTGTGGGTCAGTACAATTACTACGATACCAAACAGTTTTTTTTTTTTTTGCTGTGATTTTTTTCAGGTATTTAAATTTTTTTTAACTTATTTTCTGCCGCCATCTTCTGCAATAGTACAGCAGTTTGCCATCTTTTTTTAACCCCTTAGTAACCAAGCTTTTTTTCCGTTTTTGGTCCCCCCCCCCCCTTTTAAAAATCGTACCTCCTTTATTTTTCCATCAACATACTTGTACGAGAGGTTATTTTTTGCGAGATGTCCTGTAGTTAGCGTTGGTATCATTTTGGAATAAATACGACTTATTGATCGCTTTTATTGCATTTTTTCTTGGACGCAGGGTGACTAAAAAAAAAAAATTCTACGCATTCCTTGCGTTTTTTTTTTTTTCTGACGATGTTCATCGTGCGGGGTAAATAATGCGTTACTATAGATCTGACTTTTATGAATACAAGGATACCAAATATGTTAAAATAATAAAACTTAATTGATCTCATTTTTACTTTTTTTTTCCCCTCAGAGGAAACAACAATTTGCGATGCTTTGATCACTCCTGCAGTATGATGTAATGCCATAGCATTACATAATACTGCAATCTGGAAGGCAGTTTATCAAGCCACCCTATAGGAATTTTGCCATGACAGCCCTGGGACTTTTCAGAAGGCCCCCGACTGCTATGACACCCGCATGGTCAAACGGCACCCCCTGAACATCGATCCAGTTATTTAAATGCCGCTGTCAAAATTGACAGTTGCATTTAAAGGGTTAACAGCTCTGATGAGCCACATGGTTTCTAAGGGGTTCACTAATAGGTTAAAGATAGAATTGCTTAAGATACAGGCTACAGGGCAGACTATACCAGATATAGTCCCAGACTCGGCATTATGCCAACAATGTGGTAGGATGAAAGGAAGCAAAAACTAAAAATCCACTACTAAAAGCAATTGTTGGATGATGCCAGAAGCTACATCCCCTTTTGAAAGTTCGAGTTACACTATGACAAAGGGGATGTTTTTATATGCATCTTCCTGAGGTTGGAATAGCCAACCGTCCAAGGTGATGTTCAGTGTGCTGCGCTATTTTGTCCCTGGAACATCGGCTGGGGGGATTTAAATGCTGCTGTCAGAATTGACTGCGACAATTAAAAGGATAACAGTTTCAATGTTCCAATTTTAACGCTGAACGCCGTAAAAATTAAATCCAAAAAACAAATGGCAGAATTTCTTTTTTTTCCCCCAATCTCCCTACAATTTTTTTTACAAACGTTATGCAATACATTTTATATACCCCAAAATGATGCCATCAAAAAATATACCATGTCCTGCAAAAAACGAGCCCTCATATGGCATGTCAATGGAAAAATGAAAAAGTTATGGCTCCTGGAACGTGACTGGAAAATTAGTTGAAATCAAATGATTGGCCCATTTAAAGAACCTGCCCTGGTAGGTCTGACACAGCGGTAAGAAACCTGCCACTGAAGGGGTAAACTGGCCTCAAAAGAAGAAGAACGAATGCATACAAAACTAAAACATGAGGATGGCATTGCTACAGGCTGGAAAAGAAAAGAACTCCACACAATTTGTGATTTATTACACTTTATATTATCTTATAATGTGTTTTTATTATATACGGGAACTATGATGTCCATCCCTGTTGCCCCCATGAAAGTAACCTAGAATGTTTTAAGCACATCATTCCTTCGGCCAGTTTTTTACAGTTCACAAAGTGACAGTCAGCAGTGTAACACAAAAATACAGCTTACAATGATTTTTTGTTTTTAACAAAAGTCCTTGTATTTGTAATTATGCCTCCAGATATTTTGGCAGCATTATTAGCTTATGTACTAGACGTATTTTTTGAAGCCTTCATTTTCTCACTTTAATTATTTTACGTTACATCACTGATAAGAAATTCTCTATGAATGCTTATTAATGTGCACGAGCCATAACCTTACTATGATATGCTATGAAATGCTTATTTTATTATGATTTGATTCTGACAGGTCACGGCGAGCTCATGATTAGCCCCTGGCACTACTTAGTTTACTATATAAGATGTACTTAATAAAAGTGCTTGAGAAGAGAAGCTTGAAACACCATCTTGTATGTTTCACATGTATTCTTCTATGACGCATCAGATATACAATTAGGCATACCTGATCGGTTTTGATAACCTTTGAGCATCACCTAAATTAAATCAGCATTCCAACCTTTCTGCTGGAAAATATGGGCATGTAGAATATTCTAGAGACTGTCAAGGTCTCTGGATGGTGGACACCAGACACACATAACTACGGTAAGACCCTTGTTTCTTACACGTGTTTGTTTCTGTTTGCTGTCTTGAGAAAATGTACAGTCCTCTGTTTCTATTTCACTTACCAAATTATCAATTTGTGTACTGTGCGTGAATCAATAGATGAGGTCCAGATTGTGTGACTATGCTTGTAATGTTTGTTTGTTCACAAGCGAGATTCTTAAAAGTTATATATAATGGTCCAATATTTCCCCATGGTGATGTCACAGAATTTGGAGACACCTTAACAAAATTAAAATTTACATGTTGTGCCTCTCCCAGTTGCAATAAATTGTGACCTAAGATATATCATTAGCAGATGGAATAATTTGTACCAGGAATAAGGCAAATGACCAAAGTCTGGACGAGGGTCATTGTAAGTGAACTGAAGACTCATGAATGCAACAGTGTGAGAGACAAACATTTGGTGAATAGACTGTTGTCCCTCTTTGTTTTGTGGATATGTGTCAAGACGGTGAGAGACCAGAGAAAAGGATACCCAATTGCTAGGCTGAGTTAATCCAGAATTTGGAATAGATTAAAAGACTTCTAGGAAGCTCCCGTTGCATTACCATTTGGAATTCCAGAGCAATGAGTAAAAAGAGGTCTAGGAAGTTCCCACTGCAAGAACCGTTCAGGGATTGGTCTGACTATCCATCTATGATGGGTAGCCAAAACAGCTACAGTCTTGGGGACCAAGAGACATGACCACAGTGGAGGTCATGGGATATAACTCCAGGAAGGGCAGACATTCAAAAAGCAGATATGTCCAAAACTGGCTATCTTTATGTGAAGAAATAAAAATGAAAAGCAAATGTGGAAGCTGGATAAATGATCACGCATGTGATATTATGGTCAGAGCATGTAGAAATAAGAAAGAAAACAGTGAAATCTGTGATACAGTTCTGTTGCTAGTCTAGAAAGAGTTAATTATTTTCTAGTTTTCCCAAGAGATAAGGTGCATTCCAGAGGGAGGAGTGCCTGCCTGTAGAGTGCATTCCAGAGAAAGTGTATATGTATGAGTTGGTAGAGTTTTTGATTATCCTGCACAAGAGATGGGATGTAATTGTTGATCATTAATAATGTGGAATTGTTACTACAAATTTGTGTGCACCCGTGAAGGGCCTGTATATGTATTTATTTAAAAAAATTTATGCGGGCATGCCCAATGACATGCTTAATGACGTGAGGGGGCATTCCCGATGACACACTCAGTCATGCGTCATGTGGCATAAGGGGGTGGGGCCATTTCAGGCAGGCATGGGCAGTCATCTCTCGACAACTCAAATAGTACACATAATCTGTGGACTATAGGAGAGAGGAATGGACGGAATAATATGCAAACTTATCCATCTTACCTGAGAACCCTCGAAACAGAACTAAAATATAAGGTTCCTGATGAATTGATAAATGTTAGAAACATGTCGAACCCTGAACCTTTGAATTATAAACTAGGAATTTTTAACTTAGAACCTAGTATCTTGAATTCTGCATCCCTATTTACCATCTGTGAGAAATAAAATGGCTATAAAGTTCATCTGCACACCATCTAGGAAGGCAGACGGACACTGGCTACATGAAAGAAATCCTCTATAGGGGATGGTTCTGGCCTAATTCTAAACTGTGGGAGGGTGTAGACAACTCAAAATTAATCCCTGAGTGGACACAGTCCCCCCCCTCCCCCCATCGTTGACCTAGTCAGCTATCGATTAAGAGGTTTACGGGGAAAGGACCATCCGTTAGACGTAAAGTCTGGTCCGCGAACTCTTGAATAACCATCCTCTATCGTTATATGTAGAAGGGAAATTACACTACCTTAGGAGGTGGGCATCGTCTTAGTCTGCTTTCAAAATCTGAATTATCCCTAAGGGAGGATGCACCCCCCACTCTACTGCTATTGTTTATTAGCGGGGAGATTTAGATTTATGTGTATTTATATATGTGTGTTTATCCTCAGCTATGAAGTTTTAAACATGTATTTATTAATTTATAAAAAGTTATATTTTAAAGTTTTCTATTCTATGACATGAATTAAGATCTAAAGTGCATTATAAACTGACTTATCAAATTCCTACTCCCTTTCCAGAGCCATCATCTTTTGCATAATAAGAAAGCGGTCCTATATGGACAGTTTTGGAGCTAAAAGGCATATTAATACCAATGATTATATACTATACCATCACTATATAATACAACTAGTAATTTTCTGAAACAGACTAATGAATTGAAATTACAGCTGAGAATGAGGGGAGTATACAAATGAGGCAATTTGGGAGTCCTTTATGAAAGAAATGAGTAAAAGGCAATAGGAAGTCTATATTATCCTTTGACTATAATCAGAAGTTTTATTTGTAGAGATGAGCGAGCGTACTCGCTAAGGGCAAATACTCGAATGAGTATTGCCTTTTGCGAGTACCTGCCCGCTCGTCTCAAAAGATCCGGGTGCCGGCGGGGGGGCGGGGAGCTGCGGGGGAGAGCGGGGAGGAACGAGGGGGGGGGGGGGGGGGGAGATAGCTCGCTCTCTCTCTCGCTCCCTCCTACTCGCTCCCGCAACTCACCGCTCACCCCCGCCGGCACCCGAATCTTTTGAGACGAGCGGGCAGGTACTTGCAAAAAGCAATACTCGCTCGAGTATTTGCCCTTTGCGAGTACGCTCACTCATCTCTATTTATTTGTTGATATTGGCATATCATTAAGTATAACCCTGAAGTGAATGAATGTGCTATAAATAAATCAATAATCTCCTTCAAAATGGACTAGAAATCTGCATGATGAATTGGTGAGAAGAAATTTTCTCTCGTCTTATGGGCTTAATCACACGGGCGACGATGCACCCATGTGACTGTGCCCTTACTGCAGGAAGAAGACGGCTGTACTTCAAGACGGACGACTCCCCGCAGCGCTGAAGAAAGAACATATGATGGGCAATGAGGCCGGTCACATCTTCTTTCTCCCGGCGTTGCAGAGAGACGTTCGTCCTGAAGTGCGGCCATCTTCTTACTGCAGTAACACGGGCTCCGATGCGCCCTTGTGACTAAGCCCTGAAACATTGTTGGAGAAAATATTACTAGTGGGCAACCATAGATGTATGTTTCTTGCTTCTTTTGGCGATATTTGTTTAATGATCGGTGCATTGGACTGGGACCTGTCAGTTCAATACTTTGTATTCAGATCATGTTGTATATATGGACATAGACAAATAAGTTCTAAGAAAGCATGTCACAAATAGAAGGCATATCATCATTTAAAGGTCATATAGTGATTAAAGGGGGCAGAGTAAGACTGCTCCAAGTGTATCATCACAAAACTGCAGCTTCCTCAGGGTCGCCATCATCGCGCCAAATTCCAAATCACTTAGTTTGAAAGTGTGATTGTTCTCAGTGAGAGAAACCAAGTAATCTTGTAGATATGTTACCTTTTAATAACAAAAATACAGGATGTTACAGCAAGCTTTCAGATCTTCTATCAATCCTTCCTCAGGCTAAAATGGAACTGGTTTGGATAGGACACATATATAATATACAAATGCAGAGAGGACACCCCTCTTGATTGAATTAAAAATGTTCACACAGAGGAATTTTAGACTGTTTTGCACTCAAAACGTAAAACAGACAAACTGAGCTGAGACATAAATACTTAATCAGTCCATTGAGTTCAGGAATGTGACATCATGTATTTTTGTTAGCCATTAAAAGGTATCATATCTACAAGAATACTTGGCTTTTCTCACTGAGAACAATCACACTTTGCTCTATTGGCTCACACGGTACCAGACCTTTTTCGTTTTACCTAATGGAGGATACCAGAATGTATACCGTATATAAATCGAACTGAAACATCTTCTGAAGAAACTGGCACAACTGGACAGCGACATTTTCTTTAACTTAATTCCCAAAGGACTTTACCTAAGGAATCCCATTCTGCACACCTATAATACCCCTTATGCACAACGTCTTTGCTACAGGACTTCTGAAAGATGGCGGAACCACCTTATCCACGTCTACTACAGTAGCAAAAGAAAGGCCCTTGTGGAGATACAAACTTTAAGGAACACACTTATGGAGGACTTGGAACTCAGAATGCAACACTATTACACAACACCACGATGGTGCCTTATTAAGAACAAGGCAAAGAAACTCCAGAGACTTTGATTCAGAGCAGGGCCTGTACCCAAACACAGATCACGAACACCCCGAGTCCAGAGCAGGCCTGTACCCGAACACCCATCAGGAACACCCCAAGTCCGGCATGATGGAACAGAACCCCCAACAGGACACGAACAAAGGTAAAATCAGCTGTGTTATAAATCTGTCATCTCACAACCCCAGTAATGTGAAGCTCAGTGTTCTCTCCAGGGGACTTTCATTCTCTCCTACTAAAACACTTGATAAAATAAAACTATGCAGGGACATGGAGAAATATTTCAGGGACCAAGACTGAAAGAGTTCTCCTATGACAAAGAGGAGATAAGACTTCCAAGGACTCAAAACACAAGAGAAATTAGGGGCCAAGAAGAAGTCTGATTGGACACCCCCTCCTGGCCACAATCCCAGCTTGGATAAATATATAGACTCCTTTACACATGAGGTGCAATCTACTATACTGGACATGCAGAATAGGAAAGCATTTAATATCAATATGCAGGAATGAAGGGCTATGCATGCAATGAAAAACAACAAGGGATCACCATTAAGCCTGCAGATAAGGGTGGCGCTATAGTCCTCATTAATACATCAGACTACAAGAAATAAGCAGAAAGACAGCTGACGAACACCAGATACAACACCAAACTGGATCGAGACCCGACTCAGAAATATGTGAGGGAATTTAGAAGGGTCATCATAAGCCTGTCTGTGGGCTCCACAAGATTTTTGGACTTGATACTGGAGAACCCCAGGGTTGGAGTATTCTATAGGCTTCCCAAACTACACAAAGCTGGCAACCCACGAAGGCCAATTATTTAAGGTTTGGGAACCCTCCCTGAAAAATAAAACGCTTTTATATCTTCATACATCCGTTTATGCTGCCAGTTCATCATTCATTGATCGATCCACATACCTTAGATGGGACAGTTCCCAGCCTAAGCACATCAAAATGTCCATCATCTACAGCCAGACCATCAGATACAACCAGATCTGCTCCAATCCAGCAGACAGAGAGGAACATTTACACAATCTCAAAAAGACATTTTTAAATCAGAGCTATCATCCAACCTCAATTGATGACCAAATCACCAGAGCCACCAGGATACCCTGAAATCAACTACTCCAATACAAGGAGAAAGGAAAAACGGACGTGTGCCTCTATTAGTAACCTACAATTCACAGCTAGAGGTACTAAGGAAGACTGCAAAGAAACTCTATCATACCCTACATGAGGATGACCGTCTAAAAACCATATTCTCTGACTCTCCCCTCCTATGTTATAGGCAACCTCCAAATTTCAGGAACTTTATAATCAGGAGTGCATTGCCTCCGGAAACACAAAAAGGAACTCATCCCTGTAAGGTAAGGCGGATCCCCCAACACACAGCAGGACCATAAGATCCCCGGGACATTCACATGTCCCATGTCCATGTTGTGTACCTGATCCGATGCAGTAAATGTCCTGTTGGGGGGGGGGGGGGGGGTTATATTGGGGAAACAGAACAAAAACTGAGAGCTGGGAGGAGATCTCATCACCACTCAATTGAAGAGGGAAAGACTGAATTATCCACGGCAAAACATTTTTGTGGTCAGGGACACAGCATAGAGCAGAGAAGAGTTATCATACTGAAGAGCAATTTCAAGTCGCAGTCACAGAAGAATTTGGGAGTACAAATTTACAATTTACGGCCATGTTTGATACAAGAATGGAATGAACCTCAGCCCGGGATTCTTGCATAAAAGTGGAAAATATGAAAGGTCTGAAGGAGGTCAAAAAGAGATGTCCCTCTTTCAGATCTTTTTTTTTTTTTTTTTTTTAAACTTCATAAAAATTCAGAACTTGATTTGTAATTATGTTGCCATCCACTAGGTGGTGCTGCATCTCCTTCCATGTGCAGATTGGAGGAGAGATAAGACACATCATAAAACGGTCACATTCCTGAGCTCAATGGACTGATTAAGTATTTGTGTGTCTGTTATTTTAAGTTTTGAGTGCAAAACAGTCTCACATTTCTGTGTGTGAACATTTGTAATTTAATCAAGTGTCCTCTCTGCATTTGTATATTATATATGTGCCCCATCCAAACCAGTTCCATTTTAGCCTGAGGAAGGATAGATAGAAGATCTGAAAGCTTGCTGTAACATGTATTTTTGTTAGCCATTATAAGGTATTATATCTACAAGATTACTTAGTTTCTCTCACTGAGAACAATCACACTTCGTGTGAATTCACGCTAAAACTGATGCATAGAAAACTATCACTTAAAATATTATGCTGTAGTCCGGGGCCACCTGTCTCAATTCCAATAGTAAAAGGGCAGCTATTTCCAATAAAGTGTACATTAGTGTATGCAATTGGCATCGGAAATTGAGTAAATATAGGTTTAGCTAAGGCCACTCTCACACAGGCGGTTTTTACAGCTGCACCGAGCCCGCATTCATTTCAATGTGGCTTTACAGATGAGCGTTTTATTGCAGCGTTTTTATCACGCTCTAAAACAAACATTGTACGTTCTAGTTTCGGGCATTCGAGGCGTGTTTGACGCTCTGTGTCGCCCATTGGAAATAAATCGTGTGCGTTTTTTAACGATACTTACTATGCTACCGGGAAGGGGGAAAAGTGGTGATCTCATCAGCTTACTTTTCCTGCATTGTTACTGCACATAATATACAGTATAAAACGCTGGCAAATGCTTACAAAAACTCTGAAAAGTGCAGCATTTTTACAAACGCTTGTATGAAAGTGGCCTGAGAGCATGTGAGGCACTTTTCCCATTACAGTACTCATGCCAGACTCTGAGAAGTAGCCTGACTGCTCTGAAGAGCCTAGTTTAATATGGATTTGCACAAATAAAAACACTATGAAGATTAGTGTTCACTTTGCATCTTGACACAGACTACCACATGTAATCTGATAGGAGAGCCTCAAAGCCTGACTTTGTTGCATTGTTTCTAGGTGTAGGGCAGATTTATACATCTTATGAACAGTCTTCGGCTATTATCCTGCAATAGTTGGTAATAGTAAAACCATTTTCCAGTCTCTCTCCGTATACTCAAAATTCCTTTAAATGATTACACTTCCCTTTTATGCAGCCTGTTTATTTTTTCTTTGCAGTCAAGCCTCAGGCAACTCATCTCAGGGGGATATATAACCTATTCCAATAATGATGTAGACTACTCCTATCTGAAGCTCTAGCACATGTGTCAAACTCAAAGTCCACGAGTCTAATCTGACCCTCCATTGGCCTACAGTGATTTCCAGATGCAGAAGGATCAGCTCTCCACTTTCCTTGGATGGCACAGTCATAACTTGGCAGAGGGGGCGGCGCCAGCACAGAGGGTGCCATTTTGGATTCTGAGCTCTGGCACATACCTTCACATCGCTCTGTTCAGCTGATCCCAGGTGGTGGCACAGCTCTGCCAGTCTTACCTAGGCACCGTAACCACCCCCCAAGCTAGGAAGCTCAGTGCTAAAGGGGTGGAAGGAGAGAAACACCATCATAGTGCATGGAGCTCCATATGCATGTTAAGGAGTATTTATATTTAGGGGTCATTCACACGATGGGTGTATGCAATTTCAGTCCATTAACCCCTTAACGACCGGGCCATAGCCTTTTTGCGTCCTCCCGAAGTGGGCTTTATTCTCCGAGGACGTAAATACATGCTTCCTACAGAGAATAAAGCCCCGCAGGCTCTGGACGTGACAGCTCCATGCTGTCGGTGTCCGCAGGTCGCTGACAGCATGGAGCTGTCATCCCAGGCTGCGGTGACACCCCCCCCCCCCCCCCGGCATTGTGATAGCGCCGATCCCCAAAAATTAAATAAAAGAGCTTTAAAAGGTTAAAGATTTAGCTGCCCTGATGGATCAGATCCATCAGTGCAGCAGAAAATTCTCACCCGGTTCCGCCGCACGACTCCCCGCTGTCCTGGTCCTCCGGGTCCCGAAGCCATCCTTTTGCGAATGCTCGCCAGGCAGCATTACGTCAGCCGCATGCGCAGAAGGCCCGGCGGCGCGGGAAGTTTAAAATCTCCTGGCTCCCAGCTCCTATAGGTAGCCGGGAGGCAGGAGATGTCAGCGGGGACCGCGGAATAATAACGGCGGATAACGCGATCGCGGAAAAGTGAAAAAAAGTTTTAAAAAAAAGCTAAGTTTCACCTCCCCTCATGGGTCGGATCCATGAGGGGGAGGTGAAAATACTCACCTCTGCCCTCCCCGATGTCCTGCTGTCCCGGGACCCGAAATCCCCTTCTGCGCATGCGCGCCCGATGTCAATGCACAGAGGGGCTCGAGCCCCGGGAAATTCAAAATCCCTCTGCTCCTGGCTGCCATGTGTAGCCAGGAGCAGAGAGATTTCACGGGGGACATGATCACTGTCATCCAATGGATGACAGTGATCATGTAAAGTTAAAAAAAGTGTAAAAAAAATTTAAAAAAAGTTGAAAAAAGGTTTAAAAAAAAAGTTTAAAAACCGTACGTTTCATCTCCCCTCACGGATCATATCTGTGAGGGAGGATGAAAGTACGTACATAAGGCCCCCGGATATATCCGCGGACCTTACCCCAGCTTCTGCGCACGCGCCCATCGCCAAATTGGCGGACGCATGCGCAAAAGCTGTGGATTGCCAGGATAATTTAATTTCTCCCTGCTCCTGGCTACAAAATGTAGCCAAGAGCCTGGAGATTTCACGGAGAGCCGCGGTGAGCGGTTCCTGGTCACGTGTTCGCCGTTATCCAATAATGGCGATCACGTAAAAGTAAAAAAAAATAAATTGAAGTTTCATCTCCCCTCACCGATGCGATCGGTGAGAGGAGATGGAACTTTTTACTGGAGGCCTCCGTATTTGCACCCCAATGCAATCCTCCTTCGTGAACCTTTCCGGATTCTGCACATGCGATTGCCGGCAAAAAGCCGGACACATGTGCAGGAGTCAGGGAGCCCAGGAAACTTAAAATCTCCTTGCTCTCAGCGACCAACGGTCGCAGAGAGCCTGGAGCAGTGACGGGTGGCCTCGTTGAGCGATCGCCAGTCACGTAATAAAAAAGTAGCGCTCTAACATAAGTCGGTCTCAAATGATCGGATAGGAATTAGATTCCGCATGCGTCTGATCCGCGGTATTACGCAGATCAATCGCATTGGATTACACAATTCCGCTCACATTAGTGGGTTGGAATTGCGTAATCCACTCGCAGAAAAGAGAACGCAGCAGGTTCTATTTTACTGTGGATATCCGCAACATAGAGCCCATTGTGCTCCATGGTCGTGGATATACCTGCAGCCCATACGCAAGTACGTTGTATACGGGCTGCGGGTACCCGCGTCATCGCTAAGCGACGGTGCGGGAAATACTAACAAAAAAAAGGTGTACTGTGCATGACCGCCTGCGTGAGTAGGCAGTTATGCGCAGTACATTACGTGGCCGTACGCAGGGTCACAGCCGGGCTCACAGATGAGATCCGCTGCGGGCTTCCGCAAGCGGATCCCGCCTACGGCTGCGTGAGCCCGGCGTTATTCAGACCGCTACCTGTAATACGTATTTTACAAGAAGCCCCGGGAACGCTTGCCTTCCTGCAGTTCCAGGAGCAGCTTGTTGAGCGTCTTCTGTGTGAGACCGCCGCACCTCATCAAGCTTACGGAGACCCACGGAACGCCACTTTTTACACCCCATACCCGCCACTGAGGTCACGAACTACCCCCAAAAAGCATGAGAGGAGGGGGGATACACGGTTTTATTGCCCCATGTACCCATCCCAACCAGCCTCCGTAATTACCCCTGTCTTCGTAAATACCACACAGTTCACATTATTACTTTTATCTAAGATTTGCGAACGCCGAAAAGGTCGCGGAGCGTGTGTGTGTGGGGGGGGGGGGGGGGAGAGGATTTTTAGGGAGTCAATTTTTATTCCGTACAAATGAGCAATGGGGCCTGGAATGTATTCAGTTGTGCCCTGAAATCCAACGGGTGTTCCCTGCATTACAGGCCTTGCCATGGGTCCTGTAAGTAAATTAGGGTCACAAGGGGTATGTTTCTGAACACGGGACAAACGGGGGTATCCATTTGGGGGTGAACGTCTTCATTCCTATGTACACTGTACAAAAAAAACTGTTTTTAAATTTAAAAAATTGCCCCAAAAATTGAAAATCGTAACCTTTTCCTTCTGCTTTGCTTAGATTCATTCAAATACTGTGGGGTCAAAATACGCAGTACACCCCTAGATGAATTCGTTAAGGGGTCTAGTTTTCAAAATGGGGTCATTTGAGGGGGTTCTTGATCATTTTGGCTGCCCAATTGCTCTATAAGTGGGCAATGAGGCCTGGAATTTATTCAGTTGTACCCTGAAATCCAACGCCTATTCCTTTCATTGTAGGCCTAGCCATGTGTCCTGTGAGTCTATTAGGGCCACAATGGGTATGTTTCTGAACTCGGGACAAACGGGCGTATCCATTTTGGGGTGCAAGTCTTCCTTCATATGTGTGCTGTACAAAAAAAGCTGTTTTTAAAATGACAGAATTGCCAAAACAAATGAAAATCCTAATTTTTTTCCTTTTTCTTTGCTTGAATTTATTCAAAAACTGTGGGGTCAAAATATGCAGTACACCCCTAGATAAATTCCTTAAGGGGTCTAGTTTTCAAAATGGGGTCATTTGTGGGGGTTTTCTATGGTTTTGGGCACTCAAGAACTCTACAAGTGGGCAATGGGGCCTAAAAGGACTTCAAGCAAAATCTATGTTCTGAAAGCCACTGACTACTCCTTTCATTTTGGGCCCTGTTGTGCATCCAGACATAAGATTAGGGCCACAATGGGTATGTCTCTGAACACGGGACAAACAGGGGTATCCATTTTGGGTGCAAGTTTTCATTTATATGTGTGCTGTACAAAAAAAGCTGTTTTTAAAATGACAGAATTGCCAAAAAAACGAAAATCACAATTTTTCCTTTTGCTTGGCTTGAATTCATTCAAAAACTGTGGGGTCAAAATACACAGTACACCGCTAGATAAATTCCTTAAGGGGTCTAGTTTTTAAAATGGGGTCATTTGTGGGGGTTTTCTATGGTTTTGGGCACTCAAGAATTCTACATGTGTGCTATGGGGCCTAAAAGGACTTCAAGCAAAATTTCTGTTTTGAAAGACACCGACTACTCCTTTCGTTTTGGGCCCCGTTGTGGACTTAGATATAACATTAGGGCCACAATGGGTATATTTCTGAACACGGGAGAAACAGGGGTATCCATTTTGGGGTGTAAATCCTTATTTTCATGTAAACTATAGGAAAAAAATATGTCTTTAAAATGACAGATTTGCAAAAATATGAAATTTTACTTTTTCTCCTCTAAATTGAATTCATTCCTGAAGAAAAACTGTGGGGTCAAAATACTCATGACCCCCCTCAGTGAATACACTAAGGGGTGCAGTTTTTAAAATGGGGTCATTCGTGGGGGTATGTATTATTCTGACACTCATGAGCCTTTCCAATCTTGGCTTGGTGTAGGAGAACAAAGTGTTCCTCAAAATGCTAAAAAGTAATGTTAAATTTGTACGTCTCCTAAATGGTTAAAAAAACACACGAAAGTTTTTCCAATGTGCGCCCAAAATAAAGTAAATGGGTGAAAATATAAATCTTAACAAAAATTTCTATATTATGTTTGCACATATTTAAGATATTGCAGTTGGAAATGTGAAAAAATGACGATTTTTTTCAAAATCTTCCCAATTTTGGTGCTTTTTTTTTTTTCTTTAAACAAATATTTTATTAATTTTCACAGTGGAAATAAAGTACATTATAGACAAGCACAGAGATTCCGATACATACAGATGTGCATATCTGTCCACAGTATTGATAAACATTGGATGAATATTTCCATTATAACTATGTTCTTAAAGGTGGGTCTAACATATACCCAGTTGTGACAAGACATGAAAAATGTCTTGTTAGGGTTCTCATATTTATTCAGATCTTATATATGCATAACCACTTATAGGGTAGCCATAATGGCTATTTCCCATCAGTTGTGGACATAAAGCTGATGAGAAATCACCATGCAAGAGTATAACTCCTGTGGAAAATAGTAACAACAATAACTATTAGGAACAACATTTTAAAGTTAGGAATTGTTGGTCTGGGTTAAGCACCACCAAGACAGGCCATACTGCTGAGTGTGGTCGATTATGTAAGATACATGCCAAATGCCACAACACACCACCCATCTTCTTCCTTCCTAAACCCAATGATCATAGTGCGGGGAAAAAGACTTAACAGGAATAACCTGAGAATTGAAGCCACTTTGCCCAGTTGTTTTTGAATTTTCCCACCTGGTCTAGTTTAGTGGCAATTAAATGTTCCATTACGCAGTTGTGTTGGACCATTACAATTTTGGTGCTTTTAATAAATAAACACAAATTCTATTGGTCAATTTTTCCGCCTAAATGAAGTACAACATGTGGCGAAAAAACAATGTCAGAATCGCTTGGATATGCAAAACCTTTCTGGTGTTTTTCAATGTTAAAGTGACACGTCAGATTTGCAAAATTTGGCCTGGTCATTAAGGCACAAACAGGCTTGGTCACTAAGCGGTTAAATATGAAGCGCTTTCAGACTGCGTATTTGGACCTTCTTGCTGGGTTTTATTCCATGCATATTCACTGCATTTTTCACCGTGAGCAAAAAAAGTTCTCATAGATTTATCCTACATTTATGTGTAAGTACGCAGTGAATACATATGTATCATGTGTAGTTACTGCATATTTACGCAATCCTATTGACTTTAATGAGCAATATTGATCCGTAATATGAATCTAAATAGGACATGTTGTGATTCATTTATTTTTAGTGCATGAAAAACGCGTATCCGAATACCCCAATGCAGATCCATGATGTTTATGCTGTCCGTATTGTGCGTGTAGAAAATAACTGCAACAAAAATGACATAACTTTATTCTATGGGTCAGTACGATTACTACAATACCATACTTATGTATTTCTTTTTTTGCTGTACTACTTTTATTTTTTTCAAAGATTTAATTTTTTTAAATAATTATTTACCGCCCTCTTCTGCGCGCAATAACTTTTTTATTTTTCCATCCACATAGTTGTGCAACGGCTCATTTCTTGCAGGACGTCCTGTAGTTTGCGTCAGTACCAATTTTGGAAAACATACAACTTTTTGATCATTTTTGTTGCATTTTATCTTGGAGACAGAATGACCAAAGGCGCATTTCTGGATTTCTTTTTCTTCGGACGATGTTCACCATGTGGGGTGAATAGTGCATTACTTTGATAGACCAGACTTTTGCGGATGCAGCGATACTAAACATGTATTTTTGCTTTATGATTTTGATTCTGTTATTTAGTCTAACCAATGACCTGTAAAAACACAGTTCAGTAATTACAATTTACTAGTGGATGATCCGCAGTGTTTATGCCACGTGGAAACATACCCTATATGTTACATAAACCTACCCTTATAGTGTTCAGTCAGCACGTGGTGTGTAACAGTGATTGCGAATTTGTTGCGCAATCACTTTTCGCTAAATCTTGCTCAACTGTAAACACTGCCAGTGACTGAACAATGAACGCTATTTTGTTTATTATTCGTTCTTCAGTTTAGACAGGTGGAAGAATCAATCGGCCTGATCATCTATGAAGGACTGCCTGTTTACTGTGAATACATGTGGCTCGAAGCGAACTCTGACCCGTTCCACCTCCATTCACTGAACGATTATTGCTCCAGTGAGCGATCATCATCCCGTGTAAAAGAACCCTTAATCAGAAATGTCATTGTGTATTCCTATTTTTTTTTTATAGAAGTTCTGTTTTAAATGACAAAAGTTTCTACAAACGGCTGACCATGTGACATCCAAGAAACGACAAGCACAAATAACACTGTTCACAGTGGTTGCATCCCACTAATCACACATTTATGACAGACCCTAGCCCTAGGCCATAAATGTACATGGAGGCAGTACCGCTTTATATCCAACCATATCAATTTACATTTTAACAAACTGAAAAGAATACTAAATATTAAAGAGGGGTGACATACTAACCTGGGTTTACTCACTTTTCCAGCCGCCTCTGAAACATTGCTAGCAATCGTGTCTAAATGAAAACAATATACATATATAAACTTTTGTGCTTCCAAACCAGGCAAAATATACAGTGCTGTGCAAAAGTGTTAGTTAAGTATAGAAAAAATGCTGCAAAGTAAGGGCCCTTTTACATGGAGTGCTTATCGCTGGCTTGAGATAATCTGAACACTGATACAAAAGAATTTAAAAAAATCTTTTCTGAATATTTTTTTTTTTTGCTTTCTTGCAAAGATTTAGGTGCAGATTTTAAATTTGTTATAAGATTTTGACTGTCAGGAACAGATGTACATACATTAACCTTAAAGGGGGTCTCCAGAGACTGAAGGCAAATTTTTAACATTTTGCCCAAACACTTCCACTCATTGCTGTTACTCAAAACGTCCATCTAAATAGTCAAACTGCACACGTACCTAATTTGCTTAGGTGCGCCACAGCTGCTTACCAGCCAGCATTAAATTTCCACATTGTTATTTAAAATGGCTGTGGGGTGTGCAAAGACTACATCTCCAAAACGCTGCATTGCCAGTTACTGACAAGTGCGCATTTATCTGTTCAATATTTTTTATTGAATGTAAACCGTACAGTTTCCATACATATAAACATTAGAAAAGTCTTACAGCAAGAATAAAACAATGTCTAGAGAAGGAGGTAAATATCCAGATATACGTATATTAAAGGATAACTGTTAGTCCTGCTGTATTTAACATCCATTATTTTAACTGTTTAGCACAGGTGGGAAGGGGGTAGGTTGGGTAAGGAAGGGGGGGAGGGGGGCGTGGCAGGGGAGGGGAGGGGGGAGGGAAACTGGGGAGGGAGGAATAAGGTTGCTTACTTGTTGTATCAAAGTTATGATAACTGCTATCTCTACATACATTGAATAGTATTTTCTTTCAGATTTAATATAGATCAAGTCCAACTATGGTTATGGTTTCAGATTTATCATAGTATGGTCTGCGTGGAAATATGTTATCCACGGGTCCCATGTCTCCACAAAACTAGGTAGTCTGTTTTGTCTAAAGGCGTAGATTCTTTCCATGGTCATATGTTCTGACATCAGTTGGGTAATGGCTGAGAGAGAAGGGGTAACGGGCGATTTCCAGTTCCTTACTATCAATAGTTTAGTTACTAGGAGACCATGAATTATAAGTTTTCTAAGCCCCTGGGGTATTTTTTCAAAACCCATCAGCAGGATTGTGTTTTCTGGTCTCGGGAGGACTCGAATCCCTGTTATTTTGTTTATAAGATTCAGGAACTCCTTCCATACTGAGTTGATTTTTGGGCAGCTCCAAAATATGTGGAGTAGTGTGCCTCTTTCTCCACATCCTCTCCAACATCTATCGGAGGTTTCCGGGAAAAAGTCCGCCAATCTCACCGGGGATCTATACCAACGGGTGATTAACTTATAATGGACTTCTAGTAGAGAGGCACTCATGACAAGTGCGCATTTATGACTGTATAAACTTACTTGATTACAGAATGTGTAGGCACGGAGCATGCCTGACCAGTAAAACAGCGGAGCAGACAGGTCGCAGCCATTGGATACCAATGGAGAACCAAGTAGGGTGGAAACCACAGGTAAAACAATATCTCCGCAGCCTGGTAAGACTAATTATAACATTCTGTTACAAAATTACATGCCTTATGGAACATATAACTTTTAATCACTGGAATACCCCTTTAAATGGTAGAATAAAGAAGTGTATATATAGAATTGCGGTTAAATGTTTTATAAATCTACTTTTAAACAAAAAATCCTGAATAGTGTAACATATAGTTAAGCAGGACATAAGATCACCCGGCGGTGGCAGATAAATAACAACAAAGAACTTCCAGAAGTGGCATAAATATATGGAAAGCTAAATTAAATATTTGCACAAGTCACTTATTTCTTTTATATACAGCAGTCCCCCCCTGGGATATTCCAGCAGGAATCAGTCAACATTGCAGGCATCCACTTTCCTTCATACGATTTTTCAGTTGCATGTATGTCCTAGTGAAATCTTCTATCATACTTATCTGGATAAGTGACTGCAAGTAGTGTTGGCATGTTGCATTCCAAATCTTTGTATGACTTCAACATGTCGGTCACAATTTGTTTAAAGTCATTTGATCTCATTTTCCCCAGAAATTTGACTGTCACTTTCTTGATTGCCATCTAGGCAGATTTTTCCTTGCTTTTTAAGCATTCATTCAATCTATATTCACTTTTCAGTTCTCTGGTCTGTGGACCCACAAAACACCCTATTTTATTTTTCCTTCTGAAAGATGGGTAAATTTGGACTTGAGATAGGAAAATCCTTTGCAATTTTTATCCATTGCCTTGACGAACTGTGGCCTAATTCAATATGCAATAGAGGAAGCAGAATGTCTTCAGAGGACACAAGGCTTTGCCCCCAATTCTCTAAAAGCTGTTTAGCCAGTCTGGTACTGTTGCATTATGTCGCCACCACAAGTGTGGGTGGAGATATAGTGATCTAGTGATGGGCTGTATCCGCCCAGTGTACGCCTACAAGCTGCTGATTGGCTGGCAAGTGCAAGGTCGTAGTAGCGTGGGGAGTGAGGTTTTGCCTTGGCTGGAGGGTTACATTATTAGCTGTAAATGCTTCCATGTGAGAGCAGGGCGGCATTAACATGGAAGCATTTACAGTAAATAATGTAACACTGAAACTGACTTTAATCCTCCATCCAAGGCAAAGCTTAGTCCCCACACTGCTATGACCTAGCTCCAGGGGACAGTGACCCACGGCAGGGAGTAGTGTGTGAGAGCGCAGCAGCACAGGGGGAGGCACTGACAGCAACATTCCGTGATCAGGCCAACAGGAGCGCACATGGCACTCTGCCGCCAAGGACATGTGTGAACGCAGCTGCGGGGACACCCCGGTGGACACCTCTGTGAGTCAGGGGGATGGGTGTTAGGGAGCGCTGAAAGCACAACACACATTTCATGGAGGCCAGACAGAAGTGCACGGAGAACGTCAGTGACCGTGACAGAGGGGGACCTAGCAGGAAGGCTATAGGCACGGCGCCAGAGGGACCTTACATGTCAGAAGTCCCACAGCCTCAGAAAAAAATAACACTCACAGCAAGGACAGGGATAGTTGCAACATCGGCGTAAGGACAGCAGATGAGAGCAGAGACAGGGATATAGCAGGACAGCAGGGAAAGCCAATCACAAGCTGGGGACATCACCCGCATGTCAATCCAGCTCAATTACATCTCCACCCCTAGCTTCTGGTGGCGAGATAATACAACAGTACCTTCCTTATGTTGTGAGATTGTCTGTAACAGCTATTCCCCCCACACAGAAAACAGGAGTGTTTTATGAACCCTGTCTGCATTCTCAATATGACAGCAATGACCTTCAAGCCTCCATAGATCTTCCATTTATTTTCAGAGTATTTGATTGAGTGAAGCATATACTGCAGTATTACATAAGACTGCTTTGCAACACTGGCATAACTGACTAACAGAATGCAGCACATTGCCTTTGTGAAGCGAAACTGCTTTTTAACTGGTTTTTGAGGAGTCTATAAAAAGCCTCCACTCTAGGACAACTTTATAGTGACGCAGAGCCGACCTCAAACCACATATGTTGATTAAAAAAAAAAGTTACATCATAATAGAAGAAATACACAAGATTTCGTTCTCAGAGTCTATAGATTGTTACACTTGTTTCCGGTTGGAGAATATTCCATTCTTGCAATCTGGAGCCCAGAAGTTCTGCCTTCCTTTTACTTACGACTAAATCATAGAATGAAGGTCCATTTATACGGGACGACTGTCGGGCAAACGATGCCTGACACTCGTCCCTGTGTGTCCGCGCTCCAGTGCTGTCACATGGGAGCTACTGGTGCTGGCTCGCTCACGGAGCGGCCAGCAGGGGGGCGGGGCAGTGCAGGAGTTTCTCTCCTGCCCCTCTCCATTGAGATAACACAGCGGCCGTTCATTACTGAACGGCCGCTGTTTAAACTGAACAATGAGCGATAAGCTGATCATCCATTGTTTATGCTGCATAAAAGATCAACGATAAGCTCATCGACAGTCGTCCCGTGTAAATGGACCTTAAGTTATCTAAATCTGCCTGTATTAAGAACCGTGAAGTTAAATGTCCTGTAGGTTTAAATGGAGGATCATTTCTTTCACTGCTTCATAAAAATTCATTCTCTTCCTACATTATCTCATCGTCCTCATTTTCGAGTTGTTCTCTTGAAGGTTGTAAGAGGACAGGAATAGTTTCAGAGTGCGATACAAGCCTCACTGCAGCCGGCAAATTGGTTAGTCCTTTTGTTCCCTCCATATCATAAGTACCCCTAATGACATTGATGTATCTGTACCTTTCCACCAGTTTATTCATTTTACATAGCAAGTGGCACAACAGAAATGTGGGGCCCAAGTCTTGTCCTGATCTCTGATTTCACATCCAAACGAATGCTTGTAGGCCCAGTATTACAGACATCATCTTCATATTGGCCTGTTTAATGTGAATGGAAGCAGGCAGGAGAGTTCTGTTACCCACTCCGCCTCAATTCACTGAGCAATCGTGGCTCCTGTGTGAAAGCACAAGAGCAATTATAGCACGGACGACAGTTGGTTGCTCATGCACCCAACAATCGTCCCATGGAAAAAGACCCTAAGAATGCTTTGAAAAACAGAAGTGTTAGTAGTTTATTTTTGACAAATACTAAAATGCAAAGTGAATGAACAAATGTGAAAACTAAATCTAATCAATATTTGGCATGACCACCATTTGCCTTCAAAATATCATCAATTCTTCTAGGTAGGTACACTTGCAAAGCCAGGAATTTTGTAAGACTGCAGTCAGGTATTTGATTAACCAATTATGAAAATCATGACTATCACCTATTTGGTATATGTAGGTTAAAAGAGGTTGTAGGTTAACATACAAGTGAAATTGAAACAGCTGTGTGGAAGGATTAAAATTGGGTGAATACCAGCCAAACTCCGCTAGAAAGGTGAGGTTGTGGAAGACAATTTCAAGTCACAGGTGATACACAATGGCAGGACTGGGCACAGCAACAAGACACAAGCAATCCATCAGCAAGGTTTCTCCCAGGCAAAGATTTCAAAGATGTGCTGTTCGAGCCCTTTTGAAGAAGCACAAAGAAACCGACAACAAAGATGCAGCGGTAGTCAAGCAAACAGTGCAGCAGATGTAAGACATATCATGCTTGCTTCCCTTCAAAATCGGAGGATGTTCAGCAGTGCCTTCAGCTCAAAACTAGAAGAAACCAGAGATATGCAGGTACTGCACATCAATCTACTGATCGAAGAAGTCTGGTAAGAAGTTTTCTTTATGGAAGTTTTGCATCCAAACAGACGTTCCTTTGGCATGGAAACAATGCCAAGCGACTCAACTAAAGACAAAAACATAGGAACTGGGGTGCAGAAAAATAACAGCAGGTGCTCTGGACTCATGATTCAAAATATTAAATATTTGGCTGTAACAGAAGGCAGTTGCTATGCTTAAGGGCACAATAACTCAATGCAGTCAACAGTGAAGCATGGTGGAGGTAGCTCGCAAACTTGGTGCTGCATTTTTGCAAGTGAAATTGGGGATTTGGTCAGGATTAACAGTGTCCTCAATACAAAGAAATACAGGCAGATACTTATCCATCATGCAATACCATCAGGAAGCCATCTGCTTGGCTCCAAGTTTATTGTGCTGCAGAACAACAACCCCCAAAATACAGTCAATGTCATTAAGAACTATCTTCAGCATAAAGAACAAGGAGTTCTAGAAATGCTGATGTGGCCCCCAGAGACCCCTGACCTCTACATCATCGAGTTTGTCTGGAATTACATGAAGAGACAGGAGGATCAAGTCTACATCCTCAGATCTGTGGTTATTCCTCCAAGATGTTCCCTCAAAAACTGTGTGCAGGTCTACATAGAAGAATTGATGCTGTTTGGGAGGCAAAGCGTGGTCACACCAAATATTGATTTCATTTAGATTTCTCTTTTGCTCATTCACTTTGTATTTTGTTAATTGACAGAAATAAAGTGTTAACACTATCTTTAAAAAGCATCCTTACATTGCAGCATTTCTTCCACAACTGCCTAAAAGTTTTGCACAGTAATGTACTGTCTCAAAAGTAGACAGAAACTAACTTTCTTTACAGAAGTATAATATAAAGCCAAAGTTCCCAAATAATGAGCTCTAAAGGGAACATTTCCTCATAAATATTAGTCGCTGCAAGTTTATTGTAGCCAAAAAAATACAGAAAGTGTGTTTTATACCATTTCCAACAGAATGACATCTGCAATGCAGACAATACTGTGTGTACATTCTCGCAAGACAAATATTAGAAGATTAATTCTAATATATGCTGCAGTCGCTACCGGGAAAAAGTTTTTGCAGGATGTTACTTAACATTGAGGCAAGGGTGCCCACACAGAGTACACTAATTATAGTGAGGAACATGACTGAAAAAGCTAGCCGTTAACCAATATTGTGTTCCATCAGTGACATCATTACTGATAAAACACTTGAATTGCAGCATTTAATCATGTGTTGTACAAGAAAATCCATGTGCACAGAGTATGGCCAATTTTGTATGTGGAATATCACTCCTATCAGAGTTATCCGGTTAACACTTAGCGTGAACTAAGCTGTACTCAAACTTTTTCTTTTAATAAGAACATAAATCTAAACACTTCCCATAATATATATACATAATTTTCATTTTTTCCCCCTAAAAAGTAGGTGATAGTGACAATGTCTACCATTACAGCTGCCACATGGTTTAGTTAACCAGTCCATTTTGGTAAATGAACAGCCAAACTGCTCTGCTGTACAGTGTTATAGAAGCTGCTGTGACTTAGGGCCTTTTACACGGGACAACAAATTAAATTCCTGCGATCAACAGAATCTGAATGACTGTCATTCAGTGTAAACACATGCACAGACTTAATGACGAGTTATAATTCTTTCGCTGCTCAGTTTACGCAACTGGACGAATCGGCCCGTGTAAACAGGCAGTTTATCTATAATCAACTGCCCATTTACTGTGAATGGAGGTGGGCAAGCCAAAACGATATCCGGCCCGCTCTGCCTCCATTCACTGAGCGATGGTCGTTCCTGTGTAAAAAGCACAGAAATGATCATCACTAGGACGATCTGTCGGGCATTTAAGCCCCATAGTTCGTCCCGTTTAAAATGACCCTTGCTGTCAGCGAGTCTGGGTAAAAAGCTCTCTGGCACGCTGGTTTCACCAAATGCGAATGGCTAATTAGAATAAAACTAAGTAAATAACATCAGAAATTATATGTATGATTGTAAGGGTAAATCTAAACTGCAAAAAAAAAAGATGCTCGATACTTATTACAAACTGACCATTTTTGAGTGCTTTTTTTGGGTTTTCAGTTGATGTCAAACCTGCAAATTAAAAGTAAAAAGAGACCATATTAGTTTGTGGTTTTAATGAAAAAATAGCAACATACACTAATGGGAGCGTATGAAGATTAAAAGGTGGAAAATTTTCAGTGTATGTGTTTCTAATACAGTCGTAGTTCAGTTCCAAAAGGCAAATGCATAGATATATGAACAGAAAGACCGAAAGCAATTAGGCTGCAACACGCTGCAAACCACGTGGCAAAAACTCTTTTGTAAAAAGCAGTTCTGTTCACATTTGAAATTTTGCTGTTAGCAATGTGGCCACCAGAGTAATTCTGGGTCAAGAAGGGTGTCATCGCTCCTTAAGGAGAGCACCCAAAAAGTGTGTGGAGACTCGTAGGGGGTGAGTGGGTCAGGGATGGAATTGTCTCTCCCCAAGGAGAGCACCCAGAAGGGGTGTGAGAAGACACCTGAAAAGTGAGTGAGGAGATTCATAAGGTCATGCACGCTCCTCTGGGTACATTATGCAATTAAGGAAGGTGGAACAATATCTCTGCAGCGCCACCTATTGGATGGCAGCATTCCTTCCTCCTAATCAATGTACGAATTTTTAACAAGTCTGTAAAACAATGATTGGGAATAGAAATTCAAGCCAGAAAACCATACACAGACAGCTGTTTCTGAGTGTTCATCCCTCATTAGTGTGCCGTAGGTTTCTTTATAAATTTAACGCCCAGCCGTACCATGAACTAAAATTTCAAATCTGTGCCAGTTATGGCATAAATTATATTAAATTTGTTTAGGTGGCTGTGGACCTGCACCTTCTGCAAAGGCCTACCTACTTCTTTTTTTTTTTTTTTAAGTGTCAAGCGCAATGGAAATATGGTTAACTGGCACACCGTTCTACACAAGTAGAACATGAAATGCAGAAATGCATGACCATAAATGGCATACAGAGCTTGGTCAATAAAAAAAGCATTGATTTGTAATGGCAATCATGGCTTTTACACGCAGTTTTCACTTTCAGGGCAGATTTCCTAATGCAAAAGTTTCAATTTTCAGTGCAAAAAAACTGATTGACATGCCTTGCACCACATTTATGTATTTTAAACACTTTTTGGAGGTGCATGTGGATTTTGCCCATTGATGGGGTTAAATCCATGCATGACATAATATGCAGCACAAAGTTGCAACTCAGCTACAAATTTTTGCTGTAGTTTTTAGAGGCAGAGTCAACACTGAAAAATCTGCACTGGTTTCATCCATCTGAGCCTACCCTTAGGCTGGGTTCACATGGAGTGGAAATTTCGCAGAATGTCCGCTGTGGGACCACACGGAAATACTGCAAGATTTCAGCGGCAGGAATGCAGCTTCAAAACTGGCTCCATTTGGCACAGGTTTTGGAGTGGCTTCGGTGCCTGCATTTTGCTGCAGTCATCTCTCTCCATAGAGAGGAGAGGGGCAGCAGCGGAGACAGTGCTAAAATTGACATGCCGCAGCTATGATTTCCGCACAATGTCAGTTTCAGCGCAGCTCGGCCGCAACGGCTTGTCCGCAGTGTGTGGATTGGATTTTTACAAATCTTGTCTACTTTGCTGGTTTATCCCGGGATAAAAATTGCCGGCGAAATTTCCATGCAGAAAGTCCGCACGGAAATTCTGCTGCGATTCCGCCCCGTGTGAACCCAGCCTTACAGTGCCCGAAATTGCTGCAGATCTTTGATTATCAAGCAGCACCTTTGTATATGAACTTAAAGAATCAGCACCCTCATTTCTAATGCCTACAACCTTCCACAATTTACCGTATATACCGGCGTATAAGGCGACGGGGCGTATAAGACGACCCCCCAACTTTCACTTTATACGCCGGTAATACAGTGTAAAAAAAAAAAATCATTACTCACCTCCCCCGGCGTTCTGTCGCGCTCCGGCAGGATGTCGCTCGCTCCTCGTCCCCGGCGCAGCATTGCTTTCTGAATGCGGGGCTTGAAATCCCCGCCTCCAGAAAGCTAATACACACGCCGTCAGCCAGTTACAGCCATTCAATGACAGCATTGAATGGCTGTGATTGGCTGAAGGCGCACGTGGCTTCAGCCAATCACACTATTCAATGACATCATTGAATGGGTGTGATTGGCTGAAGCCACGTGCGCCTTCAGCCAATCACAGCCATTCAATGCTGTCATTGAATGGCTGTAACTGGCTGACGGCGTGTGTATTAGCTTTCTGGAGGCGGGGATTTCAAGCCCCGCATTCAGAAAGCAATGCTGCGCCGGGGACGAGGAGCGAGCGACATCCTGCCGGAGCGCGACAGAACGCCGGGGGAGGTGAGTAATGATTTTTTTTTTTTACACTTTTTTTTTTGGTATTACCGGCGTATAAGACGACCCCCGACTTCAGAGCAGATTTTTCGGGGTTCAAAAGTCGTCTTATACGCCGGTATATACGGTAATTATATTGTATATCTCAGCCTTTACCTTTCAATAATGAAGCATGTTTAACAGCCATCCTCCCAATTAGACATTCTTTAAGCATTGATTCATAATTAACCCAACGATGAACCTGAGGAGACAAATACGTATCTTAGAAATATATATGTCCACAGAACTTGAGCATACAGAAACAAGAGGGAAGAATTAAATGAGACAGACAAAACATTCTCAGTTTCTTATTGAAAACGACTGTGATCAACGGGTAGTGCAGCTGAAAGCAGGGGTAGAGATAATAAAAAAATATCATCTAATCTTCATCTATATTCACAGCTATTTCTTCTACATGCTACAGCAATACTCTAGAAAGTGTTTAACCATATTTGCTATCTTTTATAAAGAAGTTTTTAAGCTCTGTTTTAGGAGGGAAGCCTATTGTGAATTAGAGTTTATATGTACCTTGGCAACGGTAAGGCCGTGTTCACAACTGAGCTGGAAGATCCATTTGGAGGTTCTATTGCAGATCCGGCACAAAATACCGGAAGAAATAAAGCTGCATGCAGAGCTTTTTCTTTCGGTAAAATGTCAGGCAGCTTAGCGGAAATAGAACGGACTCCATTGTAGTCCTTGGGGTCTGTTTTGTGCCATTTGGTTCTGTCATAAGAAAAACCCATTCGGCCAAGCAATTCCCCTTTCCTGCTCCCCAAACGGAACAGGAAAACAGAACCCCCGCCAAAGATGTGAAAGCAGCCCTAGAGGGTTAGAAACTGTTGATATAAACTGTTAGTATGCCAGCAATCAACAACTGTGTATCATTGACTGCTGTCTTCTTTGCTATTGTTATAAGGGTACTGTTGTATCTTGACTCCACCACAAAAATGGGTGGAGACCTGGGATTGTGGTGTGGGAGGTATAGGGTACGCCCACAGCTGCTGATTGGCTGGGCTGTGCCATACTTTCAGCATTCCCCCAGCTTCAAGGGGCTTTACCGCCGGGCTCCCTGCAATGGCCCCGGCTGTAATTGTGTTCCTGTCGGCCTCCCTACAATATGGCATGCTGTACCCGCACCCTAGAACCCTGCTCTCTGACAACGAACAGCAGCTGGGAGCACAGAGCGCCAGGGGGACAGTGAGGGAGCGCTGACGCTTGCAGAGCAGACTGACAGCGTCTGGGTAGGACACTCTCAGTGGCCGGGGATAGACAGCCATGGCGGGTCACAGCCGCAGTGAGCCAGGGAGCCCAGGCAGTGGGTTCGCCATGGGAAGACTCACAGCAGTGGGGTGACGTGGGGTCGGCATGGCAGATAGGAGGCTAGACACTGACAGCAGCGTCTTCGGCAGCTGAGATACGAGTGCTGTTGTGGGCGTCACCAAGCCCTACCCTACAACTCAACCAGGCCAACCCAGGTCTCCACCCATTCTTCCGGTGGAGACAAGATACAACAGAACCTGTTATACGTTACACTGTTGATAATGTTTTTACTGTACTAATATGCACTATGCTTACAGGCTGTAAACAGAAAAATTTATATTGCACACTTGGAACCCCCATCGTTCTTCAGTATGCAGCCCCAGGACAGCTTGAAGTGCAGGTAGTAGAGGATTCACATGTGCACCTCTACTTCATGCACTTCAATGGGAATTTTTCCTGTAATACCAAGCCAGGCCACAGGAGTGAAAACAGTGCTGTCTCCTTCCAGCAGAACTCTGCTCCATGCACAGACCTGTCAGCTTATCGGCCAGAGTCCCAGGCAGTGAACCCCCGCCTATCTACTATTCATGGCCTATCCTGAGGCTAGGCCATCAACAGTTTAAAGCTAGATAACCCTTTTAACACTGCTGTCTACACTTATGTAAAGAATTTATGGTAAAAATATAAAATAGTGCCCAGTAGGAGGACCTCTAAACAACTACACATAATAGATCTTCTATAGACTATATAACATATTTACCCATGTGTTCCACTATTTCAAGAACACCAATGGTGTGTACTAGGTAACAGATGTAAAGAAAAAAACTAGTAATATATTCATCCTCGATGCCAACCCACTCAATGCATTCCATATACAGAAGAGTTATACTGTTCACTTAGGCCTCATGACAACGGCCGTGTCGGCCAGCGGAATATCGCAGAGGACTCTGGACAGGGCGCCCCCCCAAAGACCCCATACTTACCTCTCTGGAACCGCCGTGTGAGTCCCGTCCGGCAAGCCAGCATGTATGCGCAGTGCAGCGCATGACTCACCAGCGGTGACGCGTAATCATGTGATACTTCCGCTGTGCTCACATTGCGTGACGGACGGCTTCCATTGACTACACTCGTTTTTCCGTGGCACACAGAACATTTCTTTTGCGATACTTCCGTGATTTCTTTCACGCTGCAGAAATCCGTGGTAGAATTCCGCAAGTTGCTTTGAGAAAGTCCCGCAGCACACCGTAGAAATGCACAACTCGTGCAGAGGTTCAACAAAAGAAATGCCAAGCCACCTGTGGGTCCACGGACCTCCAGTCCCAAGTATACTACGTAGACTCCAAATGAAGCGGCAGCATCAATGCTGTAGAAAACATATAAATAAATTTATTGCTCCATAAAAAAAGGCAACGTTTCGACTAGAAGAGTCTTTTTCAAGCCAGAATTCCGCAGCGTGAACATTGAGCTATTAGGTTCAATAAAACCTAATAGCTGCGGGATAACGCAGCGGATTTACGCCTCGTGAAAATTAGTTAATGCCCACAGACGGATTTCTGCTCCATTTCACACATCGGAAATACGCAGCATTATCCCGCAGCTATTAGGTTCTATTGAACCTAATATCTCAATGTTCATGCTACGGAATTGTTCATTGAAGCATGTGAATTTCATTTGTGGATCTTTCGGTCTGGAAAACAAATCACAGCATGCTTCATTTTGCTGCAGATGCTGCAATGAAGTCAATGGAAGACATCCAATTCATTATACACCCGCAGCTGACACTGTGGACAAGCTGTGGATCAGCGGGAAAGCAGGAGTTTGAAAAAAATTTACTGCGTATTGTGAGGGATTAGCGTTTAGGATCGGTAGCAACTTGGGCATAAGCAGTCAGAGACAGTGACACATAGGATAAAGTCTTTGGTCCAGGCTTTGCCTGGGTTTATTTCCAAGCAAACAAAAGCAAAATACAGCCTTAACAACAGGCAAACATAACATAAATCCTGCTCGTCTGAGCACTTACTATACACGTAGCGTCCCTGTCTACCCACTGGTAACAAATAGCTCCTGCACATAGCCAGCCAGGACTCTCAGACCTGCAAAGGTCTCAGCTCTCTCATCCCACACGCTGGGCTAGCCGGGCTCCCTGCTCCACAGGGCCCTCTCTCTGGCTCTCAGCCAGATGCTCTCTCTGGCTCCCAGCCAGACGCTCTCCCTAGGCCCTGTAGGCCCAGGCTTTATATGGCCTGGTACCAGCCCCACCTGGTACGTGGGAGTGACCATCCCACCCTTCACTTTGGTCATTCCAGAAAAGCCGGCCCGGATTATGCGGCTTGGAGCTACTTACTTGCTACAACGTGTCAGTAACTTAATGCTACTGACACCATACTGCCGGCTTCCTCCACCGAACCCAGGCTGCTCGGTGGCACGTACCTGGCCAAGTGCTCCCCAAAGCCTCATAGGAGAGCATCCTAGGCGAAATATATATGCCCTCCAGCACTTTGCCGGTCACCTTCTCACAGTATTCACACAATGCGCCAGCCGAAGCGCCCGCAAGCATCCGCAGTCCAGAAGTAAGAAGATCTGGAATGGGATGCAGAAGACCCGGACAGGTAAATATCTGGAATATTTAAGTGTCCACACCAGGTGTTTCCTCTGGACAGCCAACCAGGATACTTGAAGGTGGGAGGGGGGGGGGGTGTGAGAGTATTCTTCCTTGTGATTTGATGTTTGTTTATATATATATTTTTGGCCGTGTTAATGTTTTAACTTGAAAAAGACCAAAGTAATGGTTGAAATGTTGTATGTCTTGCCAGTGGATTTGAATAAAAGATGCTTCTTTGAGTTCTAAGAAGTCTCCTGAAGAACGCTTTAGGTGATGCTCCCTTCAATTACTTCTGCTCAAGTAAATAATTGTCTTTGGCCGCGAGCAGGGTGGGATTCCGCTGCGGGCTCCCACAGGGGGTATCCGACTCGCCTGTGGACATTCAACCAAATTATGATCACCAAATCATTCCACTTTACAAGCAGATATGATTTAGGAAAAAGTAGCCAACACTGTCAGCACGACACAGAACTCTTTGGCCCTTCTGCAGGCGTTTCAGTCAAGGTTTCTGGTGCTTTTTTTTCTGAATAAAGGTTTTTATTACATTTTTGCATCAATACAGATTAAGAAGGTTTCTGTACAAACCTATTGCTATGCAGCCCAACTGAATGCAATACATTAAATTAGTATGTTGTAGAATAAGATATCCTTTGACCATGTACATTGAGAAAAACAACATGAACAGAACAAAAAAAATGAAAATAAAATGGGAAACGGGAGTTTGAGTGCTATTGTACTATTTCGATGGAGAAGAAAAGACAATCATCTCTAGGTTCATGGCACGGTATGTGCCCTAAGGTCGGCTAAGATCCTGTCACAATCCGTCTTGACATCTGAGAAATACCTGAAGTCATTGGAGAAGGTCACATCCTGGGAATTTATGGGTCCAAGAGTCCCACCAAACATGAAATGTAAAGGACCTAACCTGTCTAGAGTGGAATAAGCTTTCATATAGACAATATTGGGAAACCAAATCTATCAGGGATTCAATAGATGGATAGGGGGTGGATCTCCAATTTCTTGCTATCAGGAGAGCGGCTGACTGGAAGATATGGCAAAGCAACCTCCTTTTTTTCAGTGGGTAGTTGTCAATGCCTATAGCTAATAAGGCCAAAGTTGGATCTATTCTAACATGGGTGTTGGCTAGCTCGGATATTAGTTCAAAGATAGATGTCCGCCAAGTTTTAATTTTTTGGGCAATCCCAAAAAATTTGTAGAACAGATCCTGTTTTTCCACAGTGCACCAGCATAAACTCGAAGAACCTAGGAATAGATGTGCAAGTTTAGAGGGGTGATTATACCATCTCAAAAGTAGTTTGTGAATAGTTTCTTGAAGGTTGGCGCATGAGGATGCCCGCAAGGACCACTTTATGGCCTTGAACCACTGTTCACTTGAGAAGGTTTTACCCAAATCCTGTTCCCTGTTAAGTAGATGTACTCTCTTTGAGAACACTGCCTCTCCATTAAGGTATGCATAGATAGCCCCCATATTCTTAAAATCTAGTTTAGGAGAATTAAAGAGAAACTCATATACTGTATTAGTTGAGGAACTTCATGATTTAGTTTTGGGTGGGAAGATAGGTAGCTTCTAATGCATGGTTTCTGGTACTTTTAAAGCCAAGAACTGGACAACCTACAATACTTACTCTTGCCACCAAAATAATGGAAGCCTACACAACCCGTGTGAAGTCAAAGGGTGCATTGAACGCCTTTCAGATCCGCCCTACAATGAAACCAGCAAAATATTATGGTTTCATTACACATAGATCCACAGAGCAGTTGTGAACATAGGCTTACTTAATGCTATTTATTTGCAATTCTGACCTTGTCAACAATGAAGACTGCATTGTTGATGACAACAATTCATGTGCGGACGAAGTGTATTTCAAGTACAGTAGTTTATCAATGCTATAATATGGAACAGATATGCTAACATTGTGTTCTCACTGTACCTGATCAAAGAGCTGAGTCCCATCTATCCCGGCAGCTTTCATGAGCTCCTCTTCTCCACCAGGGTGGTATTCCATGTAAGGAGTAACATTATACACTAATCCTGAAAAAAATGCAAATTTTAATCAAAGTTTCTATATGAGAAATTGGAGGCAACGATCTATATTTTTGAGATAGGAGCATCTAGCATTTATAAAAGGTCTATAAATAATTTTAAAAAGTGAGTATTGTAAAGACGATCTTTGCAATATTCCCAGAAAACCCAATTAAACTTGATTGAATTTATGTGAAGGATTCTCAAGAACAGCATTTCCAAGAAACCAAATGCGAAGGTGCACATAAGCCATAACCGTGACAATGACAGTAACACGAATCAGGACTCATACAAATTCAATACCTGAATAAAACTGCTGTCTATATCCATCACATAAAAATGCAAGGTTATTAGCTCATATTTTGATCAAAACATGGGGCCCATGCGGCACATCCAGGCGAACCTTTTTGTATAAAATTCCTAACTTTAAGACCATCAACCACAGCAAAATGGCTGCAGGCATTCTACAACGGAATTTTGCAGTGGCCAAATCAAATTTGGCAGCGTTTTCAATTTTGGATCCGTAGGAATTTTAGGCTGGTGTCACACGACCAGATTTCTATTGCAGAATCCTCGATAGTCACCCAAGCGGACGATCCAAGGTATTCCACACACATTAAAAGAATAGAACATTCGCATAGTCTCTCAGATGAGCGAACAACAATTGCGAATTCCGCAAGCAGAAATAAAATCCCAGCATGTTCTATTTTTTTGCGGATTCCGCACAGACAACTTCCATTGATGTCAATGGAATCCGGCCGACCCGAGGCCCATTCGCAACTGACATTGCAGATCTGGCACGGGTACCCACATCATCACCTAGCGCAGGGAAACCTATGTATTTTTTTAAACATCTCTACTGCGCATGGCGGCGAATGTCCGTGGTCATCCATATTACAGTGAATAAGGAACGCGGGGTCGCCAGCCGATGCCAAAGCCAGTTTTCGCAGCGGGCTCCTGCATGCAGAATGCGATTCATCCGTGAGAGACCGACTGAACCCTTGCATTCAAGAGTTGAATTTGTCAGAATAAATAGACATGCTGTGGATTTATAATCTGCAGTGGTTTTTCAAAAATGCTGCAGATTTTCTGTTCTGTTCTGTGCCAAAAGACATCTTCGAGCAGGTGAGGGGTAAATGTCTGTGCCTCTATCGATACCCATTGGGGTTTCTCATGATGTGAGAAGATGGAGATTGTGCCAATTGGGCTGCGTGATAATATTTTATGATGTTAGGGACTCCCCAGGCATCCCACATTTCAAGGTGCATAAAGAATAGATTGTTGGATATGCCTGGATTTATTTGACCAAAATGAAGGTCAACAGTTTGGATTGTAAGCGTTTTAAATCTACAGCTGGGAAAGAAATGGGTAAGGAACAGCAGAAATATAGAATTTTTAGAAACCAAGACATTTTGATAGAATGGATTCTGCCTCGCCGGGATAGATTGTAGGATGCCCATGTATCTAGGTCTTGCTCTAAATTTTTTATCAAGGGGGGATAATTGGTTCGGTATAAGGTCTCAAAAGAGTTTGTAAAATGTATGCCCAGATTAGGAAAGCGGTTTGTGATCCAAGGAAAATTAAAGTTAAGCTTCAAAAGCTTGATGGTGGGGTGAGGCAAGTTTAGATTCAGAGCCAATGATTTAGTATTATTAACTCTGAGGCCCTAGATCGCTGCAAATTTACCTAGAATTTGATATATGTTGGGCAGGGATGTGAGTGGAAATAGGAAATAGAACAAAAACAGAGCCAGGATGAGATCTCATCGCCACACAATTCGACAGTGGCAAAACATTTTTTCTAGTCGCGGACACATGGAACAGATTATGGTTATCATACTGAAGGGAAACTTCAGGTTGCAGTGTCACAGAAGAATTTGGGAGTATAAATTTATAGCCATTTTTGATACCCTTAAGAATGGAATGAGCCTCGGAGCGTGGTTCTTGCATCAGTGGAGAATATAAAAGGTCGGAAGGAGATCAAGAGGGGTATCCTTAAGGAGAACACCCAGTGTGTGTGTGGAGACACCTGGGGGTTGAGTGGGTCGGGGAATGGCATCATATCTCCCCAAGGAGAGCACCCAGAAGTGGTGCTATTCCCCATCATTGTTTTACAGACTTCGTAAAAATTCATACACTGATTTGAAGGAATGTTGCCATCCAATAAATGGCGCTGCAGAAGTATTGTTTCATTTTCCATATTTGTCTAAAGGAGAGATGACACACAGACTTGTGACCCCCTAACACCAATTTGGAGATTATAAAACTGTCACATTCCTTACCAGCGGACTAATTAAGTATTTACTTCTCTGCTCATCTTGTCTGTAACTATTTTAAATGCAAATTAGTCCCCTTATGTCAGTGCCTTTTCATATGTATATATTTGTACAGATCTGTTCCATTATGCCTGAGGAAGGATCCTGAGAGGTTCAAAAGCTCACCATTACATCATGTATTTCTGTTAGCCATTAACCCCTTGAGTGGCGGGTTTCCTACCACCCTGTCGTGCCCACCAGGGCAGGTTTTTTAAAATGGTCTAATCATTGAATTTCAACTAATTTTGCAGTTGCGTCTCAAGAGCCATAACTTTTTCATTTTTCCATTGACATGGCCATATAAGGGCTTGTTTTTTGCGGGACAAGTTGTGATTTTTTAAACAGGGGGGAGGAAAAAAAGAAATGGGGAAAAAAGAAAAAAAGGGGCCATGTCATTAAGGGGTTAAATAATGTATTAACTTCCTTCTCTGGGTCATTACGACGCATGGATACCACATGTGTGATTGTATTTTTGATTTTTTACAAAGTAAAGGGAGACAAGTGTTTTTATAATTTTTTAACTTTAAAAAAAAATTTTTTTTATTTTTTATTTTTCTTTGTCCCTTTAGGGGACTTCCACAGGGACCCATCAGGACCCCTGATCACATTCCAGGGGTCCGATGGTGACAGCCCTTTACATGCTGCAGTCACATAAGACTGCAGCATGTAAAGGGTTAACACAGCAGAGATCGGAGGTTTTCTCTGATCTCTGCTGTAAGAGCTGGTACCTAGCTGTCCTCTGACAGCCAAGCACCAAGCTCTCCCTGCCACAGAGACCATCGGCTTGCTTCTGACAAGCCGATGGTCTCTATGGCAACCTGTAAACAAAGCAGGAGATTGCCGGCAGATCGGCAATATCTTCTGCTGGTTTTTCAAAGCCCTTGCTTTGTTCTCTGTGGGACTGTGCAGGCAGAGCACAATGCCACAGCTTGTAGCATTGTGCTCTGCAGCTCCCATAGTGATACATAGCCCGGAAATCTTCCGGGCTATGTCGCTATGAGCAGTGGAGCTCGTCCCGGAAAATTTCCGGGCGTGCCACTCAAGGGGTTAAAAGGTATCATATCTACAAGATTACTTGGTTTCTCTTACTGAGAACAATCACATTTTGCTCTACTGGCTAATACCATACCAAACCTTTTTTCATTCACCATGTAAACATGGCACAAGCCTAACAATAGTCAGACACTTCCAATTCTGTAGAGAAAACTTTTCAGTAGTCATTTCAATTTTTCGGGCAATACCCAGAGTCCCCATAATAGTGACGACATCCACCATTGGTTATTTCACTTGCTCCACAGCCAAGTCTTCTTGATGACAATACTGCTCCTCTATTCTGCCCTGCGCTATGCTAGAGGGTTTATTAGGAGTCAGGAAATGTGAGTGAGCCATACAACACAACCTCCTGGCCGCTGTTCTGAGATCCACTGGTAGACGGCAATCTACTATGCGGCCACCAGTAACCTAATGAATAATGTATTCACAAGACACCAATTTAATTCTGAAAAACAGATGAGGTTTAGAAGGACTACAAGGCAAGTTATTCTAAGAAAATAATCATCTCGATTGTGTGCGCAGGAACAGTGTACAAGATGTATTTCAACAGATGACCTTTAGGCTCTTGATTTGTGTTTAATCTGCATTTCTATAGAACAGAAACTGACTGTACATTATGCAATTTTAATGCCCTCCACGAACTATAATAATACTGAATATTCACTAATATTCGTAAATTTACTCGCCTTCTAAATATGGCATTATGCCAAGATAAACATGGTTATTTATGCAGTTTATTTGCTACAAACATAGAATGCACACAAAGGTGCCGTGACTGTTTTGGTAATAACTGTGTAGCAGCGTGCAGTACAGTATTATTAAAGTAATATAAAGGCGATAATGCACACTCTACTGTGAAAATAAAAGCCAACATATCATAATCTCGAAAACATGATTAGACTGTTAATGGAAGAAGCGAAAGGATAAAACAATTTCTAAAAATCTACACGTTTCACTTTGCATATATTGCCTGCTTCTACAGAAGAACATCCAATAAATGTGTTTTCTATATTTTGAGCAACATGAACATAGTAGCAAGTAACCCAATAAGTGCTATGCTCAGATTTAGGGGTCATGCCCATGGACGGAGCGGGATACGCTCGCGATTTTACGGTGTGGGTATACTGCGGGGATAAACAAAAAGCCCCCACTGGCGTGCATTCTTCCGAGGCGGAATTATGCATGTGAGGACTGAGCCATTAGGTTCAATAGAACCTAATAGCTGCGTTATTCCGCTGCGGATTTACGCCGCAGGGGCTGAGGCAGTAATCCATCTGTGGGCATTAGCCCTTACTGGGTGAATGGACACTACAGCTTCTATCAATTTCCAGCAATATACAGTTTCCCTGAAAATAAGACCTAGTCTGAAAATAAGCCCTACCCAGATTTTTTTGTGATTTTTGGGGAGGCTTGAAATATAAGCCCTAACATGAAAATAAGCCCTAGCTGCATTACCTTAAAAAAAAATAAAAAATAATAAATCTATTACCTAGGAGACTCGGTCCAGGTCCCTCCCGCTGCTCTCCGGAGCTCTGATGCGCTTCTTGCAGTCCTTGTCTGCCCACAGAAGATCACTTCCTGTTTACAGGATTCATAATTCCCGTCTCCAGAAGGCGATGCCTCTGATTGCTTCTCAAGCGATGGTCAGCCAATCAATTCAGCACTCGATGAACCAATATGATGGCCGTGATTGGTTCATCGAGCGGTGCATTGATTAGCTGATCAGCAGCTGAAGAACCAATAACAGCCATCATGTTATGGAGATGGGATTTATGAACTGGCGAATCAATGCTGCAGCGCAGCTAATTCATAAATCATGCCGCGACAACACGATGTCTGTGATTGGTTCTTCAACCGCTGCTCAGCTAATCAATGCTGCACTCGATGAACCAATCATAGCCATTTCATTCGTTCATTAAGCGCTGCATTGATTGGTTCTCAAGTGTTGCTCAGCCAGTCAGAGCCATTGCTTTCTAGAGCCGGGATTTATGAATCCCGTAACCAGCTAGTGATCTTCTGTGGGTGTCCAAGGACTGCAAGCAGCATGTCGGAGCTCCGGAGAGCAGCGTGAGGGACCTGGACCGAGCCTGCTAGGGAAGTGTAATAAGGCACCCCCCCAAAAAAATAAGACCTAGCGCTTTTTTTGGTTCAAAAATTAATATAAGGGTCTTATTTTTGGGGAAACACAATAGTAATCTATTGCTACAATGATAAATACTTATACATATCCATGTAATACTAAAACCTTTCTACATGCCAAGAGGTTATAAAAGTCTGCAAGCTCCAGAAATACATAATCAAGTAAAACAACCAAGGCCCCCTGTCCACGGGCAAGGCGGAATATCGCTAGCAACATTCCACTGCCAGGGAGCAGTGGGAAGAACTGTCAGTTCTCTGCGGTGAGCCTATCTGACAGATAGGATCACCGCAGAGAATAGTGGCTAATCGCAGCATGCCGCGATTTGAGTCCTGTGAGTGAAGAATCGCTAGGATTCTTCACTCGTGGACAGGTGGCTGCACTTTCAAGAGCAATGCTATGGAAAGTGTGCACTGCGGATTATCGCCACGAGTAATGCAATGCACTATCGCCTGTGGACAGGAGCCCTAAGGCAGAACAAGAGCTAGCAGATACTAAAGCATTTTTTGTGGTTATTTCGATTCCGATGAAGAACCCTTTTATATGCAATGGCTCTCGCTTATCCGGCCAAGCGACTGAATGAATTGACGATTTATGGTCATAAAAACTACAGTACAGATAATGCCTTGAAATAATCTTCATTTCCCTCATTAGCTAAAGTAAACTCAGTATTATTTGTTTGCTCAGGTAGGAGTGTATTTATGCGAGGGATTATCTGTCCCACAAATTCCATTGTCTTCTTTGGCCATGAATAAACAATGTACTCAATGTGTATGTAAGGAAAACACAATGAGTACATTGCTTACTCCCCTCAAGTTGTCAAGCCGCTCAAAAGACTGAACAAATCCTATGCAAATTGACTGAATTTTGAACTGCCTGACAACTATTTTTATGCCGGCTAAAAACCATCCATAAACGACAATTGAACGAATAGTGCGCGACTGCTCCTGTTTACATGCAACTCTTATCGCGCAAACAATAACATAGCTTCATGTGAGTTACAGAAATTGCATTTTTCTAGTCTTCCCTAAATACAGAAAAGTATAGCAACCAGTATAAAACCAACCCAACAGGGTATGGAGGTGATCTATATAAAGGTTAGTTGTACCATAAGACACACGCATATGAAGATATTATTACAGTATAGGAGTGGACTTTACTTATAAGCATACATTCGGTTGCAATGTGGTGTCAGAGACATGGAAAATTTAAATATGAGTCCCAAAGGTGCCAAGTCAGTAGAAAGGTCCCCATTAGAGATGAGCGAACCTAATTGTTTCGAGTAATTACTTGATCGAGCACCGCGATTTTCGAGTACATATGTATGTGGGATAGCAGAGATACCAAGAGAAAAACACTGGGTACAAAAGAAGTGGCCATGCCGAGAAACTTTAGAAGTAGGAAAAGCAAACATTGCGAACGAACCTATCGTCAGTCGAAACAGAATTATTTCCCCCCCACTCCACATCAAGCTTGGCCTGATGAAGCAGTTTGTGAGAGCATTGGATACATATGGCGATTATTTACAGTATATTGTTTCTGCACTTCCAGCTTTATCTTTTGAGAAAATTAAAGCAGGAGTGTTCAATGTCCTCGTTCTTTTACGTGATGAGAAATTTGTCAAGATGATGAATAGGAAGGAACAGGCAGCATGGATATCTTTTGTAGAAGTTAATAAAAATTTTCTTGGTAACAAAAAAGCTGAGAATTATGAGGAACTGGTTGAAATAATGTTAGCGGCCTTTTGTGAACTTGGAAGCATCATGAGTGTTAAGCTGCATTTCCTTAACAGTCATCTCGATCAGTTCCCAGAAAACCTTGGGAAGGTTAGTGATGAGCAGGGAGAACGCTTCCATCAGGACTTGCTTATAAAAGAGGAAAGATATCAAGGACGATGGGATAAGAACATGATGGCAGACTACTGCTGGTCCATAAAACGCGATTGCCCTGAGCAAGTACATAAACGCAAAAGCTATAAACATACATTTCTGCTGGACTAGAACTAGTGCCGACTGTAATGGCCTGTCAGAAAGTTGTTGTTCATTACCCTACACGTTTTGTAAATGATAAATACATTTGCATCATATCAACTGAGGCTTTTATTTCCCTATGTATCATGTACTTAATTGTGTCGAAAATGCCTTAAAGTCAAATATTTAAATAATAAATTGCAAAAAAACTAGAGCTTACAGTAAAAAAACTAACTCCAGATTTGAAATTAGCATACTCAAATTTTACTAAGGCCTACTGCCCACGGACGGATTTCTGCGGCGTTTCGCCACAGCTATTTGGTTCTATTGAACCTAATAGCTCAATGTACACGCTATGGAATTCCTCCGCGGAACTCCGCAGCGTGAAATTACCCGCGGCATGTTCTATTTGCTGCGGGCATATGCGCAGACGGCTTCCATTGTAGTCAATGGAAGCCCCCCGTCACGCTGTAGCACAGCGGAAGTATAGCGTGAATACGTGCCCCGTCCATGTGACGCTGTACGGCGCATCATGAGCTGTACTGCGAATGCGCGCCAACGCGTCATGCGGGACTTCGTGCAGCGGATTCGGAGGTAAGTAACGGGTCTTTGGGGGGGGGGGGGGGCGTCACGGACTCCGCTGCGGTATTCCGCTTGCGTAGCCCGTCACGGTCGTGTGCATAAGGCCTAAAACAAGTGTTCATATAAATGCAAGAAAAAAATTAGCTGATGGTAGGTCCACCAAATATGGGTGTGTGAACCGACAGAAGACCCCCAGAAACATAGGGGAAGAGCTATTGGGAAAGATCCGGATTGCGCAAGGCAAAAAAGGATTTGCAGATGAAATGGGTGTCCTCCATCTGCACATGGCACCAGTTGCAGGCGTACATTCTGGAGTCACAATTGCATACACTGCATGCTGTATCACTGTAGTGGGCCGGCTCTGAGTGACACTCAGGGAGGGAAGAGACTTACCTGGGGCAGCCCGGCAGTGAATTGCAAACAGCAGGCTTCCCATCCAGAGCAGTGATAAGTAACAACTGCAGTTTATCAGTGCACTACCGGTCTCGTGATTGTTCCGGCTCGGCAGTGTCGGATACTGAGGAGAGCGGACAATGCGGTGTAGCCAGGTATGTACTGCATATATGCTTGTACATGTATAGCTGGTATAATCTATACTGTATAACTCATACAGAATTATTTAGTGGAGATACCCAGGTTTCACCAGCATGCTCTGTTTCACTATATACAGGAGATGTGCAACTTATACCAGCTGTACATATATAATTATATACAGGAGATTCCCAGGATAAACCAGCACGGTCCATATCATTATATACAGTTGATGTATACAAGTTATACCGATATGGACTGAACTTTTGCACCTGGGCCCCTGAGCCTTTAGCTATGCCCCTTAGGGTGATCAATGTGTCCAAGCATTGCAGAAGCCATGAGCCATGCTTGTTTCAAAATTGTTTTGCACAGTACTTCTCGGGGGTTCTTAGATTCCTAGCGTCTGAGGCCACACACCTTGCGCACTCCATCGATATTGACTGTATTGGAAGGCCCCGAGATGCTGGGGGAGCCCAGGGTGTCAGCACTTTGTGTGGTACATTTCGAAGATGTGGAGCAGCCCACCTTATCAAATAGTATGGTGAAACTAATGGTGCTGTAAGGCTGTATGATGCACTACACATACTTGTGGCAATGGCACAATATATAAGCTTTATTTGTGTGCAAATCAAAATACTAAAAACCACCTGTCCGTGAGTGAGTTACATGCTCCACCCCTGATCACATGACAGTGACATCAAAAGGTCCATCATTCCTGTGCAGATTATGGGTGGACTACATCCTCTACAAACCCCCCAACCTCAGTTGCTATGGAATACAAATGACCACCTGTCTGTAAGTGAATAACTGTGAGAGTTACATGTGAAAATGCCGTCATAAGATCAGTTACCAGGGGCTCTGAGCTGTGCCTCTGATAACGACAGTGATATCATCACAGGTTTTTCACTTTATTAAAAACCTGCATAGCCGGAGAGCAGCCGTGTGCTTACAGGACCTGTGATGTCACCGTCATGTGATCAGTCACCTGTGTGATAGGAGTCAGGGGTCACATGACCAGGATGTGATCAGTGTGCGCATTACTCTGTGTTGGTTGTGATCCCTGCTATATGGGATAAAAATGTATGTAACAGAGCTGTATGTGACATGCATGTATCAGAGCAGTCTGTGTAAGAAGTGCATGCACGAGAGCTGTGTGTGCGTGACATGCATGTAGCAGAGCTGTGTATGACGTGCATGCAGCAGAGCTGTGTGGTGCATTGCGCCACCAGAAACACTGGTACTATAAATTTCCTAATAATTACTAGTATAGTACTAAGCAGCCACTCCTCCAATATGTTGTGAGCGTGTGAGTGGTGGTCCATCAGTGTTTTGTACCTGCTACATTCCCTATGTAGCATTTTCCTCCATGCTGCTGGGAAGTGGTCTATGTACCTGCCCTGGTATCCTTACATCAGTAAGTATGACCATTTTTCAGTGCATTATCTAGTGTTGATTGTTCCTGCTCACCTTCTCCTTTTTCTAAGAGTACTTTTACACAGGTCGACAGTTGCCCGAATAATCGATCAAATGATCTCGATTACAGATGACTACTGCCCTGTGTAAAAAAGGAATTCAATAGTGTAGTGCGCGAGAAGTCACTCAGTAGTTGCTAGCGGTCGATTTCTCGCTCAGTATAAACAGGCAGTCGTTCATCTTTGAATGACTGCCTGCATGCAGTGAACAGAGGTGAGCGGCTAGTAGAGATCTCCGGCATACTCCACCTCCAGTCACTGAACAACTATCACTGCTGTGCGTTGGCAGGAGCGATAGTCATCCCACCTAAAACAATACTTAGCCTGTCTCCTCCCAGGAAGAACTGATCATGACCTTGGAAGTGCTATTACTGGATCTCTCCCTTGTGTGTAGTGCACACAGAAATTAGAGGACCTGCACAGCAGGGAGGTAGATCTGTGACACCGATTTATTCCAGCCCAATTGGAGAAGTGTGAGGCAATTGTATGAATCACTGCACCATTCTCTCGATGATTAGGCAGAATGCTTTATCAGCAGGGTCACTCCAGGACAAAATCGCCCAAGGAATAACACCCAACCAGCTCCAATTTTTATGAAACTTTTCACACTTGTTTGTCAGTGGAATGTATATAAAAATCTCAGTTTTCAGGGGCATCGGGTTATGTATGAGGTCAAAAAATACAGGAGGGTTAATTTTTCTATGGTCACTGACAACCATAATATTTGATCATTCAGACCTTGGAAACCATTGGGCGTAGGAAGATGTGAGGGTGTCAGACTCTTTGTAAGATGTTAATTTATAATGTTTTGCTAATACTGTAGTTCTAATACAAATTAGAGTCAAATTGGAACAAAAAATAAAACATTCTTTGGAAGTGAGCTGGTCCAAAAGAGAAAGCTAAAAAAATTAAAAATCATATAAACTCCCCATACATTGACATTTCTAACTACAAAATTTAGGGAAAGCCTTCTTTGAATTAATTTCCCCCCCGAAAAAAAAAATTCTTGACCTTTTATCGATTCTAAAATTATGTATAAATTAAAAGGGACACTTCGGCGAAAAACACATTTTTCCAATCTGTGCGCCTGTCACACTCTGGAGGTCTCATCTGTGTATTCTAGCCACTTCCCTGCAGTCTACCCCCTTATCAGCCACCATGTTGACGCCAAAAAAAATTTTGGTTTAATTCTCACATCTATTCCATGATATACGCAGCTATACCATTTCTTTCTGCAGGAAAAACTAGTTTGATTATCATTAGCTCATTTAGTCTTCTGCATCAGCTACACAACATAAGTATACTGTTACCATGCAGCGGTTGCTGGTCCTGCCGGGCGGCGGTGTGCGGGGTCCCCCCGGCTTGTTTTCCGGCTGCCAGGGGCGCGGATGCCTGGCCGGCGTGGTGCTGGTGGCGCGCGCACCTGTGAGTGAAGCTGCCGTGCACGAGATCCCTTTTGTTGTGCTCTGTTGGGAGTTGGCTGTCTCCCTCTCTCCTCCCCTGGGCGGAGGATTTTGTTTAAAAGTCGGGCAGAGACTTGCAATCACTGCCAGTTATTGTTTTCCCTCAGTGTGCTAGCTTGTCTGCCTCGGTTGGTCTCCTGCTGCTGTCATCTTGTCAGCTATACTTTGCTATTATCTGCCAGGTTTTTCCATTTGCCTCAGTTCTGCTTAGTATTGTTCATGTTGGTTATTTTGACCTGCCTATATTGTCGGTATTCTATCCTTTCCATCCAGGTACGTCAGCGGCCCTTTTTCGGTCCCTAGTGAGCCTGGGGTTAGCCAGGAGTGGAGGCAAGTAGGCAGGGACAGAGGTTGTGGGTGAGATCTAGGGCACCTGGGCTGGCATATCAAGGGTAGTATAACGTAACATATACAGTCAAGAGGATAAGCTGTGATCTCCTCTATCATAGCCGTGTGACAGGAATGGAGTCATCCGTAACTGTGACAGAAATGACTGTGCCCCCCTACAGACTAGTCCTGTGTAACAGCACGGTAGAGCTGGATTCTGCATTTGGAATTCCGCAGCGGAATCAAGCACTGACTGCGGCCGGCGACTCGGCATACCTGTAGTCGTCATCTTTTTTCTTTACTGTGGATGGTCCAGACAGCTTGTCGTTGGACATGCGCAGAAGATTTTCCAGTGCCATCCTGCGACCTTTTCACAATGTTAATTGCAGACTGGCCATGGGTCAAACGCCTTTTATTGTTTCCAGCTGTCTGAGCGAAATCTGCTCAAAAACAGAGCGTGCTGCAATTTTTCATCCACAAGCAGAAATCGCAATTCATTTCTGTGAGTGTGCAGGAATAATAACTTTTTAATAGCATGCCATGGAAGGTAGTTGGTGCGGAATCCGCAATGCAAATCTGGTTGTGTGCAGACTGAGAAATTGACTAGAAAACACAACTTCAAGCACACCTCAGCCGCATATTTTTGAAACTTGAGATTTTTTCAGGCTGGTATTTGCCTTTGGGAATTAAAAGAATAGCTAGATGCCAGCTAGTAGCATTTAACATTGTATTTCCTACCAAGCATTTGAAGTACAGGGATGTAGAAACAATATCAGTGCTGTGTTACCCTGTCAAGTGACATCAAGAGTCAGTTATAGTCATAGAGTTATGAATGACCTAAATCAATCCTTTCCTCACCACCTTGCCATACTAGTAGCAGATCATCTATGTATACAGAAAATTCACAATATAATTGCAGAAGGGAGTTATAAGTGTAAGTATCTTGCCACCAAGCCATGTATAATATAGCTAAAGAGAAAAAGAACTTTGATCCCAATGTCATGTTATGGCATAAGCAGAAAAAAAAAAGAAGAATCCTTTATTATAAATTTTTGATGGAAAGTGTGCTCCATTAGCTTCAAAAGAAGCCCAAGATGAAAGTCCTACCATAATTAGAAGCAGAGTTATGAAATGTTTCGTTGTAAATATAGATGTCACATTTTTTCTCCTGTTTGCAACCCTGCTGTATTAATACTGTGTGCCACCGAGGGCTACAATTTTACATCTGTAGCTTACTTTACACCCTCTACCAAATTGTATGAAAACAGCTGTGTTGAAAAGTTCACTTTTTGCAATGATTTAGCATTAAATGACCCATACTATAAGGCGATCTTCAATTTGTTCTTTTCATCTTCTTCAGCACCAAGTAATCTGTGCTTGTACAAAAATCACCGCAGCATTGTACAAGAGGGTGTCATTGTACTCGCTCGTTAGCTTCTTCTACGTTAAGTGTTTTTCCGAGTGCTTTTGTAAAGATAAAAGCTCATTTTGGGAGATTTCTTTAAAATAACATACTCTGATAAGAGGGACATCTAGTGTGCATTGCTAGTACTGCAGAATACATATTCCGAATACACGGCCTCAGAGAAAATGTCACCCCATGAAGAAAGGTTTGAAATTGGACAATAATTGTGCACACTGATAGAAAATGCATTTCTGAACAATCAATTTCAAACAATGATACATCTCCTATATCCCAGTGCACAGGATGATCAGTAAGTGGGGTCATCATGTTGGTCAATGCAGTCGTTAACGTGACGTGGCATCTACTCAAGGAGTGGACACCTTGTAAAGCATGTCTGCCGATGATCGCTGTATGGGGCTGCACGTTACCCAGCTCGAAAATGGCGTTGGGTATGTGATGGGCTGCAGCACTTAATCAACAAAGCAGCGCGCTGACAGTGTACTTCTGATACATACTAGAGGTCATCGACTGTTGATCACCGGTCATCACTGACAAGACATAATCTCAATGTGGTGCTGAACACCGCAATGTGCTATTTGTTACGCCATGTCGCTCGGGAGCGGCAGCACTAAAAACGTTCACAACGATGGTGTGGTGCGGGGGCAGTCTTCGCAAAGGACAGTTTGACTGCAAATCTCCCTCAGCCAATGTCGATTAAAGGGGTTGTCCCGCGAAAGCAAGTTGGGGTATACACTTCTGTATGGCCATATTAATGCACTTTGTAATGTACATTGTGCATTAATTATGAGCCATACAGAAGTTATTCACTTACCTGTTCCGTTGCTAGCGTCCTCGTCTCCATGGTGCCGTCTAATCTTCAGCGTCTAATCGCCGGATTAGACGCGCTTGCGCAGTCCGGTCTTCTTCTTTTCTGAATGGGGCCACTCGTGCCGGAGAGCGGCTCCTCGTAGCTCCGCCCCGTCACGTGCCGATTCCAGCCAATCAGGAGGCTGGAATCGGCAATGGACCGCACAGAAGCCCTGCGGTCCACCGAGGGTGAAGATCCCGGCGGCCATCTTCACCAGGTAAGTAAGAAGTCACCGGAGTGCGGGGATTCGGGTAAGCACTATCCGGTTTTCTTTTTTAACCCCTGCATCGGGTTTGTCTCGCGCCGAACGGGGGGGCTATTGAAAAAAAAAAAACCTGTTTCGGCGCGGGACAACCCCTTTAAGCCAATCGATATTGGAGTATCCAAATTTGTCTGTATACTCTGCAGAATGTCACCAGCTGAGAATTGTAGAGCCGCTATTGCATGACACCGGATGCAACGATCTGTGCATTGTGATATTTGTCTAAGAATTACAGTCCCACTAGGATGAGGCACATTTCGTTCTGCTGACAACAGTTTCCAAATTCGACCAAATGGTTGCGACATCCCAAGCAATTCTGGTAACAATATGATGCAAAGACTAACCGGCTGTATGTAGCCGTACGAGTAAATCTTTAGTAAACTCTCCCAGGTGAGGAGATGGCACCAGAGAGGCATCTTCACTCCTTAAAGGGATTGTCCGAGATAAAAATTCTCTCTAAAAACAGCTCTCCTGAGAACAGACCATACTGAGTGTGCCTCTACCCGTAAATCCCACACCAGTGGCTCTGGATGTCCCTGGTGGCATATTGTTTGAAGTCTGCAGTCAGTCTGTCATACAAACTATTACAAATGCGAAAGTAACTCTGTCTGTCTGTCTGTCACCTTCTCACAGGTAAACCGATGAAACGATTTTTGATGACATTTGGCTGGTAGATATCTTGCATCTTGAGGAAGGACATAGGCTGCGTTTTATGCCGAAAATTCTCTAGGGATGGCGACGACAAATTTATTTGGTGATGTGCCATGCGGAGAGGTGGAGGGGTAGGGAGTGCACATCATAAGCTAGGCTTCCCCACACAGGCAGACACTGAGTAGATGTCGTTACCGCACGTATGTGATTATTAAGCTAGCAGGGATAGCCAGTGTTGCCCGGGATTAAAACTTTAATGAAAGACACCTTAATATGGATTGAGATTTAAAAGAAAAGCTCAAAAAAATCATATAAACGGTAGAGTTGGAAGGGACCTGCAGGGTCATCTGGTCCAACCCCCCTGCTCAGTGCAGGATCACTAAATCCCAGACAGATGTCTGTACAGCCTCTGTTTGAAAACTTCCATTGAAGGAGAACTCACTACCTCCCATGGTAACCTGTTCCACTCGTTGATCACCCTCACTGTCAGAAAGTTTTTTCTAACATCTAATTTGTGCCTCCTCCCTTTCAGTTTAATCCCATTGCTTCTAGTCTTTCCTTGTACAAATAAGAATAGGGCTGATCCCTCTGCACTGTGACAGCCCTTCAGATATTTGTAGACAGCTATTAAGTCTCCTCTCAGCCTTCTTTTTTGCAAGCTAAACATTCCCAGTAGAGATGAGCGAGTATACTCGCTAAGGCACTACTCGCTCGAGTAATGTGCCTTAGCCGAGTATCTCCCCGCTCGTCCATAAAGATTTGGGGGCCGCCGCAGCTGACAGGTGAGTTGCGGCGGGGAGCGGGGCAGAGCGGGCGGGAGAGAGGGAGAGAGAGATCTCCCCTCCGTTCCTCCCTGCTCTCCCCTGCAGCTCCCCGCCCCGCGGCGGCACCTGAATCTTTTGGGACGAGCGGGGAGATACTCGGCTAAGGCACATTACTCGAGCGAGTAGTGCCTTAGCGAGTATACTCGCTCATCCCTAATTCCCAGATCCTTTAACTGTTCCTCATAGGACATGCTTTGTAGACCGCTCACCATCTTGGTAACTCTTCTCTGAACTTCCTCCAGTCAATGTCTTTTTTAAAGTGGGGTGCCCAGAACTGGACATAGTATTCCAGATGAGGTCTGACTAAGGAAGAGTAAAGCCTCCTTCCCACGAACGGATTTACTAATTTGCGTAATTCGCGGCGAAAATCCGCTGCGTTGCCCGCTGCTATTAGGTTCTATTGAACCTAATAGCACCATGCTCACGATGCGGAATTCCCCCGCGGAATTCCGCACCGTGAAATCTCCTGTCCTCACCCGCGGCATGCTCTATTTGCCGCGGGTGTACGCGCTGCCGACTTCCATTGCAGTCAATGGAAGCCGTCCGTTCACGCTATCTCCCACTGTAACACAGCGGAAGATAGCGTGAAAACGCTTTCCCGCCTACCGCCGCCGCGTCATATGACGCGGCCGACGCGTCACGTGACACGGGACGGCCGCGTCATGTGACGCGGTGGGCGTGTCACATGACGCGGCGGTGGGCGGGGAAGCGTCTTCACGCTATCTTCCGCTGGTAAGTATAGGGTCTCTGGGGGGCGCCGTGACGGGCTTCGCCGCGGAATATTCCGCGGCGGAGCCCGTCACGCTCGTGTGAAGCCGGCCTAAAGGGGAATAATTACCTCATGATCTAGACTCCATGCATCACATTGTTGACTCATGTTCAGTCTATGATCGATTAGTATTAGCAAGTCTTTTTTCATTGTGCTGCTGCTTAGCCCAATTCCACCAATTCTATATGTGCTTTGCATTTCTTCTTGTTAAATATCATTGTTAGTCAAGCTTTTCTAGATCTTTTTGAATACTCTCTCCCCTAGTGTTAGCTATCCCTCCTAGCTTTGTGCCATCAGCAAATTTGATCAGTTTCCCATCAATTCTCTCCTCCAGATCATTTATAAAAATGTTGAACAACACTGGGCCTAGGAAAATCTGTGTTACCCATAGCAACCAATCACAGCGCAGCTTTTATTTGACCTCAGCAGTATAACAAATGAAAGCTGGGCTGTAAGACTCAAACAGACCGATTTTGTTTTACAACTTGAACAAAAGACACATTAACATGAATTGAGATTGCCTTTTCAATTCAAAAGGCTGAAATTCCCTCTAAAAATATCATTTGCGGTGACGATCAATAAGGCTCAAGGGCAAACACTAAGGTAGCAGGTGGACATTTAGAAAAAACATGTTTTTCTCATGGGCAACTGTATGTGGCGTGCTCCCGTGTACACAGCCCACAAAACCTTTATTTCCTAGCAAAAGAGAACAAGACCAAAAACGTACAGAACTGTGCCGACAGCAGATCGCAGTTACATTCCATTCACTATTTCAACTTTTTATGCTTCAATATACAGCGAAACACAGATTTGATAAAAAAAATACCAATTCCATGCCGACAAAGTCATGGGGTAACACGCTAGTATCACATAAACCTGCAGCTGCAGCTAATGACAGTGCTCGGTGATCATCAGTAGTATTGTACATAATGTTTTCTTTTCTATTATCTCACGCTGAATTGATAGCTTTAGGAAAAAAATGTTGGGCCTTGCTTTACTGTATGGTGGTCATTACCTGCATTTAGGATAGTATTTGATGCATCAATCTACGATATTTTATTGCGCACAACACTTTATTTTCTAATTATTTGGTATTTAAATGTACACATATGAAAAGGCACAGACATTTCATATTTCATATACAGTTTTGTACATATCTGTTATATTATGCCCGAGGAAGGATTCTGAGAGGTTGGAAAGCTTGCTATAACATCATGTATTTTTGTTAGCCATTAAAAGGTATCATATCTACAAGATTACTTGGTTTTTTATTGTACACATTTTTCATGTGTACAATACACAGTAAATTGCGGCAATTCAAATACATTGATTTTCACGGTTACACTCACATTGGCGTTCATTCATGGAGTATAACAGGCGTGTAAAAGAAATGCAGCATGTTCTATTTTACCGCGTATTATGTGCGATACAGCCCTATAGTTCTCTATGAGTGCGTACTTAAGTGCGTATGTACAGAATTACATTGCTTATGTGCGGCGTTTACACGCAATGTCGCTAAGCGACAGAGAGGGAAATAAAAAATAAATAAGACCAGCAAATCTGGGCATGACCGCGTGCATGAGATATGCTGTCCTGCGTTGTATATGCAGCGTTTTACCACATGTACACTCAATTACTGTATTGTTTCGGTTTTCACAACAAGTTGTGTTATTTTTTAAAATGTAACTTTTATTTTATGACAATTAAAAATGGACTCTAAGGACAAACATCTAACATGAACCACGTCTCCCCTGGAACCCAGGTCAGAGTAGTAAAAACTAAAAAATACACACAAATAGGCAGCTGTATTATGGGCATAGCCACACCATATGATTGTACCCTCAATGTACTAAATCTATTCGGTCAAAAGTGCTCAGTGAGCATAAATAAAGTGAAGTACAATCCCTGTGCCCACACCAAATATTCTAAGCTGTAATAAATTTAATGATGATCCCTTGTCTCGAAACGTTATCTTACGAAAGCAAAGGGACTGGTTCGTAACAGCTGATTCTACGCAATAGTATTTTCCTGCCTTTCAAGGTTATTGGCTAAAGGCAGAAGACGATGCAGAACTGCTAATTTGGTTGGTAGCAACTAGTTTAGATCAACTGGCTTGGTTTGTAACAACTGGTTCAACGTGTTTCTGCCGTATGATCAGCTCTTTAGGAACCTAGATACATCTAAATAACATAATAAAATAATTAAGGACCTATTACTTCGGTCTAATAGGAAGGTAGAGGGGTTAAACGGAGCCCCCACAATTCACAGAAAGCTGCCTTAAATAGGGATTATGTCTATAAAACATATCTAGGAGGTTTAGTCCCCTTGGAATGGACTAGTTCACACCCAGTTTAGGCAATAATCCCAAGCTGGCCAGGATAGAGAACTAGATCATTATATGGAAACTCAATGGTTTCCGAACCCATATACTTATGAGCTAACCAGGCTAGATAATCCAGCCTAAAGTAGAACCCTAGAAATTAAATAGTGCTACCTCTAAACCTGCATTGCTGTCAGAGAAAAGATAAATTGATTAGCAAGATGGCTGAAAGAGATTGTGGTGAGGTCCCCCAAAATAATAAAGCTGCAGACAAAGCCTATAGCCTCCAGTCCTGATTGTAGACTGGAGGTTATGTATCACAGGGACAGACTTAGTTCAAAGTTCAATGATATATTCACTGGTTGGACCGAAACACCAATATATCTAAAAATAAAATATAACTTTTAATAAATCAGTTAAAATGTACCTATGAACAAACAAATATATACTTAAATAGTGTTTGCGTGAGGCGATTTACAAAGAACTGGAAATCAATTCTGTGTGTATAATAGAATACTAGGACAATAATCATTATGCGTTCCAGCTAGGTGGCTGGAATGGATCTCGGTTAAGATATAATTTCAGAGTTACCACCACCGTATTCAAGGAAGATATGTCATCCTTATCTTAGAATGACACATATATTCTGATTCTGATCATTTGGATATATTATAGCCCAACGCGTTTCGCTGGAGTAGGCTCGTCAGGGGCCACAATTGTCTCCAGAAATTTCACACACATAAGATAAAGTGCGGTGACTAAGTGTTATGTCGTTAATAGTCTAAGACGACATATACCATCAATGAATGTAATGTTAAATGTTGGATAATGTTGGCGATCTGTAGCAAGGGCTTCCCCGGCACTGAACCTTAAGCCGCAACACCCATAATTTTGCAAGCGCAGCAGGCGTTTTAAAGCTGGGAGATAAATGTGGGCAGAAGCTACTGAAACACTGCACTTGCTATCCCCCTATCCCCATCTCACAGTTAAATCACAGGGCGCTTCAGGGGGTGCAGTGGCCGTTGTGCAGGGATGTGCGGCTGGTGTAAGTGTCCCATTGCCGCTGTTCTGCCCTCAGCGGCTGTCAGCTATGATGACACCCCTGTCTTCAGTCCATGCTGTACTGTGATGTGCGGCAGTCGGCACTCCTGGGACCCCGCTGCTGTAAGTGTGCCGCATGTTCCATGTTTGCATGTGTGCCCCTGCGCTCTCAGCTGCTGTCCACACACCCCTTGTCATAATCACGGGGGAGGGGGGGGCATAGAACTCACCATCCACCTTCTGAGGGAGCCAGGGATTGCTGGCAGGGAATCACCAATGAGGAACAGTATGCAAACCCTGGTAAAGGACCTTCAAGTACCTTGACAAATCGAGCCAATCGGCAGCTAGGGGTGTGAGAGGAGCGTCCCCCCTGTCAAACCCCTAGCTTCCTGGTGGCGTCAAGATACACTAATACCAGTCTTACATATACAACAGTTTGCTCCTACCGCACTTGTGCTAAGCAGGCTCAGCACCATGGCCTCCAGGAGTGCCATATAAGGTGGCTTATTAGATCCTGCCATAGGCAAGGTATAATAGGCCTGTCTGTGAAAAATATACATACAGCCACACTTACCCCTGATACAAGTCCAGCAATCTGTCTTTGTATTGTGTTTTGCAAGCTCTTCTTCTGTCACTTCTATTAAACGTCCCCCGAGGCCTGTTAAATCTTTGCTACTACTTTTAAGTTTGATCCAGTCCATAAGACTCCTTCCAGGTTTCAACGGGATCTAGGAAAGATTATTTTTGAAGAGGGTGAAATCAATCTACAACTTAAACTTGATAACCCAAGTTAATAAAAAGATAGCAGTAGAAGTGTTGTACACGCTAAAGTAGTGAGCTGGCTGCACAAACACTGCAAATACTTGCTGCACACAGAACTGGCAGTAGACAGGTTACAATGTGTTTGGCCACCACCGACACAAGACTGTCAGCAGATCTCACCAATTTTAGCTTAACGGTCAATCCTCTGCAGATAAGTATCACAAGTCCAGAGCCAGCTCTAGGGACCTACATCAAGCGAAATATGAAAATAAAAAGTAAGCCTGGATTCAAACAAGCGTAAGGCTGGGTTCACACAGGGCGGATTTGCCGTGGAAATGCCGTCCGGGATTAGCCAGCCATGTGGACGAGATTTCTCAGAAATCTCATCCACACGGGACGGCCAATCCGCTGCGGTTATTCCGGACGATATCGCGGCTGCGTCGCGGCTTCGCCCACCGCAGCCGCAACTTTGCCGACCGCAGCATGTCCAATCTTTTTCTTTCCGTTGCGGCCGCGCTCTCCTCTATGGGAGCGCCGGCTGCAGCGGAAGAGCGAGCGGCCGGGCCTCTTTAAAGCGGAAAAGCCCGCGGTCCTTCTCCCGGCGGAAATCTCGCGGTTTTTGCTGCGGCCAAACCGCGAGATTTCTGGCGGGAATCCGCCCCGTGGGAACCCAGCCTAAGAGTATTTACACGTGTTTTTGCAGAATGGGCACTGTGGGTTTTTTCTTACTTCATTTTATTCAAAATATTGCACAATTAGTACATGGAGCATATTCATAAAAAAATGCACAATGATTCCTTGTGAGAAAATAAAAAGAATTTCTACTTTTTAGAACAGATAAAAAAGCAGAATCTGTTAACATGAATTGCAATGAACGGTTCAACAAGCATATTGGCTTCTATGTATTCTTATCCTTTCTTTAACCCCTTAGCGACGGCCCCATAGTGTTTTTTACATCCTAATGCTATCTCTCTCAATACATCGCGGGTGTCAGACGTTTCTTACAGGTGACACCCACAGGCAACAGCCACGACAAGCCGCGCGGTTGATCAGGGCTGTTAACCATTTAAATGCTGCTGTCAATTCTGAGATTGCAGGGAGCTGTACGGAAGGCATGGCAGCTGGGATCCTTCTGAAAGGCCTAGGGCTGTCTTGGCAGTATGTCTATCAAGCATTCCCTGTGGGGTGCCTTGATAGTCTGCCTGTCACATCGCTCTATGATGTAATGCTGTGGCATTACAGCATACTGCAGGAGCAATCAAAGCTTCGCTAGCTGTGGTACTCTTGGGGGGCTAAAAGAAAATGTGAAAATAAAAACAATAAAGTTTTACTAATTATTTAAAAAAAAAAAAAGTAATAAAAGTTTTTTTTTTAAAAACAACCCTTTTGCTACATTTGCAATAAAAGAATCTAAATAATAAAGCAAAAATACATATTTGGTATCGCTGTGTCCGTAAAAGTCCAATCTATCAAAGTAATGCCTTATTTACCGCACACGGTGAACGTTGTCTGAAAAACAATAAAGAACGCCAGAAATGCACTTTTTTAGTCCCCGGCTGCAAGAAACAATGTACCGTATATACTCGAGTATATACCAAGTTTTTCAGCATATTTTTTTGTGCTGAAAAATTCCCTCTCGGCTTATACTCAAGTGAGGTTGAAAAAAATACTCACCTCCCAGTCGCCGTATGTGTCCCTGGCGAGATGGTCTCCCCAGTGGTGCAGCAAGCTTCTCTGTAATTCTCCCCACTGTCATCTTCCTGCTAGGCTGTGTAACTAAGCGCTATGATTGTATCGAGTTCTAGATCATTCACAGCCATTCAGTGAATGAGATTACTGAATGGCTGTGACTGGTTTATCGAGCGTCGACTGAGATAGGCTGGCGCTCAATCCAATCACAGCGCTTCCTCACACAGCACTGATGGCGGGGGAATTCAAAGCCGAGCAAGGAGATGACAGCGGGGAGAATTCTCAAACAGCTTGCTGCACCGCTGGTGGGAGCATCACGCCAGGGACACAGACGCCCTCTGGGAGGTGAGTATTGTGTTTTTTATTCACCTATAATAGCTCGGCTTCTACTAAAGTCAATAAGTTTTACCAGTTTTTTGTGATACAACTTATTGACTTGGCTTACACTCGGGTCGGCTAATACTAGAGTATATATGGTAATAAAAAGTGATCAAAAAGTCGTATGTATTCAAAAATGGTACCAAAAGAAACTAAATGACGACCCGCACAAAATGAGCCCTCACACAATTATGTTGACGGAAAAATAAAAAGTTATTCTACGCAGAAGATGGAGACAGAAAATAATTTGAAAAATATATCTTTGAAAAAAAAAGTACAAGTACTACAGCAAAAAAAAAAAAAAAATAGATCACTTTGGTATCGTAGTAATCGCACTGACCCATAGAATAAAGTTATCATGCCACTTTTGTTGCAGTTTGTGCGCCGCACAAAAAAAAAAAAAACCGTACTGAAAGATGGCGGAATGTCGTTTTTTTTTTTCCATTTCTCTCCACTTGGAATTTTATAAAAGTTTTTCAGTACATTATGTGGTATAATAAATAGCACCATTGAAAAATACAAGTTACCCCACTAAAAACAAGCCCTCATGCAGTGACGTCGACGGATAAATGAAGGAGTTATGATTTTTTAAAAGGGGGAAGGAGAAAACGAAAAAACAAGAAAAGCTCCGTCACAAACGGCTCCTGTCCACAGACCATCTTGCATTGCGTTCCCCGCTGTGATAATTGGCCGCAAGTAACACAGTGCATGCTTTCCATAGCGTTGCTATGGAAAGTGCAGCCCCCTGTCCACGCAGAGAATCATATTGATTCTCCGCTCGCAGGACTCAAATAGGGGCTTGCTGCGATTTGTTGCGATTTTCCGTGGTGAGCCTATCTGTCAGATAGATACACCGCAGAGAACTGTCAGTTCTCTCCCCTGCTCCTGGGTGGCGGAATATCGCTAGCGATATCCTGCCTGGCCTGTGGACAGGGTGCCTTAGGTGTTAAACCAGTCTTAAATTACTCATCTATTTTGGTGAATACGTTCATAGTGGTTGGTGTGAGTTAAGCCAGGATCCCCATATTCTTTCAATTTGTCAGGACATCCTCTATGTTGATATATTATTATTTCATAAGGGATTGTTGTATCCACTAACCTTACCAATCCCAAAACGGATGAAAACTCCACCGCCATCCACCTCACAGCGACTGCCATTCTAGCTAGGAATAAGGCTTCTCTAAGGAAGATTCAGGTATAGTGCGGCCATAGCTCCATGTCCGGGCGCGGCGTATTTGTACCCACATGGGTGTATTTTATTGTATTTTTTATAATAACAATGCTCTCCTTAGTTTCATGACTTCAAAATATGCAGGAATATAGAGCATGCTGCGTATTGATCTGCGCAACTGAAATCAATGGGCTCTATTTTCTGCATATAGCGTGCCAGAAAGTTTCTGTATGCAGTCAGCAGGACTCCAAATCAGCAGAGAGGCGCAGCACTAAATTGTAATGAAGAAGGAAGTGAATCTAAATTCACCCTTACATTCAGTCCATTCTGTTCTGGGGTGTCTAAAAAGCTTCAACTTATCAATATACTCCTTGTGAATTTAAAAAAATCCCTCCCCTAGAAGGCTTTGTCGAAATCGAATGAAGCTTTCTACGTGTGATTGATATTGTAATCACTTACTTATATCACAGTTACAATGTGAATTGGTTTACAAGCACATCATTCCTTCAGCTGTGCGATGGGTTAGCACTGCAGTAATTAAATAGAATTTGTAGTAGTATTCTTTGTGATAGATGTCCTTGCATCTGTGCCTCATCATCAATAGGCGCAAGGTGCGAGGAGTCGTTTCTTTGTCTTTAAGCAAAGGACAACTCGTATACCTCAGATGCGCTGGCATCGTTCCCAGGAGTGGGCTAAAATGAGATTTAAAAAAGGTCACAAAAAAAAAAAAAAAAAAAAAAAGAATAAAATTTTAAAGCCAAAATGCTGATTTCCTTTGAACAGACTTCTGTGTGGGACGTTGTGTTGGAGGCCGCAGGTGATAAAAGTCTACCTGACGAACACAGAAGGGGTCGTCAGGTAGACCGCAGGTGAAGACACGTCTGACCTCATTTTCATTTTAAGCAAAATCTTAAATGTATTTAAAAAAATAAAGCTCTAAATAATTTCAGTTTTTTTTCCTACATTATAAAGGAAACCGTGAATGAACATTACTCTCTCTACAAGATTTGACTTGGCCAATTTTCCATCAGGTAGTTATAAATTTAAAAAAAAGTGTTCTCTAGTTTGTCCCCATGGATGTAATCCTACAGGCTGGATAAACCGTGATGTCGCGGAGTTTGATATTTTGTCACTACCTTATAGAAACATGCTAACCCTTAGGTCTGCTTCACATGACAGTACATGGGTCAGCACTTGTAAGCCAAAACCAGAAGAGAACACCGTAATGTAATGATGTGCTCCTAGTTTTGGCTTACAAATAAAGATGCGTGAGCCTGGAAGGGGTTGGGGTTTCGCCTTATGACAAGGGCGCAGGGAGTCTGATATATGCCACGCAATGTTCCCTGGGAAAAAGTCATGCAAAGAGATGGAATAATCCTCCACAGCGTCATCTATGGTACGGACTGCTACCCAATGAGTCGATGGCCTCTCACCCAACAGATTAGAAAAAGTTGGGCAATAACATCAAAGCCGCTGTATTTACGCTGGATATTCTGGTGTGGCTCACATCCCTAGTCCACTGCTGTAGCCAAATGTTCTTCCACCTGAGGAAAGTACTCTAAATGCCATAGAGATGGCTGGGAGAGCATGCACACTGCGTGGACTGAAAAGAGTCACATCGATGGCGTGTGTAGGCTTTGGGGGACGCAGCACAGGAACTGGGTGTCTGCAAAGTATAAAACACTGCTCCCCGGGCACCCTGTTCTCTGGTGTTTGAGCCCCATAACAGTTTACGTGGGGCAGAAGCTAACTCCTTACCTGCAGCCGATATCCGACGACCCTACCTACCGACCAGCCGGACCAGAGGCCACGGGAACCCAGATCTACAAAACACCGGTGTAAGGTAAGCCCTTGACTTGCCACTCCAGCTCTGGGCTCCCCTGACTTCAGTCCCGTGTTGACAGGAGGTGAGTCGCTGCATGTTATATAGGATGCTTCTGCCTGTTATTTACGGTGTTCTTAGTAACCATGCTAGACGGAAGAACCCTTGTGTGTACATTGCCACGCTGTCTGCTGTGTGCTGTAGAAATTATTGCTTTTTGCCGGACTCATAATGTTAGCTGTAATTTGTAAAAGACAAAATTACTAAAGCCACCCAGCAAGGCAAGCCGTGGTCCCCTTATGCCCATAAGAAGTAAAGGGATTGCAAATAGAATTCCTGCCAGCTGCGGACCTGGCAGAAGGGACTGGCCTGATTTACCCGAAGGAAGCTGTGGGCATCCTTATACTGCGTGATTGAGGTAAAAACAGAGGAACAAGTCCATAGTGCAAATAAGTGTCCTGCCAGCCGCGGACCTGGCAGAAGGGACTAAAAGGTCTGTGGGACCGCCAGATTTACCAGAGGAAGCTGTGGGCATCCTTACACTGGTAAATCAAGAGGTAAGTCCAATAGTCAAAATGGGGTCCGACCAGTCTAAGACTTATCTGACACCCATTGAGATAATACGAGACGGGAAGGGAAAGACATCTGTAGGCAAGCCTGTAAAATATATAGACGGATAGGACTTTAAAAGGCGGGAATCTTTAACTATGAGTTCTGGCAATAGTACGGGAAAAAGCATGAAAGATATCAGAGATGCCGGTTTAGAAAAAAAGAACAGACAATATGGGAAACGTACAGGGCAAGGGGTATGCCTATATGGAAAACAGCTAGAGAAATAGCAAAGGACAGAGAAAGCAAGTTAGCCGTGGGGAGAGAATGTAGTAAGTTGTTGAGAAAAGCAGGTGTTTAGAATTTTGGGAGAAGGGAGTCTTAGACCAGCAAGTTTGAGAAAGATTCAGAGATAGTCAAAAGGTTGAATAAATGTATGTTAGACAGATGAATTGAGGCAAGTGTAGATACGGCAGTAATGGGTTATCAGAGAAAGGGAATCCTTTTAGTCTGTGTTCCTTTGGGACATAAAGCAAGTTCATGCAGAATCTGTGGACAATTATGTGACAAATAACCATTATTGTTTGTCTTGTATGTCTTGATGTTATGTAATCTAATCTTTGTTGTACGTTTTAGTCTCCTTCATACAAGTGTAAGAAAGTTATAGCCCAACTCACATCTGTGGGGGCTTTTAAGAATACAAGGGTTAAAAATGCAGAAAATGTTGCGCTGTTAGAAGCGCTTAGCATGTTGTCTTTTCTATGTGTTTAACTATCCCTTGCCGTCTGTGTTTCATAGTCTGTGCAGAGAAATATACCTCTTGTAATTACTAATGATTAATGTTGTTTAACCCCTTGAGTGGCGGGTTTCCTACCACCCTGTCGTGCCCACCAGGGCAGGTTTTTTAAAATGGTCTAATCATTGAATTTCAACTAATTTTGCAGTTGCGTCTCAAGAGCCATAACTTTTTCATTTATCTATTGGCATGGCCATATAAGGGCTTGTTTTTTGCAGGACAAGTTGTGATTTTTTAAACAGGGGGGAGGAAAAAAAGAAATGGGGAAAAAAGAAAAAAAGGTGCCATGTCATTAAGGGGTTAAATAATGTATTAACTTCCTTCTCTGGGTCATTACGACGCATGGGTACCACATGTGTGATTGTATTTTTGATTTTTTACAAAGTAAAGGGAGACAAGTGTTTTTATTATTTTTTTTATAATTTAACTTTTTTTTTTTTTTTTTGGTCCCTTTAGGGGACTTCCACAGGGACCCATCAGGACCCCTGATCACATTCCGGGGGTCCGATGGTGACAGCCCTTTACATGCTGCAGTGACAGCCCTTTACATGCTGCAGTCACATAGACTGCAGCATGTAAAGGGTTAGCACAGCAGAGATCAGAGGTTTTCTCTGATCTCTGCTGTAAGAGCAGGTACCTAGCTGTCCTCTCACAGCCAAGCACCCAGCTCTCCCTGCCACAGAGACCATCGGCTTGCTTCTGACAAGCCGATGGTCTCCATGGCAACCTGTAAACAAAGCAGGAGATTGCCGGCATATCGGCAATCTCTTCTGCTGGTTTTTCAAAGCCCTTGCTTTGTTCTCTGTGGGTCTGTGCAGGCAGAGCACGATGTCACAGCTTGTGGCATTGTGCTCTGCAGCTCCCATAGTGATACATAGCCCGGAAATCTTCCGGGCTATGTCACTATGAGCAGTGGAGCTCGTCCCTGAAAATTTCCGGGCGTGCCACTCAAGGGGTTAAGGTCTGAATGTTCTGGCCGCTTTCTAAAATCTTAGTTATTGTTCTGTTTCATAGAGAGATAAAATTCAAGGTCATAGAAGAAAGACAGACGCTGATGAAATAAGAAACTTGTAATGAATTACGTAAATTATACGGTTTTAAAAATAGAGAACATATAGGGATTTTAAGGTATATTTTTGCTTTTTGTGTAAAGGTCAGTTCTGTGATTGGTTGGACGTCTGTATCACTGCTAAATGCTGTTAGTATTGTACTGTCTCTGAGAGAATGTTCTGTAGAAGAAACACACAAGCGGCCAGTATCGAAGGGGTGGAGCTAGATGATGTAAAAGTACGTAATGTTTCATCCCTCTCTTCTCCGAAGGAAGGGGTGAGAAGCTTGGGCAGTTAGGAAAAGTTTTTTTTTTTCTTCTCAAATTTGATGAGACATTGCAGGCAGGATCAGATTAATAATGAATTTGCTTAAAGAATATAATATTCCAATGTGGATAGATGTTTATGGATTATTCTGCCTTGTTGTAATTCAGGTCTTTGTTATTTGTACTGATATCTTACAAGCCTTATCTGCATCCATCAAATTCTCACCAGATGGATCGGTACGGGTTGAGATCTCAGGTGACAGTTCAGAAGAGTTTTGTAAACTAACTGCTCTCTTGGTGGATCCGGCTCATGTATTTGTCTTGACAGCTACTGCAGAAACTCAGCTTTCCGCAGGTCCTAAGAAATTGTAAGCCACCTCCAAGACAAACTCCAATTCTGCAAAACAAAGGTTGTTCTCCTGGGTCATCGCTTAGCCCAAGGAACTGGACATCTGACATAGGGACAAAAGGCTGCTGTCCAAAAGCCATACCTGTACTTACACCTGCTGCCAAACTCCGCACCTTTCTGGGCCTTGTTTCATACTGCCGCCCATGGATCCACTCTGCTTCCTCTCTTATGCAACCACTCTATGACTGTCTTTCAATCATTCTTTTCTCTTTCACCCCTGAAGCTCAATTCTCAGCTATCCACCCTTTTACACTTTACCATTTATTCTTTCCTGTACTGAATTTTCTGGCCATATGACGACAGTATTGACACAAAAGCACGGAGGACAACTACGGCCACTTGGATACTACTCCATGAGGCTGGATCCAGTGGCTCGAGGAGCTCCCTCATGCGTTTGTGCGGTGGCAGCAGTACAGGCAATGGTTGACAAATCTTCGGAGTTGGTATTGGACTACCCCCTAGTGGTCCTCACTCCTCATGACATCTGGAGCATATACACGCAAGTGCAACCCAAGCACTTATTTCTGGCCCGTCAAATCTAGCTACAATGTGCTCTTTTCATTTTTTTTTTCAATGTTGCTACTACTTTGAACCCGGCTACTCTTCTTCCAATTAAGTATCCTAGTTCAAACAGGGGGAGGAGAAGAAATAGGTGATCTAGGTATTGCAGGTCAGCTATCTTAAATTTTTTTTTTTTTGCAACAAGGTTCTGATCTATTTAAAATAGAATACCAGCCTGATTGTCTAGCGGTAATCGGTGCAAGGGGTTTCAGGAGTGCCAATTCAGCTGGCAGAAACTGAACCGCTTGAGGTAATGTTTAAAGGGTCGCGATGCCTCACGCGCTTCCTTGTGCTGGAAGGTCCTGAAAGCATATTGGGAACTGACGTGATGGGACCCTTGGGATGTTGTATCAAACTTCACCCGTCCGGTGAGGCTCGTATACATCCCGGGTCTGAAAGTCACCCGACCTTCTGTCGGATGGCAGCAGACCAAGCGACACCTCTCCCTGTCCTCACTCTTACGCACGCAGAGGAACAAGCTCTTAGTGTCGTTCCTTCGAGCCTTTGGGCTACCAAACAGACGGACCTCGGCAGACTGTCAGCCCCACCGGTAATGGTTTACCTAAAGGAAGGGGAAAAAGCCCCTTGGTCCGTCAGTACCCCTTGGCACATGCCCAGGAAGATGCAATTGCAGACACTGTCTCTTCTTTATGTCAACTTAAAGCCCTTAAGGAATGTGTCTCCCCAGCCAATACCCCTTTGTTCCCCGTTAAGAGAAAGAGTATAAAGGGCCAGCCAGACTGTCAGTATTTGTTTGCATTTATTTTCAGAGGAAAGCAGTACTGTTGGACAGTGCTGCCACAAGGGGCACAGAATAGCCCAAACCCAGTTCACCAGATGCATGAAGCTGGTATTAGACGCCTGGCCAATTCCCGAGGGCACCGCCCTCTTATAATATTTTGATGACTTAATTTGTGTGCTCCTGACCCAAATAGTTGCCTCAATGCATCACTAAGCCTTTTGTGTTTCCTCCATCAGAGTAGAATGGCTGCAAAGCCAGCAAAGAGAAACTTCAGTTCTGCAAATCTCACGTAGTGTTCCTGGGCCACTGTCTAGGTCCAGGTACAAAACACCTGACGCAGGAAGGTGGTAAGTGACATGCAACTTCCCACCTCCCATGCTCAGTTGCGTACCTTCTTGGGACTGGACTCATACTGTCGGCCATGGATACGCTCTGCCTCCATGACCATGCAGCCTCTGTACGACTGTTTGGGTTCACGGCCATTTGCGCTGACCCCACAGGCCGAGTCAGCCTTCCATCAGCTGAAAGCACAGATAACCAGTGCACCCGCACTGGGGCTGCCAGACTATGACAAACCTTTCCAAATGTACGTCACTGAGATGGCGGCACACGCCACCGCTGTACTGACCAAATGCATGGTGACAAAAAGCGACCTGTAGCATACTACAGTGCCCATCTTGACGCGGTGGCTAGAGAGTCTCCATCATGCGTCCGAGCGGTTCTAGAAGTTCAGGCACTACTGGACAAAAGTTCTGACGTTGTCCTAGATCACACCATGGTGACCTACACCCCACATGACATACATGGTATCCTGACTCAGGTAAGCCGTCATCTGTCTCTTGCCAGACAGATAAAAATGGAACTCGCAGTGCATTCCTCCTCGAACATCTCATTCCAAAGGTGCACCACCTTGAATCCAGCCACCTTACTTCCATTAGGTGACATAGATTCAAATGGGGGAGTAAGTACAGGGGATCAGTTGTTTTACAACTCCCTCACTGACGAACAGGAGGCATTTGACACCGGAAACCAGCATGACTGTGTGGCCCTCATGGCCCAGGAAACGGCTGGGTTTGCGCATGTCACAGACAAGCCCCTGCAGAACCCCCAGTTTGAGCTGTTTGTGGATGGATTCAGATACCTGAATGACGAAGGAAGGTTTGTAACAGGTTTTGAAGTAGTCACACTGAATGAGATACTTGAACAAAAACCACTGCCGCCACACGTCAGCGCAGGAGGCTGATCTCCGTGCTCTAACTGAGGCCTGTACAATTGCGAAAGATACTACTGCTAACATCTACACTGATTCCAGGTACGCCTTTGGTATTGCACACGATTATGGACCCATCTGGCGGTCCCGGGGCTTTCTCACGGCACAAGGCAAGCCCATTAAGAATGGTGTATCAGTAGGTAGATTAATGCAAGCCATCATGTTGCCCGAACAGGTGTCCATAATAAAGGTTAAAGCACACACGCAGGGGCAGTCAGCAGAGAGCAAGGGGAATGACAGAGTGGATAGGGCAGCCAAGGCTGCAGCTCTCCTGAACAGGACTCAAGACCCCCCCCCAAGCCCTGTGTGCTGTAAGTTGGATCTTGGTCCCACCACCCTTGTTGATGTGGGATTTGGCGCCACACAGGATGAAGTGGAGCGGTGGACCGGGGCAGGAGCTAGGTACGTAGATGATGTATGAAGAATGGGAGAAAGAGTGTGTTTACCAGCGGCTGCCTACCCCCACCTCGCCTTCCTAGCTCACGGGAAAGTGCACGCCTCTAGGAATGCCATGGTTTCTGTTGTGGACAAGGTATGGTATGCTCCAGGGTTCGACAGGTTGGCGAAGGCATGTGAAGTGTGCACCCTGCACAAGTGGTGAGGACCCCCCCCCCCCCTTTTCCCCGGAAGTGCACACCCAGACCACTGTATCCTTTTCAGAGATTACAAAATCGATTACATCCAGTTTCCCAAATCAGGCAGGTATGAGTACGTCCTTGTGTGCGTGGACCTGTCCAAAGCCACCGCACAATGCACAGCGACTAAACTTGTGTCAGAACTTGTATGTAGATTTGGGGTACTAGAGACAATTGAGAGTGACAGGGGTACACATTTTACAGGTCAAGTGATGCGAGAGGTGATCTCAGCCCTTGGGGTGGAACAAGCGTTTCACACCCCATACCACCCGCAGAGTTCAGGCAAAGTGAAAAGACTAAATGGTCTTGCATGGGCAGAAGACCTCGGCGGCGCGAGCACGCCGGAGCAGCTCCATTGAAACAGCAGAAGACCGCACAGCGCAAGCGCGTCTAAATGGAAGGAGAAGACAGCGTTAGACGGCACCATGGAGACGAGGATGCCAGCAACGGAGCAGGTAAGTGTATAACTTCTGTATGGCTCATATTTAATGCACGATGTATATTACAAAGTGCATTAATATGGCCATACAGAAGTGTATAACCCCACTTGCTCCCGCGAGACAACCTCTTTAAGTTAGAAGAAGTTTTGTTTGGCTCTGTGCCAAGATTGGGGCTGTATCATCCACAGGCCCTACAGCAGGGCTATGACACAGTAGCCAGATATGTAAAGCACCTGTGTGACCAACTAAAAGTAACACAGAATCTAGTCTTTTCTTCCATTCCAGACCCAGACAACTTAGAGGGATCACACTCTCTGCAACCTGGAGACTGGGTGGTCGTAAAGAGGCGTGTCCGGAAATCCCTAGGGCCCAGATTCGAGGGGCCCTATCAAGTCCTGCTGATCACACCTACTTCGGTGAAAGTTGAAGGAACTGTTGCTTGTCTTGGGACTAATGGGACTTTTCACACCCTGCTTTGCCCCCCCCCCCCCCCTATGAGAAGGAAAATGAAGGACATTTTGTTTATTGTTGGACTTTTTGGACTCCTCACTCCATGCTTCGCCCCTATGAGAGGGTGCAAAATGACAATGCCCAGAACCACTTTGTTAGACACCACCAAATACTGGTAGATGGACTGAACACCTCACAGGTGAAGGACTGTTGGACTTGCACACACGCACCTGGTGCCACTAGTCTTCCTTTCCTGCCTGTTCCTGTTTCGCCGAAAGAATTGCTTGCATGGACAAATGAAAACTCAGAAACCAGAGATAGCTGGTGGGGGTAACACATTTAGCCTTCTCAATCCCGCTAATTGGTTCTCTGGTCTGGGAGGATGGTTCATGGGAATTCAAGTAGTAATGATTTTGCTCGTCATATATGTTGCTTTAAAGTTAATCATGTCTTGCATCACACATTGTAGTGAAAAGGCTTTTGCTAAACTTTAACCCAGATGGACTTTGGGACCACCACATGACTCTAGGGAATCTGGCAGTAGCTGGCACCACTCGGGTGAACGTACCTAGCATGATGGTGGACTCTATGTCCAAATGGGGGAATGTGAGGGGTTAATTCTAGATTTTCTCCTGTCTCAAATTAAATAGAGAAAAATATGTTTTAATTTCTCCTTCAACTTCACTTTATCTAACTTTCTCTCTCTATATGACCCTGAATCTTGTTTTCACATGTCTTATCTGTACTTTCCCATGTCATCCTGTTCTGAGGAACTTTTTCTAAGAAACTTATCCAAAGACATATTTTGCTTTGATACAATTGTCACCGAGCATTGATATATTGTTTATGTAGGAGACGTCTTTGAAAGAGGTATTATTAATTGTTCATACAGATGTCCAGCGACCTCGGACATGCGGTGATTAAATCTTACGCAAGCAATTTTTCTCTATAACTTCTGTAACTCTGATGAATAAACCACTTCTTCTTTGGCTAACCGCATACCCGTAGGGTCATCCAACTGAGTTGTCAATGAGTACTCATACCTGAAGCTGATTGGGAGGCAGACAGCATCAGCTGAACGGTCTGTTTAGACCCCCTACATGGCATAAAGGCTAAGAGTATACATGCAACTTCACCCAGGGCACATGAGAGCGACCTCGGGGTGGGCGCACAGCAGGTATATTACTTTCCAATTCTCTGGCTGAAAATCGGCAAATTAATACAACACCAACAAAGTAGATGTGGTTTTCAAACATTTCATGCGCACCCTCTGGATATTTTCTGCATGTAAAATGATCTGTGGTGCGGATTTTAACCCTTTACAATTCACTGTCTGACGTTTAAAGACATTCTAATTGAAGGTTGTACAGCTCCGATTTTGGAAGACGTCCGGCAGGGTATTCTTACTGTAGATTACTGGACGCTCTGTTGTCGGGAGCCTCTCCAGCATGTCTCATACCGCAGTACTAGCTCTAGCCAGCAGATGGCGCCATTGTATAATGGCAGAAAGAGAAAGCCCCCTAGGAAACCTAGAATCCAAAATTGGATTGCAAAGGGTTAAAATCCGCAACAAGTCAAAACTTTCTGCATGTTTTTACTGCCAATTTCACCCTTCATAATGCATAGCGTGAAATCCACAGTAAACCGGCCAGTGTGAGTGGTACCAAGTGGTCTAAGTGAAGTCAGCACCGGTTCCATTTTGTATGCAAAAACCAGGATGGAACCACAGGTTCAATTGCGAGATGGAGACCGCTTTAGTAATGTTGGAAACTACGTGAAACAAAGACCAGTCTTTTAAACTAGATAGAAAAATCACTTTGCTTGGTCCCCCATACACTTTCATCATGGTGAGCAGCACATCCTACCTACACGGGGGGATGTGCTGTCGACAACAACGATTTTTGCAGCAGCAATAGAAAGATCTGATCAGCTAAAGAAGCATTTGCTTGTTTGCCGGATGATTGATGCCCCGTTTACACAGCACAACAATCAGGAAGGGGATTAAAGGCTGATTTAGACACGATTCTTGCTCAAAAATCTCTCAAAGCCATCTTTTGAGCGATAATCGTCATGTGTAACTGCACTAACATCACACAGTTTTCGTTAAGCAGTCGGTGATCTTTCAGCATGCTAAAAGATCAGCGATCAATTGTCAGGAATTCACAGTGGGATACAACGGATACGATTGTTTCAACTGTATCCTGCTCCATAAAGACAGGCGGGGTATGAAGAACAGAGTCGTCCAGCTGCATTCTGCATACCCCGCTCGGAGCGCTCAGCTGCATACCAGCTCAGCGCTCCGAGCAGAGAACACCTGGATGCAGAAGACAAGCGGCCCCGCTTGTCTTCTGCATACCCCGCTTGGAGAGCAAGGTGATCGCTCAACGTTTGAGCGATCACCTTGCCCTGTAATTACACACAATGGTTATCGCTCAAAAGACATCTTTTGAGCGATAATCGTTGTGTCTAAACCAGGCTTTATATGAATACCAGTTCAGCCGATATCTGTTTATGTAAAAGTTCTTTGGGGTGTCGGTAAACGCTGAGGTTGATTTGCTAATTATCGGGCGGCACCTGGATTTGTCAAAAACCCCACTGCATTCAGCTTATTTACATACATAGTAACATAGTATGTAAGGCCGAAAAAAAGAGACGTCCCTCCAGTACAGGCTCTTAATCCCCGAATGTTGATCACGGGGAAGGCAAAAAAAAAACATTTAGGCCTCCTTCCCACGAACGGATTTCCGCCGCGTAATTCGCGGCGAAAATCCGCTGCGTTGCCCGCAGCTATTAGGTTCTATTGAACCTAATAGCACAATGCTCACGATGCGTAATTCCAGCGCGGAATTACGCACCGCGATTTCTCCCGTCCTCACCCGCAGCATGCTCTATTTTCTGCGGGTGAGGACGGGCTGTACGCACTGACGGCTTCCATTGCAGTCAATGGAAGCCGTCCGTTCACGCTATCTCCCGCTGTAACCAGCGGGAGATAGCGTGAAAAAACGCTTTCCCGCCCACCGCCGCGCGTCATATGACGCCAAATGACGCGGCCGGCCGCGTCACGTGACACGGCCGGCCGTGCACGTGACACGGCCGGTGACGCGGCGGTGGTGGGCGGTGACGCGGCGGTGGTGGGCGGGGAAGCGATTTCACGCTATCTCCCGCAGGTAAGTATAGGGGCTCTGGGGGGCGCCGTGACGGGCTTCAATGCGTAATATTACGCGGCGGACCCCGTCACGCTCGTGGGAAGGAGGCCTTACAGATATTAGCCTATATTATCCATTATATACGTAAAAGAAAACAACATGAAGGTCTACATAAGTAGGGCACAAATAAATTCAACTGTGAACATAAACAGGGCCGTTGAGTTATCCCATTACAATACAGATACAGGATGTTACAAGATGTGAGGCAACAAAGCAGAAAGAGAGAAAACAGAAGTAATGTGCTGCAGATGAGAGGGGAGCATCAGTGGAGGAAGGAAACGTGCCCTGCTCGGAAATACTAAGTATCAGGGAAGGAAAATAGTGCTTACTAGATAATGTACAATGGCAATTCAGAACTGTAAGGCTAACATCAAATGGGTGAGTGCGATATCCGACCGTGAATCCCGCCCCCATGTCGCGCTCCCCACTGTGTGAAATCCCCAAGCATGCGAAACGTTTTCATGTGAAAATAGCCTCGCATCACTTCGGGGATGAGGGGAACCTCTGCCAGGGCTGTCACAGCCGCCACAGAGAGTCGCAGGGTTTTTCCCATTGCTTTCAATGGGCCTAAAGCTGCTGCTGCTGGTCCCATTGAAAACAATGGGTGCTGTGAAGAGACATGTCGTAACTAGATAGATCATGCTGCGATGCGTTTCCTGCATAGCATCACTGTGCTAGGCAAATAAATAAATAAAATATATCACTCGTGTGTAGGGCTCCATTCAAAAGAATAGGGTTCATATTTGTGCGGCTCGCAACGCACAAATCTCGCACGTTTTTATCAACCTTGTGAAGCCAGCCTCAGGCTGCATTCACACGAACGTATATCGGCTCGGTTTTCACGCCGAGCCGATATACGTTGTCCTCGGGTGCAGGGGGGGGGAGGATGGAAGAGCCAGAAGCAGGAACTGAGCTCCCGCCCCCTCTCTGCCTCCTCTCCGCCCCTCTGCACTATTTGCAATGAGAGGAGGCAGAACGGGGGTGGGGCTAAAGTCCAGGAATTAGCCCCGCCGCGTCCCGCCTCTCCCCATTGCAAATAGTGCAGAGGGGTGGAGAGGAGGCAGAGAGGGGGCGGGAGCACAGTTCCTGGCCCTGGCTCTTCCATCCTCCCCCCTCTGCACACGAGGACGACGTATATCGGCTCGGCGTGAAGCCCGAGCCGATATACGTTCGTGTGAATGCACCCTCAGGGTATGGTCACATGTGGTAGAAGGGCTGCGGATGACAACAGTTCCATAAGTCTGATCTGTATGCTGAAGAAAGTATCTGCAATATAAATTAACTGGGGGTGCAGATTTTAACCCCTTAGGGACACGGCCCTTTTTTTTCCAGTTTTCATTTTTTCCTTCTCCCTTTAAAAATTGTACTATTTCACGTACCATATAGGCCTCCTGCAGACGGGCAGAGAAAAAAAACAGGAAAAACGAACTTCCGCCATCTTTCAGTGTGTTTTGTTTCTACTGCGTACAAACTGCAATAAAAATGACCTGATACCTTTATTCTATGGGTCGGTGCGATTACTACAACAAACTTATATAGTTTTTTTTCTTCTGTACTACCTGTATTTTTTTCAAAGACTTTTCAAAAAATATTTTCAGGGTTAACAGCCCTGATCGGCCTCGAGGCTTAACAGCCTGCACCTGCAATGTATGAGAGATAGCTGCGTGATCTCTCTCCATACATACCCCTACCCCGCAGGACGTAACTGTACATCCTATAGCGGGAAGGAGTTAAAGGGAATCTGACAGATCCAACACCCTGTCCAAACTGCAGGCATGATGTTATAGAGCCAGAGGAGCCGAGCAGATTGATATATGGCTTTATGGGGACAGATTCAGTGCAAGAGTACATGCACACTTACGTATTAAAAGTTGCGCCAGAGATTATTGGGCGCAACTCGCATCAGACAACACTCTGATATCCTGTCCGCGTGCTGGCCATTGTCCTGAACACTGCACATTGACATTTGCTATTCTCATCCCAAAATCAGACAACAATAGGACATGCTGAGACTTTATACTCGGTCCGAGTAAAAAAGCAGCCCAACTTTTCATACTTTGAAATTTTTTAATGCGGTTATTTATGGGAGGAGGGTCTTATGTACAGCCCCCAACAAAGCCAGTACGGAACTGTACTGATGCCTAAAGAATATTTGGGAAGTTTTCTTGAAAATCTGAAGAATTGCAAATAATTTTTTCTAATTTTCTGGAAAATAAAATGAGGTTTAAAAATGACAAAATAAAGTAGTCACATGGTAAATGGTAATTATGTACTAATCTGTGTGGTCTCGCAGTCTTAGGCCGCTCTCATACTGCCACTTTTTACGGTCATTAGCGCACCGCTCCAATCGCGGTACAACGCTCCCATTGATTTCAATGGGGCTTCGCAGAGCAGCACTTAGTGCAGTATTATTCTCAGGGCTCAGCAGTACCATTAGGTGTGAGCTCCCTGAAAACTCAGTTGCCAAAGAAGTACAGCCCTGGAAAAGTTGGTAAGTGGTGCACAAGTGGATTAAAAAATTTTTTAAAGTGCAAAGCGCCTGCACTTGCGCCTAAGATTTTGTAAATGGCAAAAAGATTTTTTAATCTAATCACCATTTGCAACTAGGCCTGCCATTGTGCTGGGTGTGCAGGTGAAGGTAAGGCTGAATGCACACAGCAGGCAAGGATTCCGCCTGGCGAATCCCACACAGAATCTGTCCTTGACCGCAGCGGGTGACCCTGTGTACTTGTCGGCGGTGGCATCCACACGGACCTGTCTTCTTCTGGCTTCTCTGTACTACTGATTGGTCCGCATGGCTTACCATCAGACCTGTGCAGTACGTGTTTTTTTAAAACTTCTGCGTTTCAAGAGGAATATGCGGTCCCGTCTACAATGGCCACAGGTCGGATGGCTTCCATTAACTTCAATGAAAGCCGTCTGTGCAGGAACCGCAGTAAAATGGAGAATGCTGCGGTTTTTCACCCGTGAGTGGAAACTGCAATTGAAATTTCCGCTCATGTGCATGAAGAATTGTTTTTCCATAGCATATAATGGAGGGTTATTGCTGTGGAGTCCAGAGGCGGATGCCCACTCCGGATTCTGCAGCAAAAAGCCTCCCGTGTGTATGAGGCCTAAGAGATATTTCTTCCGCATCTAACAGACAGGTCTGATGGTCCTGAAGGGGCAGCATCCACTCTGCCTCCAGGTCTTCCCCTCAATGCCAGTTACCCACATAGTGATGTAGCCAATTTGTGGCAAGCATCATTCAAGAAAAGATAAGCGGCATGCCACAGACTTGGGCAGGAGAGCAGTAAGAGAGAAGTGTTTTTGCATGCACGGTGAAGGGGGTTTGGGGTGGAGAGGAGTGAAGTTGCCCCTTACTATGAAGTTTTTATATGCAATTATATTGGGCAGGGGAACTAAAAATAAGTATACTGAGGAGCAAAAGAACTGAATATAATTCAGCTGTGAATGGGGAGACCTGAATATAATTATACTGTGACGGGAGACTATACTGTGGGCAGAGGGGGGCTGAATGTAATTATACTTTGGGGGAAGGCGGAGGGTGGGCATTTCACAGAGTAATAATAAATCAGACTTTGAAGGGGTATTCCAGTTATATGAACTTAACTGCTATCCATGTTCAATGGAGCTTCCCCAGCGCATGCGCAGTGGCTCTACCTTTACTTCCATCCGTCCCATTAAAAATTAATGGAGCGCTCATTATGCATGCCTAGGAAGCACTCTATTAAACGAGGCCTTGCACAGGTCCAATCAAGTAGGATCTGCGGTGTCCCGGTGAATGAAAATTGTGCAGATGGGACCCCTGCAATCTCAGGATCAGTGAGTCCCAGCAGACGGACCCACACCGATGCATCCGTTTTCTGCCCCTCCATTGGATGGGTGAAAACCTGAGAAAAAAAAATTATTTATTGGAATACCCCTTTATTTCTTAAAATTTGGTAACTAAACATTGTAGTTTATTTGGTCCAAAATTATCCAGCTGGGGAACTAAAGGCATGCAGGTAAGTGCTCATTCACACCTACGCTCCGACTTTCAGTCTCTGAAGCAGAATTTTACGTTTTTCTCCCCATTGACATCAATCGGTTAAAACAAAAAAAACGAAGTAGCCACAAGCATTCAGTTTACTCGTCTTCCATTAGTTTTCTATTACTTAAACTGAAGAAATAGCACAGCAGACTAGACTAAGTGTGAATGCCCATAGAAGGATTAGCACTGTGTTTCTATGGGTGGAAATACGCATGTGAATTCCGCAGTGGCACGGTTCTATTGAACCTAATAGCTTTCTGCCTGCCAACACACATGCAGATTTCTGCCGCAGATTTCCACGGGCAGGAAACAAGTAAATAAATCACAATGTGTTCTATTTTACCGCGGATTTACACCACGGAGGGCTCCATTGATATTAAGGAATAGCGACTGTGGAAAATCTGCGATCACTGGCTGGCTTTTTTGTTTTGAATCGCGGTACTCCCACAGCGTAAATCCACGTGTGTATCCCACATCGCTCGTGGGCATGAGCGCTATTTGTTCCGGTAGATTTCTGTATTTTATAATGGAATGAAAGTAAACTGAAAAAACTTTTCCTCTATTTAAAAGAAAAGAAAATTAAAAAAAAAAAACAAGAAAACACACAAACACACATTGGTACAAAAAAACAAAAACACTGGAACTCTTTAATTCCATCGTTCTGATCTAAAACGGAACGGCGAGACGGAAACCCTAAATGGAGGCGGAACGCTGGTGTGAACAAGCCCTGATTTACGCAGTACGCTTTTTTTTTTTGCAGTTCCCATGACCTTTACAGTCAACTGCACAAAAGATAATGAACAGATGGAACCCTCAGCCCAGGTACATTCAGTGCATGAGATAGATATATATATATATATATATAGCTGGTAGTGTACAGGTAAGTGGTCAGACACAGGAGGTGCACGCTACAGATCACGTGACAGAGGAGCCCACATACATACATATGACAGTACCTTGCTTCTCCCACCCGCGGACACTCTTTGCTGGGAGTTGGGGACGGGGAAGGAGGGAGAGGGAACGTTCAGCATGGTGTTATACAGAGGTGACAGCGGTGTATATAGAGCTCCGTGCGGCCATGTACCAGAGCGCCCAACAATGCTAAGCAGTCCCCACCGAGTTGGCTACATCCAGTAAGCGCAAGGACCTTCCGCGACGTCATGCCCATGTGATCAGTCATGTGACGGGTAGAGCCGGAAGAGGAAGTAGTGCGCCGCACGTGTGTCATGTGCGTGCGGTGCATGGTACGGAGTTGAGCTCCTTAAACACGGGAGGACCGTTGGGCACTGCAGATGCCGGCCCATCGCTGATCGGGAGCGGGTTGGATCATTCTACTCGCCTCCATTGACAACAAGCAGGCGATTCATAGCTGAAGGTCAGCCACATCTGCGCTGATAGTCCAAGATGTACCAACGAAGAAGCTCGTCCCATTACAATGTATTTGGTGAACCCAGCAGGCTTCTAGTTAAGGTCAGGGTTCAGCTACTGATCTTACTCTATCCTCCTGTTAAAGGTCATTTCCCTGACAGCCTCTCCATCATCATTCTGTTTATGGAATGTTGTGGAATGTTACATTTCTTGTTTTGTTAAACTGATTAAAACTTTTTGAAATACAAATGATGGTTTTCATTGATTGAACTTTCAATGATAAAACTCCAGTCATTGCTGACTTTCGGTCACCGTGTGGGTCAGCATACACCAAGCTTCCCTGTCTTTGGCGGCTTCCTTCAGATTTCCCACAGTTATGTCCGTGTCCACCTTGATTGTGTCTAGCCAGCGTGTTCTTAGGCGTCCCCTACTTGTAGACCACCTAATTGGGCCGAGCAGTAGGCATCTTTCACATGGGTGACAGCAATATCTGTGCAATATTGCTGCGTTTTCTCACAGTGATATCGCAATTTTGTTGTGCTCTTTTGCCAGGATTTTAAGGGGGGGGGGGGCTTGAAATATAAGCCCTACCCTGAAAATAGCCACTCCACAGCCTGTATAGAGCATGCTGCTATTTTATATATTTTTTTTCTCGCAAGATAGCATCAGACGAAATATCGCTAATGTGAAGGAACTCATAAGAAAACATAGGATCTGTAGCACTGTCGCATCGTGAGAAAATCGTGCAATTTTGTTGCCCGTGTGGAAGCGGCCTAAATGTTACCAGAGACTTGGCTCGTCTGACATGAGCAATGTATGAAAGCCGTAGTTTGGTGATTTTCCTTTTCTAGTGATACTTTTGGTCTGACACGGTCTAGGATCGCCCGATTTGTGACCATCTCTGTCCATGGTATACGCCGCCAGCACCAAAGCTAAAAGATCTCTATCCTTCTTCTGTCTACTTTCTTGAGTGTCCAGCTTCCGCATGCACATGTAGTTATTGGGAAAATGATGGCATTGATTATTCAGATGTAGTTGGAAACGGCTACAAGCCAATCCCAAGCCCAGATAAATGGGAAGGGGTGGCAAATGGCAAACTACTCCACTACTACTGACAAAATACTTTATGGAAATAGAAATACATATCTAAATCAACTGCCGCACATGTGATATCACCCCGACATATCAGGGCTGGAGGAATCTTTATTAGAGATGAGCGAACGTACTCGGTAAGGGCGATTTCGCAATCGAGCACCGCGATTTTCGAGTACTTCACTACTCGGGTGAAAAGTACTCGGGGGCAGGGGGGGGGCGCGGCGGAGCGGGGGGGTAACAGGGGGGAGCCTTCTCTCTCTCCCTCCCCCCCACTCCCCTCTGCAACCCCCGGCGCACCCGAGTACTTTTCACCCGAGTAGTGAAGTACTCGAAAATCGCGGTGCTCGATTGCGAAATCGGCCTTCCCGAGTACGTTCGCTCATCTCTAATCTTTATTTTCACAATATTTCCCTTGTGGTATATAATGAGGCAGATTTATGAAAGGGTCTAAAAAAAAATCTATAAATAAATAAAAAAAAAAAAAACTATTTGCTGCCCATAGCAACAAATCACAGAGCCATTACCTCATATTTTGATCTTGAAAATTGAAAGCTGCACTATGATTGGTCATTATGAGCAACAAAGATAGTTTCATAAATCTGCCCCATTGTTTGCACAATTTGTGAGGTATAGGGCTTCACATATATATTTTAGTTACAGCTTCAGGGTGCATTCACACGACCGTATATCGGCTGGGTTTTCACGCCTTTTGGAAATACAGAGTCTCTCTCTGCAGGGGGAGGAGGCTGGAAGAGCCGGGAGCTCTGAGCTCCCGCCCCCTCTCTGCCTCCTCTCCACCCCCCTGCACAATTTTCAATGAGGAGAGGCAGGATGGGTGCTTAGCTAATTCACCCCACTTAGCCCTGCCCCTGTCCCGCCTCCTCATTCAAATAGTGCAGAGGGGCAGAGAGGGGGCGTGAGCTCAGAGCACTGCTCCCGCCTCTTCCAGCCTCCTCCCCCTGCAGAGAGAGACGCCGTATATCGGCTGGGTGTGAAAACCCAGCCAATATACGGTCGTCTGAATGCAGCCTTCTATCCTGATGTAATATGGGTGTTTTGGTCTGGGAAGGGACAACTTTTTGTAACTTTCATATGGCGATCATTCGGGGGACCCTTATGCTACAGCTGGTTTTTTTCAGAGGTGCCAGTGCTTAGCCACAGTGATCACATGCTTAGAAAGTGCAGGATCAGCTGCCTGGAGGAGACAAGAGTGGGAGGAGGACAAAACAAGCGAGTATAAGTTTGCTTTCTATTGTATAAGGATTCTTTCAGTTTAAAAAAAAATGTAGGCACCAGCCCGCCCATTAACTGATGAAAAATACTGATAAAAACACGGATGTGTGAAAAAGTGAGCTAAGGGTATGTTCATATGGGTGGGCTCCACCAAGCCAGTAACCTACTGCACACTCATGGGGGCAACATCCCAAAACAGTCTGTTTAACTTAAGAAAAAACTTTAAGGAAAACTTCTGGCAAAGACTCTAGCTTATGTTCCCAGTTATTTTTACAAGGCTTGTTAAAAGTTTTTATATAGACATGCAGGAATATAGACGTTGACATGTTTTTGGACCTTAGAGGCCCATTTACACCTGCAGATGATCACTCAAACGACAGTTTGAGTGACAGCTTTGAGCGATCATTTTGCATAAAGTATTAAGTAGCTACTCCGCCACTTAAAGGGGTTGTCCCGCAGCAGCAAGTGGGGTTATACACTTCTGTATGGCCATAATAATGCACTTTGTAATGTACATTGTGCATTAATTATGAGCCATACAGAAGTTATAAAAAGTTTTTCACTTACCTGTTCCGCTGCTGGCGTCCTCGTCTCCATGGAGCCCGCCTAATTTTCGCCGTCTAAAATGGTCGAATGGCCAAATTAGACGCGCTTGCGCAGTCCGGGTCTTCTGCTTTCTTCAATGGGGCTCCGTGTAGCTCCGCCCCGTCACGTGCCGATTCCAGCCAATCAGGAGGCTGGAATCGGCAATGGACCGCACAGAAGAGCTGCGGTCCACGGAGGAAGAGGATCCCGGCGGCCATCTTCAGCCGGTAAGTATAGAAGTCACCGGAGCGCGGGGATTAAGGTAAGCGCTGAGCGGTTTTTTTTTTACGTCCCTGCATCAGGGTTGTCTCGCGCCGAACGGGGGGGGGGGGGGGGGGGGGGGGTGTTGAAAAAAAAAAAACCCTGTTTCGGCGCGGGACAACCCCTTTAAGTACCAATTAAGTGTGCAAATGAAGCCTTTGCTGAACACAGTTAATAGTGGCTATTATCTGCACTCAGATCCTTTGTTCTCCAAGGGGAAACAATGCTATCAGCACTGGAGAACTTCTGATAAGGCTGCATTCCCAGGAACGTATATCGGCTCGGTTTTCACGCCGAGCCGATATACGTTGTCCTCATGTGCAGGGGGGGGAAGGATGGAAGAGCCAGGAGCAGGAACTGAGCTCCCGCCCCCTCTCTGCCCCTCTGCACTATTTGCAATGAAAGGAGGCGGGGTGGGGGTGGGGCTAAGTTCCGCGAATGAGCCCCACCCCACCTCTCCCCATTGCAAATAGTGCAGTGGGGTGGAGAGGAGGCAGAGCGGGGGCGGGAGCTCAGTTCCTGCTCCTGGCTCTTCCATCTCCTCCGCCTGCACATGAGGACAACGTATATCGGCTCGGCGTGAAAACCGAGCCGATATACGTTCGTCTGAATGCAGCCTAAAGCCAACTCTTAGCAGTTATACATCTGAACCTAGTCCCTCACCACCACCATCACCAAGATTGCTCATTAGACTATTTTCACAGAACCCTCGGTGTGTACATATAGCATACAATATATGCCTGAAAATGCTCTCAACATATACATGAAATCAGTTACTATATCACTGCCATTTTGGTGTGAAGAATCCTGTGCTGTAGCTAGTCCCCTCCAGGATTTGTATTCTGCACTTTTTCTGGCCTAAGTCACATGACCAGCACTGTGATAACGCTTTGTGCTAGGCAGTTAATGGGCTATTCTAGCCAGAAGTAACTACATTGAAATCTGTGTAGCCCAATGTAAAAACAATAAAAAGCCATGCTTAGCTCCTCACCTGATTCTTCATCCGGTAACAGTGATACACTATTCCTGAGTTACAGATCTTGAGATATGTATACAGTTGCAATCAAAATTATTCAAACCTCATTGTAAAGTAAGTTTATTTGGAAATTTACAGATGTTTACAATAAACAGGCAAGAACAAATTTAAATAGCTCAACACAACAAATATAACAATTAGCGTCAGAATTATTCAACCCCTGTAGGATGAGCATCTTTATTCCTTTGTACCGCATCCTTTTGTGACCTACTCAGAATGTGATGCAGGTATATCCATAGTTAGATTGGAATCTTTTAGTAATATTCTAAACACTGAAGTGTTGGAACAAAGGGACACAGCTGGCAGTAAACTCTTTAATCAGTTTTTAATATTAACATTTGACTTACATTCCACATCAACTTGATTGCAAAATCCCCCCCCCAAAATAAAAAAAACCACATGCATAGCCTAGACTACATATACCATGTGGCATCATTGCATCTTGCTCACTCATCAGCTGTAGCCCGGAGCACAAATTTTAAAACAATTGGTTTCTTTGGCTGCATGAAACCTTTAGCGCTGAATTCCATTGGGATCTGTTAAACACAATAACATACAGTAAGAGGTCAGAAAAATACGTCTGTTAACATACCTTATTTATTTGATTTGGTATTCTGTTTTTGCTGACACTTATATGATGATATTTGATTATTGCTCTGCTTTCATGATATATTTTATGTATTACAACAAGAATAATTTGTAATTTAAATCCAGACTCGCACCAGTGTCTATAAAATATTTGCATTGTAACGCCTCACAGTATGCCAAAAATAAACAAGCTACAGTATTTATGGGTATCATCACTATTATGTGTCAATTTATGTTTAATGCGAATACATGTACACCATATGTAAGACGCTAGCAAACGTATAGGGGGCACATTTTAAAGGGTTGTTCGAGTTAAGGGAAACTTTTGTCAATGCCCTCCCCTCCCCCCGCATTAAAATAACAAATCAGCAATTACTCATCTCTCCCCACTCCCCCATTTGTCCTCCACTACCGGCTCCGGTTTCCACTGTCTATTTACATAAGAGATGCAGATTGGCGGACAGATGGATTGGAAGTTCAGAATCAGAGATCCTCTCCTTATAGTAAACCTCAGATATTTTTGTTATCGGAAATCTATCAGAATATGATAGTATTAGAGATGAGCGAACACCAAAATGTTCGGGTGTTCGTTATTCGAAACGAACTTCCCGCGATGTTCGAGGGTTCGTTTCGAATAACGAACCCCATTGAAGTCAATGGGCGACCAGAGCATTTTTGTATTTCGCCGATGCTCGCTAAGGTTTTCATGTGTGAAAATCTGGGCAATTCAAGAAAGTGATGGGAATGACAAAGAAACGGATAGGGCAGGCGAGGGGCTACATGTTGGGCTGCATCTCAAGTTCACAGGTCCCACTATTAAGCCACAATACCGGCAAGAGTGGGCCCCCCCCCCCCCTCCCAACAACTTTTACTTCTGAAAAGCCCTCATTAGCATGGCATACCTTAGCTAAGCACCACACTAGCTACAACAAAGCACAATCACTGCCTGGATGACACTCCGCTGCCACTTCTCCTGGGTTACATGCTGACCAACCGCCCCCCCTCCCCCCCACAGCGCACACCAAAGTGTCCCTGCGCAGCCTTCAGCTGCCCTCATGCCACGCCACACTCATGTCTATTTAGAAGTGCGTCTGCCATGAGGAGGAACCGCAGGCACACACTGCAGAGGGTTGGCACGGCTAGGCAGCGACCCTCTTTAAAAGGGGCGGGGCGATAGCCCACAATGCTGTACAGAAGCAATGAGAAATAGAATCCTGTGCCACCGCCATCAGGAGCTGCACACGTGGGCATAGCAATGGGAAACCTATGTGCCACACACTATTCATTCTGTCAAGGTGTCTGCATGCCCCAGTCAGACTGGTAATATGTACCTTAACAGTAACCGCGTTGGTGGTAATGTGGTGGTGACTGCGGACCTAGTAGCACGGTTGTATTTTGTTGGTTTTCGGAATGCGGACAGGATTAAGTGGGCCGTGGCGGGGGGATGGTGTGGGGGCTCTCTTGTTGTGTCGGTAAAGGTGAAATTCTTGGACTGCCACCAGACGAACCAATGCAAAGGCATTTGCCAAGAATGTTTTCCCTGTTGGAGGAGGAGGGGGATGTTTTTGAGGCACTACGTGTCCTCTACACGTGTCCGTGGTTATATGCACCTTTACAGTAACCGCGTTGGTGGTAATGTGGTGGTGACTGCGGACCTAGTAGCACGGTTGTATTTTGTTGGTTTTCGGAATGCGGCCAGGATTAAGTGGGCCGTGGCGGGGGGATGGTGTGGGGGCTCTCTTGTTGTGTCGGTAAAGGTGAAATTCTTGGACTGCCACCAGACGAACCAATGCAAAGGCATTTGCCAAGAATGTTTTCCCTGTTGGAGGAGGAGGGGGATGTTTTTGAGGCACTACGTGTCCTCTCCACGTGTCCGTGGTTATATGCACCTTAACAGTAACCGCGTTGGTGGGAAATGGCCTCGCCGCCATCATGTCTTTGGGAAGCCTCTGTTTCCACACCCCAGAGACATACCATTAGCAGCGGTATAGGCAGAGCCCAGAATTCGTAACATTTCAGCCGTAGCATTAGGACAGGCCCCACTAACATATCAGTAGCAGCATTATAGGAGGAGCGCAGTCTTCGTTCCATGTCAGCAATAGTAGCACTCAAGACGGGCCCCAGTAACAATTCCGAAGCAGCAGTATAGCGGGAGCGCAGTCTTCGTTCCATGTCAGCAATAGTAGCACTCAAGACAGGCCCCAGTAACAATTCCGAAGCAGCAGTATAGCGGGAGCGCAGTCTTCGTTCCATGTCAGCAATAGTAGCACTCAAGACAGGCCCCAGTAACAATTCCGAAGCAGCAGTATAGCGGGATCGCAGTCTTCGTTCCATGTCAGCAATAGTAGCACTCAAGACAGGCCCCAGTAACAATTCCGAAGCAGCAGTATAGCGGGAGCGCAGTCTTCGTTCCATGTCAGCAATAGTAGCACTCAAGACAGGCCCCAGTAACAATTCTGAAGCAGCAGTATAGTGGGAGCGCAGTCTTAGTTCCATTTCAGTAGCCTTAGTATAGCCAAGGCCCAAATTACATTTATGTAGCTAAAGTGTAGGCCAACCCCACACACGTTTCTGTACCATGAGTGCAGGCGAAGAACATACAAATTGCTATGATTACACTGTAGGTGAGGGCCCCAAAAAATTGGTGTACCAACAGTACTAATGTACCTCAGTAAACATTGGCCATGCCCAACCAAGATGGCAGGTGAATCGCTTTGGTTAATGTGGCTTAAGTGGTAACTAGGCCTGGAGGCAGCCCAGTGTAACGAAAAATTGGTTCAAGTTAAAGTTCCAACGCTTTTAAGCGCATTGAAACTTATAAAAATTGTTCAGAAAAATTATTTGAGTGAGCCTTGTGGCCCTAAGAAAAATTGCCCGTTCAGCGTGATTACGTGAGGTTTCAGGAGGAGGAGCAGGAGGAGGAGGAGGAATATTAGACACAGATTGATGAAGCAGAAATGTCCCCGTTTTGGATGGTGAGAGAGAACGTAGCTTCCATCCGCGGGTGCAGCCTACGTATTGCTTACGTATCGCTGCTGTCCGCTGGTGGAGAACAGAAGTCTGGGGAAATCCAGGCTTTGTTCATCTTGATGAGTGTTAGCCTGTCGGCACTGTCGGTTGACAGGCGGGTACGCTTATCTGTGATGATTCCCCCAGCCGCACTAAACACCCTCTCCGACAAGACGCTAGCCGCAGGACAAGCAAGCACCTCCAGGGCATACAGCGCTAGTTCAGGCCACGTGTCCAGCTTCGACACTCAGTAGTTGTAGGGGGCAGAGGCGTCACCGAGGATGGTCGTGCGATCGGCTACGTACTCCCTCACCATCCTTTTACAGTGCTCCCGCCGACTCAGCCTTGACTGGGGAGCGGTGACACAGTCTTGGTGGGGAGCCATAAAGCTGGCCAGGCCCTTAAAGACTGTTGCACTGCCTGGGATGTACATGCTGCTCGATCTCCGCACCTCCCCTGCTACCTTGCCCTCGGTACTGCGCCTTCTGCCACTAGCGCTGTCGGCTGGGAATTTTACCATCAGCTTGTCCGCAAGGGTCCTGTGGTATAGCAACTCTCTCGAACCCCTTTCCTCTTCGGGAATGAGAGTGGGCAGGTTCTCCTTATAGCGTGGGTCGAGCAGTGTGTACACCCAGTAATCCGTTGTGGCCAGAATGCGTGCAACGCGAGGGTCACGAGAAAGGCATCCTAACATGAAGTCAGCCATGTGTGCCAGGGTACCAGTACGCAACACATGGCTGTCTTCACTAGGAAGATCACTTTCAGGATCCTCCTCCTCCTCCTCCTCAGGCCATACACGCTGAAAGGATGACAGGCAATCAGCCGGTGTACCGTCAGCAGCGGGCCAAGCTGTCTCTTCCCCCTCCTCCTCATCCTCCTCATGCTCCTCCTCCTGTACGTGCTGAGAAATAGACAGGAGGGTGCCCTGACTATCCAGCGGCATACTGTCTTCCCCCGCCCCCGTTTCCGAGCGCAAAGCAGCTGCCTTTATGGTTTGCAGGGAATTTCTCAAGATGCATAGCAGAGGAATGGTGACGCTAATGATTGTAGCATCGCCGCTCACCACCTGGGTAGACTCCTCAAAATTACCAAGGACATGGCAGATGTCTGCCAACCAGGCCCACTCTTCTGAAAGGAATTGAGGAGGCTGACTCCCACTGCGCCGCCCATGTTGGAGTTGGTATTCGACTATAGCTCTACATTGTTCATAGAGCCTGGCCAACATGTGGAGCGTAGAGTTCCACCGTGTGGGCACGTCGCACAGCAGTCGGTGCACTGGCAGCTTAAAGTGATGTTGCAGGGTGCGCAGGGTGGCAGCGTCCGTGTGGGACTTGCGGAAATGTGCGCAGAGCCGGCGCGCCTTTACGAGCAGGTCTGACAAGCATGGGTAGCTTTTCAGAAAGCGCTGAACCACCAAATTAAAGACGTGGGCCAGGCATGGCACGTGCGTGAGGCTGCCGAGCTGCAGAGCCGCCACCAGGTTACGGCCGTTGTCACACATGACCATGCCCGGTTGGAGGCTCAGCGGCGCAAGCCAGCGGTCGGTCTGCTGTGTCAGACCCTGCAGCAGTTCGTGGGCCGTGTGCCTCTTATCGCCTAAGCTGAGTAGTTTCAGCACGGCCTGCTGACGCTTGCCCACCGCTGTGCTGCCACACCGCGCGACACCGACTGCTGGCGACATGCTGCTGCTAACACATCTTGATTGCGAGACAGAGGAGGAGGAGGAGGAGGGTGCTTTAGTGGAGGAAGCATACACCTCCGCAGATACCACCACCGAGCTGGGGCCCGCAATTCTGGGGGTGGGTAGGACGTGAGCGGTCCCAGGCTCTGACTCTGTCCCAGCCTCCACTAAATTCACCCAATGTGCCGTTAGGGAGATGTAGTGGCCCTGCCCGCCTGTGCTTGTCCACGTGTCCGTTGTTAAGTGGACCGTGGCAGTAACCGCGTTGGTGAGGGCGCGTACAATGTTGCGGGAGACGTGGTCATGCAGGGCTGGGACGGCACATCGGGAAAAGTAGTGGCAACTGGGAACTGAGTAGCGCGGGGCCGCCGCCTCCATGATACTTTTGAAGGACTCCGTTTCCACAACCCTATACGGCAGCATCTCAAGGCTGATGAATTTTGCTATGCGGACGGTTAACGTTTGAGCGTGCGGGTGCGTGGCGGCGTACTTGCGCTTGCGCTCCAACAGTTGCGCAAGCGACGGCTGGACGGTGCGCTGAACTACACTGCTGGATGGGGCCGAGGACAGCGGAGATGAGGGTGTGGGTGCAGGCCATGAGGCGGTAGTGCCTGTGTCCTGAGAGGGGGGTTGCATCTCAGTGGCAGGTTGGGACACAGGGGGAGAGGCAGGGGTGCAAACCGGAGGCGCTGAACGGCCTTCGTCCCACCTTGTGGGGTGCTTGGCCATCATATGTCTGCGCATGGTGGTGGTGGTGAGGCTGTTTGTGTTGGCTCCCCGGCTGAGCTTTGCGCGACAAAGGTTGCACACCACTGTTCGTCGGTCGTCAGGCTTCTCTGTGAAAAACTGCCAGACCTTAGAGCACCTCGGCCTCTGCAGGGTGGCATGGCGCGAGGGGGCGCTTTGGGAAACTGTTGGTGGATTATTCGGTCTGGCCCTGCCTCTACCCCTGGCCACCGCACTGCCTCTTGCAACCTGCCCTGCTGATGCCCTTGACTCCCCCTCTGAAGACCTGTCCTCCTGAGTAAGCGTTGCACACCAGGTGGGGTCAGTCACCTCATCGTCCTGCTGCTCTTCCTCCGAATCCTCTGTGCGCTGCTCCCTCGGACTTACTGCCCTTACTACTACCTCACTGCAAGACAACTGTGTCTGATCGTCATCGTCCTCCTCACCCACAGAAAGTTGTTGAGACAGTTGGCGTAAGTCCCCAGCCTCTTCCCCCGGACCCCGGGAACTTTCGAATGGTTGGGCATCAGTGACGATAAACTCCTCTGGTGGGAGAGGAACCGCTGCTGCCCAATCTAAGCAGGGGCCCGAGAACAGTTCCTGGGAGTGTTCCCGCTCCTGAGCAGGTGTCATTGTAGTGGAGTGAGGAGGCTGGGAGGAAGGAGGAGCAGCAGACAGAGGATTCGGATTTGCAGCAGTGGACGGCGCAGAACTGCGTGTTGATGATAGGTTGCTCGAAGCACTTTCTGCCATCCAGGACAGAACCTGCTCACACTGCTCATTTTCTAATAACCGTCTCCCGCGTGGACCCATTAATTGGGCGATGAATGTGGGGACACCAGAAACGTGCCTCTCTCCTAATCGCGCAGCAGTCGGCTGCGACACACCTGGATCAGGAGCTCGGCCTGTGCCCACACCCTGACTTGGCCCTCCGCGTCCTCGGCCGCGTCCACGTCCTCTAGGCCTACCCCTACCCCTCAGCATGCTGTATTACCAGTGATTTGATTTCACAGGCAGGAAATAAATTGGCGCAAGACTGCAGCCAAATATAATTTTTTCCCTTTTTTGAAAATGAAAGGCCCCACTGCCTCTAGTGAATGAATAATCTAAGTTTAATAACTGTGCTGTGTCCCTGCTAATGTGTCACAGAACGTGAGGGTAGCAGAGTTATTAACTCTGGCAGAGCAGGTATTTTTTTTCCCAATTAAGGAAAGCAAATGGCGAAGCCAGGAGTAAAACGTAGCTGGGTGCGTCTGATTGTTAAACGTTGCACACGCAGCCGACACGTGTCCACCGCCCTTAGGACGGACAGAGGCAGGACAAATACAATTATTTTCAGTTTTTTTCCACCAAAAGGCAGCACTGCGTATATTCAATGAACATGAGAAGTTTAATAACTGTGCTGTGGCCCTGCTAATGTGGCACAGAACGTGAGGGTAGCAGAGTTATTAACTCTGGCAGAGCAGGTATTTTTTTTCCCAATTAAGGAAAGCAAATGGCGAAGCCAGGAGTAAAACGTAGCTGGGTGCGTCTGGATTGCACAGTACTGCACACGGTTAAATATGGCCCTAGAAAGGACCGTTGAGGTTCTTGAAGGCTACACTCACTCCTAACACTCTCCCTGCCTATGCAGCACTTCTGTCCCTAATGCCGGGTGCAACGCTCTGCAGAGGCGATTTTGAGAAAAAAAATAATTGCCACTGCTAACAGCAGCCAACACACAGCTATCAGTGGCCCTAATAAGGACCTTTGGGGGTCTTGAAGCCTACACTAACTACCAATTCTTTCCCTACAGCAGCTCCGGTACAAACAGCACTGTCCCTCATCTAACTCACACGGCATCTGAGGCGAGCCGCGGGAGGGGCCGACTTTTATATTCGGCGGACACCTGATCACCCCAGCCACTCACAGCAGGGGGGTGGTATAGGGCTGGAACAACACAGGGGGAAGTTGTAATGCCTTCCCTGTCTTTCAATTGGCCAGAAAAGCGCGCTAACGTCTCGGGGAAGGAAGTGAAAGTAACCCAAACACCGCATGGTGTTCGTTACGCATAACGAACATCCCGAACACCCTAATATTCGCACGAATATCAAGCTCGGACGAACACATTCGCTCATCTCTAGATAGTATCCATCTCTTTTCTCCTGCAAATTTCTTTTTTATTGAGAAACTTATATAAAACATGCATTTTGCGGACATTGGTAACAGAATAGGTTGTTCAAAGCATACCAAAGTGTGTTTTTAGAGAAAAACATGATGGAGAACCCACTACAAAGATACAATGTTATTTGCATGTACAGTGTGAATAACAAAGAAGGAAACAAACTATTTACATAGTTCCTAAAGTTTTCCCAGCAAAGAAATGTCACCCATGGGATCTGTAACATAGTAGGTCCCAGGGGTTCTTAGGAGACTTCAAGCAGAAAGTGAGCATGAACAGCACGAACGGTAAAACTAATCTCGTTAAGTAGGAATTCTTAGGGTGGGAGTATTAGCTAGTACCTCTAGTGAGTTGGAAGTTTTTCCAAGTTTTCCAAATGTACTTTTTAGGGTTGAAAAGAATTTAGAGGGTCCCAAAGAAGAATGAGGCGACTAGAAGCAGAAAATCTTTACTAGTGACTTTTTAATAAGGTCAGAGACTCCATTCTAGTAGCCTTGTATTTTGTGGCAGTTTACTGCAATATGGAGCCTGTATAGGAATCAATGTCAACATTGAACGGAGAAAAATTAAGCTTGTAAAGATAATCTGGTGTCTGATACTATCTAGTAAAGGCCCATTTACACATTACTATTATCACTCAAAATTCATTTAAACAACCAAAAAAGAGCGATATTGATATATTTAAACACTTCAGTCATGCACTTTTCGTCGAAACGATGATTTTAAGGTGAACTAAAGGTCCATTTACACGCAAAGATGATCGCTCAAAATTCGTCAGAAACTGACACTTTTGAGTGATCATATTGCATTAGGTACTAATGGGCGAATCAGCCCATTAGTAGCTAACTAGCTTCATTTGCATGTATTTAGAGAAAAGTGGGTGGTCTGTTCTATAAATACACTGCTTTTGTTCCTGCTGCTGGCTGCATACAATGCTATCAGCGCTGCCAGCGGAGAACACAGCATGTGGTCCCTCTTATCAGCGACTACGGCTTTTATACTGAGCTGAACTCGGGGATGGATAAGGAGTGCACGGTAAGTGCATGATGGGCGCACATTTACCCACAATGGCTATCGCTCAAAAGCAGTTGTTTAAATGCATTTTGAGCGATAATCGTGTGTAAATCAGCCTTTAAAATCCATCATTCAGCTGCAGAGAGATAAAGTATCTCTCAACAGACAGCATGCTGTGTTCTCCGCTGGCAGTCCCAATGAGAACAATGCAGCTGTTTGCACAGCAGGGCGTGTGAATAGTCACACACTGGTCTCTGAGAACAGATTTTAGAGTCCCATTTACATGCAAATGAAGAAGATAAAGTGTTAATGGACAGTGTCCATTAACACTTTATGTAAAAAGATCGCTAAAACTTTCAATCGTTTGAAAGATTATCTTTGCATGTAAATGGGCCTTCAAGAGTTTTGTAGGAATTTTTTCTTGTGTCTGTTAATACCTGGAGAACCTGTGCGAGCTCCTTGCAATGAAAGTAATGTCTTCTTTTGTCTACATTGTTAAGAAGAAGGATTGAATATATTTTAGATATCATACCTAGTGAGAGGAGAGGTACACATGTTTCTAACTGGGTGGGTTTCCCAAACCTAATAAATTTGGGAGAATAGTTTGCACATTTCCTTGAGTTACTATCTGGAAAATCTGTCTGAAAGGGTTAAGTAAAGAAAAGTAAAAAAAAAAACAAAAAAAAAAACAACTACATTTCAATAGTACCTTTCATAACTGGGCTAATAGTTTTAAGTAGACTGTGTTCAGTGGTGGGATACCATGGAAGGCCCATAGGGTGGGAACCCATAAGAGACCTTTTGAGAGAAAGGTAGAAAGCAGTCTCCTGTATCCTGGTCATATAGTTCCACCTGTTCAAGTGAATGGCTTTCTAGTACAGATGGGGGTCTGGCAAACCCATACCACAATTGGAAAGTTTCAGTATTCGCAGTCTGTGTTGTAACCTAGGTTTGCACTGATTCCATAGGCAGCGGACGAATATCTGTCTCACTGTACGGAAAAAGAATTGAGGGATATAAATGGGTATCCTCTATAAAACATACTTGATTTGATATGGTTTTTCATCCTTACCCAGGAAAGCAAAGTTACATTGAGTGAGCTAAGGCGAGTTTTAATTTTGGCAAGTAGCGGGTAGTAATTAGAGTAGAAAAGGTCAGATAAGAATTTGGAATGTTGATGCCTAAATACTTTATGTAGTGAGCTGGCCATTTGAAGGGAGCCAGGTTCTGGAGGGCATTGACTGTTCTGTGGGGTACTGATATGTTTGATCAAATCCGTGTATGCCCATCCGCCACGTCCAGGCGAACCTTAATGGATGGGTGCCTAACTCTATAGACACCCTCTTTAGGCTAAAAAGCCTTCACGTGAATGGGAAAGCTGAGTACCTAGCTATATACTATTACTTAACCCCTTGGGAGAAATGGAAAAATGAAGTGCATGACAAACGTGCAGGCATCTACTCCTACACAAATCCATTAAGCCGGGCCGAGCAGGTGAACAGGGTTTTGTTGTAATGACAAAACCCCTTTAAGAGCTTAAGACCCATCACCTTATTCATCTTTGAAACACACAAGTACATCTACAATATTATTCTCCAAAAATGCTGGATGAGAACTCCTACAACTAGAGGTAATACCAAGCCCAATCACATTATTCTAAAAACTAGCTTCTGAAAATTACTTAACAAAAGTAGCTCAAATAGTCAGCAATGGCCTTATCTGCATTATGTGTGTATAGCGAGGTCGGGAGGGACAGTTGTTGACTGAACAAGGCTTCGGCCAACAGCTATCTGCAGTGATAAGGTAACCATGGATAATAAAAAAATTCAACATATTGAATGTATATGGAGTAGTTTGCTCACCAGGGTATCTTTACATGGTTTACAGGTGAAGTGCTGAAGGATGGATGTAATGGCAACTTTCATGATCAACATGGCAAATCTCATCCCTATGCAGTTCCTTGGTCCATCTCCAAAGGGCAGAAAAGTGTATGGTGTATGGTTTGCTTTATTCTCTTTATTGAATCTGCAGAAAAACAATATAAAAAGAACTCAGCTTAGACTCAGAATAAAAGTGTTAATTGTTGTGAAAAAGGTATATATCCCTTCCAGCCCCACCCCACCCCCACCACCATGAAGCAACCTGAGCCTGCTGCGTCAGTCTGCAAGATCTCAGAAGGGCTGCGCTAGGTTTGCTGATAAGTCACCAGCCAAGCAGATAATTAAGTCTAAAGGCTGGTGTTGGTATTTATTTTTTAACAGCCATATCATGCCTGCTTAAAAAAGCAGGAGAGCATCAACCGAACACCATCAAGCATTTAACTCACTCTATCTGTAGCTGTTGTCCAGCCACTACGGACTGAGTGAGTTAAATGCTTGATGGTGTCAGGTTGCTGCCCAGCTGAAGATCCACAAAGGAAGACACTTAATATTGGGTTCACTCTGGTAATCATTATTACTCCTTAGATCACTGTGGGAGGGTCACTATTACTACTGGGGCCACTATGTTGGGGAGACTCACTATTACTACTGGAACTAGAGGAAATCCTTTGTGGGCTTTAATCCTCAGGGCCGTAAAAACATGCTCGCCCTGAGGATTAAAGTCATCTTGAGGCTGTGAACATGACAGCCCCATGCTGTCAGCTGCCAGAGGTAGCCAAGAGCATTGAGCTGTCAGGGAGCAGGGGCCACGGTGAGCGACCCCCGGTCTTGCGATCGCAGTTTTCCAATAAAAAAGTTAAATAAAGTTAAAGATTTATCTCTCCTCATGGATCAGATCCATGAGTGGATCTGAAAGTACTCCCCTCCGCCCTTGGATATTCCACGACGTTCTGGGCATTCTCGGACCTTATGTCACCTTCAGTGCATGCATGCCTGACGTAATCATCGGGCGTATGCCCAGAAGGGCTTGCGGCCCAGGAGATTTAAAATCTCTCTTGTCCCAGCTAGCATGTGTAGCCAAGGGCAGAGAGATATCACTGGGGACCGCTGTATGCGGTTCCCAGTCACATAAAAGTGAAAAAAAAGTTTAAAAAGTTTTACATTTCATCCCCCATCTCGGATCATATCCACTAGGGGAGATGAAATTATGTACCTAAGGCCCTCGGATTTATCCGCGGACCTTACCCCGGCTTCTGCGCACACGCCTGCTGCTAAAATAGCAGCCCCATGCACAAAAGCCACGGATTGCCAGGGTAATTTAGAATCTCCCTGCTCCTGGCTACCAAACATAGCAGAGAGCCTGGAGATTTCACAATATGGTACGCAGTCCATGGTCACGTGATCGCTGCTATCCAATGGATATTGGCGATCACGTAAAAGTTAAAAAAAAGATAAAATTTCACCTCCTGTCATGGATCCGATCCACGAACGGAGGTGAAAATTCTTGCCTAAGGCCTCCGGCGAGGCCCCCTGACGGGATCTTTTTTTCCTGCGGACATTTCCCAAATTTCAGCACATGCGCCTATCGGCAAAATGGCAGAGGCACAAGACATTTTGAGGTGAAAGTCTTCATTCATATGCTGTACAAAAAACACTGTTTTTTAAAAGAAAAATATTCATTGAGGTATCTAGTTTTCAAAATTGTATCATTTGTGGGGGTTTCTTTCATTTTGGCTGCTCAAGGTTTCGACAAGTGTGCTGTGGGGTCTAAAAACGCCTTCAAGAAAAATGCCTGCACTGAAAGCCACCGGCTGCTCCTTTCGGTTTGGGCCCCGTTGTGCATACGGACACAAGATTAGAGCCACAATGGGTAGGTTTCTGAACACAGGACAGACAAGGGTTTCCATTTTGGGGTGCAAATCCTCATTTTCATGTGAACTATAGAAGAAAAAGTGCCTTTTAAATGACAGGTTTGCAAAAATATGAAATTTTATTTTTTCTTCTCTAATTTGCATTAACTCCTGAAAAGAAACTGTGGGGTCAATGACTCCCTTCAGTGAATACATTCAAATGTGTATTTTTTAAATCGGGTCATTTGTGGGGGGTATCTATTATTCTGACATTTTATGAGCCTTTGCAATCTTGGCTTGGTGTAGGAAAACAAAATATTCCTCAAAATTTTAATAACGAATGTTAAATTTGCACGTTTCCTAAATGGCTAAAAAAAGACTAACGTTTTTCCAATGTGCATCCAAAATAAACTAAACAGATGGAAATATATATATTATCAAAAAATTGTACAGTATGTTTGCACATATTTGAGATCTTGCAGTTGAAAATGTGAAAAATGTAATTTTTTTTCAAAATTTTCTGAAGTTTGGCACTTTTAATAAATTATACACAAATTCTGTCTATTTTTACCTCCTAAATGAAGTACAACAATGTCAGAATCACTTGGAAATGCAAAGCCTTTACGGTGTTATTCTATGTCAAAGTGACACACGTCAGATTTCCAAAATGTGGCTTCATCACTAAGGCGTTAAAGAACAAAGTTATCCAACACCCACAAGATAAACTATCACTTTAAACATTCAAAGTGGTTTTCTTGGACTTAGCATATCAAATCAGTGGGATCTGACTTCCAGCATCCCCTCCACTTAGCTTATTGAAAGGGCTGTGGCATTCAGACAATTGCTGCAGTTCCTTAATAATTTACCAGGAACAGGTCTGTACATTTTACTGCAACAAAATTCATGAATAATTGCAGTATATTGGATAAGCAATCAAGTGATCACTGGTTCAAGTACCCTATGGGGACCTAAGATCAAGAAAGTTTTTTTTTTTATTATTTTTGTAGTTAGCAAATAAACAAAAAAATTCTAGGGGTTAAAGAAAAAAATTGACATTGCCGCTTCTGTGAAATTCAAATTTATTAAAATATCACATCTTTCCTGCGTTGTGCACACCATCACAAAAAAATTCCATAATTGCACTTTTTTAGACGCCCAGCCTCCAAGAAAGAACTGAATAAAAAGCAATCAAAAAGTCATATGCACCCCAAAATGGTACCAATAAAAACTACAGGTCACCCTGCAAAAATGAGCCCTCATAAGACTGCACCAATGGAAACTTAAAAGTTAAAAAAATAATAATAAATGTTATGGGGGGTCAAAGGATGGTGACAGAAAACCTTTTTTTCTATAAAAAAAGGTGTTTGTTGAGTAGTACAATATTTTAAAAAAAACACTATATAAATTTGACATTGCCATAATCATTGCCTTAGAGAAGATAGAGAAGATGTCATTTTTACTGTACCATGCCATGAAAACAACCCCTCCCAAAAAAAAGTCAAAATTATTTTTCGCATTTCAGTCTACTTAGAATTTTTTTTTAAGTTTTACAATAGATTATATGGTACTTGAAATGGCACCATTGAAAACTACAACTGGTCCCTCAAAAAACAGACCTTCATGTATCTATGTCGCCAAAAATTTTTTTTAAAAAGTTATGATTTTTGGATAATGGGAATGGAGAAATGAAAATAACAAAAAGGAAAGCAGTTAACTTAATGGCAGATTACAACAGGGGCATTGGGGGCGATGGCGCCGGGCCTGAAGCTCAAGTGGGTCCACAGCTGTCAAAACTGCCCCTATTATAATTCACTGCTTTCTCATGGCCCCTTTAAATTGTGTCCTTACAGCCACTACCGGAGGCAGGCACCCAGAGAGCTTCCACTACCACTGCTGCATTTGCATTCTGTGGCAGGCACAGCCAATGATGGCCTGGCTGTGTTTGGCTCCTCCTCTCCTGCGAATTGCCCACTGCATCACTGCTGTTTCGATATGGCAGATATGTATGCATAATTTTGGGTGTTCCCTTAGTATGTATATATGTGACGTGTGTACTGCATTGGGGACTGCTCATTGACGTGCTAATCTTGTCCAAAAATTAGACAAGAATAAGAAATGCTGTTCGGGTTTTTTTTTGTTTTTTTACATGGACTATTCGTCTGAGTAAAAAGAAAAGCCCATGTGCATACACTCATGCAAATTAATGGGTCCAATTTCCACCCTATTTTCGGTCCAAAAATGAGGCTGAAAAATTGTCCATGTGTGTGTACCCCTAATTGACATGCTGGAGATTTAAAATGTGCATGTGGAAGGCATTTTTAAAATTTCCATCCACAAAGTCTGTACCGTAAATACCATGTATTTTTGCTGTGTGTAAAAGCAATCGCCACCTTCAATTTAAAGGGTGAAATCTGCTGTGTATCTGCATCTGTGTATCTCTCAATAACAGTATAAAAAAAAGCAAAAACTATACTTTAAAAAAAATTTATAGTATTGTGTCTGCGCTCAAGAGGAAATAATTATATAGAATATATTAACCTTTTGCAATGCAATTTTGGATTCAGGGTTTCCTAGGGGGCATTCTCTTTCTGCCATTATACAATGGCGCCATCTGCTGGCTAGAGCCAGTACTGCGGTATGTGACATGCTGGAGAGGCCCCCCGCCAACAGAGCAGCCAGTATTATACAGTAAGAATACCCTGCCGGACGTCTTCCAACATCGGAGCTGTACAGCCTTCAATCAGAATGTCTTCAGACGTCAGACAGTGGATTGGAAAGGGTTAAAATATACTGATATAACAAAACGCATTGCCATTATATGTATATACTGCCGTGTACCGCTAATAAACTACTTGGACGAAGATCTCGTGCCATCACCTTCCTTCTCCATACTTTGGCTGACCGGGACTTGAGGGGGAGCTGGCTGTGGTCCAAACCCCCTCAGTGCGGCAAGTCATAATTCTTCAGTATTTTACCCTCAATTGAACATAGTCGCACAAGAATAGTTTTTTTGTCTCTTTGACTTGTACTCCACTTTTTTTAAATGTCCTTCTGGTCCAGTGCAGAAGCTCCTGCAGCTTTTATGGATTACTCAAGGCAGTTATTGGCTTCAGCATTCAAATGCCATTCATGCAGACATGATGGCTGAGGCCGGTGATTAGCTGTAACAGTCATGTGATCGATGGACGGGCTTTGTTTAGTGCCGTATATACAAGGCTATTTTCTCCTAGTAACAGGAGAAAAGCTCTGTGGCACGCTGCATCACATGATGTATGCACAATGCTTGAAAACAGAAAGAAGCCCGATGCATTTGAATTGGATCTCTATAACAGCTCTGTATAAGGCTGCCTGCACACGGGCGGATTTGCATTGCGGAATCCAGAGCGAGCACCTGCCTCCGTATTCCGCAGCAAATACTGCCCATAGCATGCTATGACAAAATGCGATTTCCTCTACACGAGCGGAAATCAATTGTGATTTTCCGCTTGAGGAGGGGAACTCGCAGCATGCTCTACCTTTGTGCAGATTCCGCATGGACAGCTTCCATTGAAGTCAATGGAAGCCACTCGATCTGCATCCCTTTTGCGGAAAGGTCACACATGGCAACAGGCCAGGCTCTTTGCAGTTATATCGCGAGAGCCGCGGCAGTAAAGGGGTTAACAGCGCGGGGGGGGGGCATGCTGTTGCAGCGGGAGGCCAGCTGTGACTGATCAAAAGTGATCTCGCGCTATCCCCAGGACATATGTTTACGCCCTGTTGTGGGAAGTACCCCGCTGCCAGGACGAAAACTTACGCCCTGGAGCAGGAAGGGGTTAAAGGGCTTCACTGAGTGTCTACTTTCTTTCTAAAATATAACTTTTATTAGATCAAAATAAATTAAAACCAGCCCACGGCTATAGGTGAACAAACACAAATACAAAAAAAGGGGGACACAAGCGTCCAAAAAGTACTACGCTTGTATCTACAGTAACAGCATAAATGATTGGCTCAATAGCCAATATATATCCCAAAAAGATGTAGTAGGGAAATAATTAATTTATGCCAAACGAACATCTCTCACTTAGAATACAAAACGCTAATCCATCAAGTGTGAAAGAAAATAAGATGGATAAGCTAAGTAGTAAATGGTTCAATTGATCGGTTCTACGCGTTTCAGCTGTAGTACTGCAGCCTCATCTGGAACCACTGATTAAAAGCTATCAAAAAAGTACTGTGTGAATCTCAGAGAAAATTCTAAATATTCCAGTGAAAGTCAGGGGATGATGCAATGGTCAGGCCCATTGAAAAAAGGCATAAGGATCAGGAGAGAAATAACCCCTTTTTTCTGTCATGCTTCAAAAGTTTCAAGACCACATAGCATGGTAAGTGGCTTAAGTTACCTTTCAGGATGGAATTCTTCGGGTTCAGGCCAAAATTCAGGGTCATGGTGCAACACATAGGCTGGAATCATGCAGACCATCCCTTTTGGGATGGTGACACCATTAATCTCAACAGTTTGCTTTGAAACTCTTTCTAGTCTTCCAGCTGGAGGGTACATACGGAGAGTCTCCTGAATAACCATATCTAGGTATTCCATCTGCTTCAATATATCATATGTAGGGCTGGCCTGAAGATAAACGAATGATATACAGTATGACTTATCCCAGAATAGTTGTAAATTTATATTTTTGTATTGTATGCTGCATTTTAATATAATTTTTACAATAAGAGAAGCAGTGGTGTCCCCACAGACCTAGAATATAATGTGTAGGCATATCAACCAATCACTGACTCAGTCCCGATATTGTTTTTGAGGACTGAATCATAGTAACACAATAGACTCTCCAAAGTTTGAACATGTTTACTGCACTTTCTGCTCAGTCGTTAAAAGTACACAAACAATTTAAAAAGCACATGTGACATTATTGTATAAATAACTGCAAATTGTAACCTGAGCCACAACAGAACACCACCATAGTAAAGCCCCTTTCACACGGGACACCTTAGTGCCCAACCACTGTCTCCGTGATGATCACTCCTGTACTTTTACAAGGGAGTGATCATCACTCAGTGATTGGAGGCTGAAAGGGCCAGAGATCATTCCACTCGCCTCGATTTATAGAAAACAGGCTGTCATTTATAACAGAACTACTGCCTGTTTACACAGAATGATGCAGCCAGAGACCAACAATGATTTTTAGCTCTGCATGAAAGATCCAATCATCGCCGATTCTTCTTTCGCTGGATGCGTTCACACTACACGATTACAGTGCAAACAGCTCGATCTAAAGGCCAACAGTCTTTTAAACGTCTACAAGAGTGCTGACATCACCGCTAAGGTCATCAGCGCTAGAGCAGAGTGTTTAAACTGAAAGACTTGCTGACGCTTAGCCAGCTCCTCATCCGCTTCTCGCTCAGAGCTTCACCTCCTGTGGGAAGTGCTGAGCGGGCAGCATTTACACAGGTTGAGAAGCCAGCGAATCAACTTAACAAACAGCGAATGACAAGTGAGCAGTTTTTTTTTGCAATCACAACGAACGATTATTGTTCAAATTTGTTCCTTTGAACGAATTTTGACCGATAATCATTACGTGTAAATGGGCCTCAATAAGCGATTTGAACGATGATCATGTCATGTGAAAGAGGCTTTATTCTGATGAGGTTACTAAAGACAAAGACTATAGATAAACCATAGAAACAATACAGTATAAATGTTTATAAAACGTCAATGGCCATCTTACACAGGCCGACAATCACCGCTAAGGTTGTCAGCGCTCATGCAGAATGTTTAGACTGAAAGACATCAGACTTCTTGCTGGCTTCCCGCTCTGCGCTGCACCTTCTGTGTGAAGCACTGTGCTGGGAGTGTATACACACAACGAGAAGCCAGCACTAGTTCTTTTTGCTGACTGAAAGCCCGTAATAAATAACCGCAAACGAATAGTGAGCAATCCTCCCCTCCCCCCCCGCATTTACACTGAACGATTATTGCTCAAATTCATTTTGAAAGTTTAAGTCCTAAACCTATGAGAGATTGAGTTGGTAGTTACGGATAAGCATATGGAATCCATGAGAAGCAAATCTTCTCAAAATTTGAACTAGAGATGAGAAGAACACTGGCAAGTTCCTCTTTCAGGGCGAAGTCAGACGAGCGTTTTTTTTGCGCGCGTTTGATGAAACCATTGGTTCCCTATGTAGTGTCCACATGTCTGTCTTTTACAGGCGCAAAATAATCGCACCTGCAAAAGATAGGACAGCTGTGCGCCGGGAACGTCTGTGCTGCGCGTAAAGTGCTGTCTCAGTGTTCAGTGACAAGGGGACTCCCCGCGGGGATGAAGGAATCCTCTGTCACAGACGTGGCAGAGAATCACGACCTTCTAAGGCCTCATGTCCACGGGGAAAATCAGGGCTGCCGCGGATTTTCCATGCAGAATCCCGCAGCGAGTCCCTCCTTTCCTGCGGACATGAGGCTAAAAAAAAAAGATTTTACTTACCTGTCCGGACGCTGCGGATCTTCTTTCTTCGGCCCAGCGGATGAGCCGGGCACTCCATTTTTTTTTTTAACTCCTGCTCTCCCGTGACGGAGAGCAGAAATTCAAGTACGGGTAGTCCGCGGATCCGGACGGCTTCCATAGGCTTCAATAGAAGCCTGCGGGAGACCCGCACTAAAATGGAGCATGCCGCGGGTGTTTTCCCGCAGACGCAATCCGCACCTCAGGGGGAAAATGACATCCGCGGGTATTTAACTACCTGCAGGTGTCTTATGCATCCCTATGGGGCGCGGATCTGCTGCGGGAAAAACGCTGCAGATTTTTAATTTTCTTTTTGCCGTGGACATGGGGCCTAAGTGTGCAAAAAAAAAAAAAACACTGACTGAGGCCTAACACACAAATGATCAAAGCGAGACTTGGCCTCACTGAAATGAACAGAGTCCATTCTCCATGATTGTGCAATTGTTTGCTTTGCAGCTAGAAAAACAAATGTAAATAGTTCAAGTTAGGGTTGCGTAAAGGCCTTTTTCCATAAAAAATCATTCAATGCACGGTAATCGCTCAGTGTAACCGCAGCCAATGATGAACAAAAAGCGAACAATTTATCATTTGGCGTTCCATCTTATGCAGGCATCTAAATCATTGTTCACTCGTTCACTAATCATTCGTTTTAAATACGGATCGTACAGTGAATGTCAACGACTGAAGGATCTCTCATTTGAATGAGCCAACGATGTATCTGCTGCATACATGGCCTGCCCGACCGAACTCAGCCATGATTCGCTCGTTCAAATGGGAAATCAGCAGGTCTAACTGGACTCTGAGGGAAGGGGCTTTAATAGTAAGTCGAGCCACCCTAGAGTCCTTGTGTACAATCAAACCAAAACAAGTTTTGAAGTAGGACAAAAAACGCGGCTCCAGAACCTGGTCAGTCTTGGCCAAGACCACCAGGTATGCAGAACATCTTCCATTGCAGGACAACTATGAAAACATGTGGTAGGATAACTTGGCATCATGAAGGCAGTATAACTTTGTATGCAGTCTTCATTGTGGTAACATTAACGGAACAGTGGAAGACAGAGTCCCATATAGGGTTATATATGTGTATATATACTCCGGTTAGCTGTCTCAATCGCATTACCCAGGTCTTGCTGCCAAATATATATAATATGTGTGCGTATCCCAAAATGCTTTAAGCTTAACCTATAGAAAAGAGAAATTCTTATAAAGAGAAAGCCGTTAGAATTCAGATACTCTTGAAAGCAGAGAGAGTTTGGAGATCACGTCTGTTGTAATGTACATAAAATATCCAATTCCCATATTGGAGACACCAAAATATATTTAATTGTTTGGAGTATTCTTCATTACCCATATCTTCTCAAAAGTGAGGATCTGTGAATGAGATGGGGTAAGTAGATGGTATATTTTATAGAAGTCATCAGGTGCTTTTGATATCCATCATGTGACGGAATTGGCACTGTGGTTAATTTCATTCAGTTCCTTTAGTGCAAATGATAAAGGAACCCTAGGCTTAGCTGAGTGGAATACAACATGATAAATTATGAGATTGCACATTGAATTTTCTCTCATTACTGTCAATTTGCAATACATTGTGGTTTTAATAGCTGCTTGAATTCAGAATAACTATTATTGCCAAGATGTAAAAGCTGACCGGATAAATATGCACACACTATCATTCTCACCTTATCAGAAAGATATGAATCAACCTCCTCCTGCAGTTTCTTCTGAACATCAGGGTGGGTGGCCAGATTATAAAATACATAAGTTAATGTCGAACTTGTGGTCTCAAATCCAGCCAGCAGAAAAACAACAGACTGAGCCATAATCTCTGTATCCGTCAGAGCTGCAAAGAAAAGCACAATAGGTTTCTCAAGATGCATTTGACAGTTTCCAGGATGTCCCTAAATGACAAAAATGTAAAATACACGTAGTGAACAGTTTATTATAAATAGAAGGACACAGCATTCAGCAACTACCAGATCATTTAAAGGGACACAGTCGTCATCTTTGACTTTGAGCCCTCATAATCTTTCTTTGAAGTGCGCTTAGAAAGAGTCAAGCTGCTGCTGCTGCGCAAGAACTTTGTGTGGACGCAGCACTGGAAGGGAGTGGAAAGTTGGTAGACGTGTACAGATAAACAATGTATCAAATAACATATATTCTGAATCTGTTAAATCTGAGCATATCAATGTACAGTACAATGCCAAACATGACAACATATGAGTATAGACAGAAGCCGGTCCAAAAATACTATAATGTATACTTACATAATGCAAACTGCTCACTAAGACTATCTATACATCATTTATAAATTGTAATGCCTTAATTATGATTAATGCTGTGTTTCATTCCTGATCATTGTTACAGCAAAAATATATGGCCATCTAGGGAAAGCTGAGTGTACCTCGTGAATGACGCCATATGATCCATGTAACGGTGATAGCCTGCTGAGGGATAGCAGTGTGTACCATGCGACTGAAGTCTAGGTGGCCCGTGCAGTAGGGCTGCTCACACCAAGACTTCAGTACGTCATATGACGGAGGAATTAAATGACAGAGCCCACACAGTTATGGATTCATCAAAGAATTCCCACCTGATCGATATCAGGGCATCTTTATTTATAGCCCCCTAACATTGGGGTGCCACAACATCATTGGGCAATTAACTATGCACGTTTATTGGTTAGTTTTCAATCAAACATTTCTCACTCTCAGGTCAATTTAACCCTTCTTCATTACATAAAGGACGCAACGTCGCGTCCTTTATGCAATGGGGGAATAAAAGCGGTTTTGTATTTTCATACATCCGTCCATGCTGCCAGTCTATTATTTATATGGACATTCATCTAAGAACCTTTCTGGTTTTATGGTTCTAAACTGGCTGTTGCATTTTTGGTTGCCTGACCCCGGAAAGAGTTTACTTAGTGCTGTTGGTGGGATCTACTTCATTCTTTAACCCTTCTTCATGTCCATTGGTTACATCTCATTATTCCAAGAAATATCATAGTTCTTTAGACAGTTCTCAATCCGACCTCTGATTGGTTACTTCTTAGACATCACATGGCATTCATTGGATACATTCTGATTCTTCATTTGCATACCTTCCAGAAACTTCCAAGTCAGCAGTGAATAACCTCTTGACGGAGTGCTGAGAGGCCCAAGTAGCTCGAAGTTCTTATCTTATCTCAGCATATGTCTCCCTTAGCTAAGAATATGGTCACGCGGTCTGTGCAATACATTACAGGATGATTCTGTGGCGTAATATTTCAAATATCACTTATATACATGTATCTATATAGATATAGGCATACACACATACATATATATATATACACACAGTATATATATATATAGATATATATATAGATATATATATAGGCATACACACATACATATATATACAGTATATATATATATATACATACACACACACATATACATATATACACTCACATATATCCAGTTCATGATTACTTTACATTATTCTCTATCCTTAGTGTGAGGCGTCAACCCCCCCCCCCCCTTAGTATCTTGATATTCTTGGTATGGCCCCTTGAGCCGACATGTGGAAGCTTCTCGATATCCTTATCTTATCTAGACATATGTCCATCAATATAGTTACACAACCTAGTTTGTGAAGTAGCTTCTCTGGTATATTTCGATGCTGTCTGTTATTACGCAGTTTTAATTCAAATAATAAGTATCTATAACCAAATATTTTATAATCAAATATTTTCCATTACATCATCTACAGGGCAAGTAATTCCCCCAATATGTAGATACTAATGAGATATTGAAAGCAAAGGAATTCTGTATACCTTTTTGTTCCTTGTTTAAGCCACTGGCATCTTCTACCCTAGAATCCATCATGAGCTGCAAGAAGTCTACACGACCCTGTTAGTTACAAATGAAGAATAAAAGAGGATTACAGGTTTGTATCTTATTTTCCTACTTTTAAGATTACTGTAGAGTCAGTAGAAGAGTGCATTCACACATAGCTGCAGATTTTGTTATGGATTTTGGTGCAGATCTGCAGCAGTTTCAACCATTCAATTTGAATTTAATTGAAAGGGTGAAATTTTCTACAGACCCACAACAAAATCCGCAGCAAATTAGCTACATGTGAATGCACTCATGTTCAGGAAAACTTGCTATTCATGGGGAAAAAAATCAGCTGCCAGAGAAAATACATATGAACACGGAGGACAATCCAAAGATCGGTCTAGGCCAGTGATGGCGAACCTTTTAGAGACCGAGTGCCCAAACTGCAACCCAAAACCCACTTATTTATGGCAAAGTGACAACATGTCAGGGGGCGGGGCTTATCACAACGTACGATTTTACCCTTGTCATTCTAAAATGGACAGGGCCGCTTCAAAATAGACAGGATGCAGATTTTGACTGTTTTTTGGACTCGGAAATACTGCAGAATGTCCTCAGTGGAACTTTCTGTGGAAAATTCTGCAGCATTTCCGCATTCAAAAAGCAGTCAAAATCTACACCCTGTCTATTTTGAAACAGCCCTGCCCATTCCCGCCACCTGTAAACATACCCCAGCGATAATAGTGACCCTTGCCTGCGGCCCGAGCGATAATAGTGACCCCTTCCCCAGCGACCCAAGCAATAATAGTGACCACCCCCAGCAGACACAGCGATAATAGTGACCACCTCCAGCAACCCCAGCGATAATAGTGACCCCCGAGCAATAATAATGACCCCCTTCCACGACAGCAGCCCCAGCGATAACAGTGACATCCCACAGCAACCCCCAGTATAATAGTGACCCCCCCTAGCGGTAATAGTGACCCCAACCACAGTATCACAGTGAGCCCCCCCCCACAGTGGCCCCCAGTATCTCAGTGATTACCCGCAGCAGCCCCCCAGTATCACAGTGACGCCCCCCCCCCCCCGCAGCAGCCCCCAAGTAGCACAGTGACCCCTCGCAGTGGCCCCCCCAGTAACAGTGACCCCCTGCCCTCCCCCCGCATTGACTCCCCAGTAGCACAGTCACACCCCAGAGCAACCCCCGATATCACAGTGACACCCCACAGCGGCCCCCCAGTAGCACACTGACCCCCCCACCACCCACAGCGGCCCCCCAGTAGCACAGTGACCACCCCACAGCGGCCCCCCAGTAGCCCAGTGACACCCCACAGCAGTCCCCGTAGTAGCATAGTGACACCCCACAGTGGCCCCTCATTCCACGCGGAGACCCACATACTTACCCCCTCCTCCTTGTGGAAGCAGCACTCCTCCTCTGCCTGGCACCCTCCAGCAGCGCTGATAGCAGGTGCACACTGACGTCCGTATGCTGCTGGATGCCTCCTCCCCCTGCTCTTGCGGAACCAAGTAGGAGATGTCGGGGAAGGGGGGAGGAGGATCTGGCTGCACACTGACGTCACAGTGTGGCCGGGATGCATATTAACTTTTTCTTCTCCACTTCTGCTCTAATCAGCAATTCCAGCAACCTGATTGGTTGTTTGTGTTGACTGATTCACCAAACAACCAATCAGGTTGCTGGAATTGCTGATTAGGGCAGAAGGGGAGAAGAAAAACTTAATATGCGTCAGGGATCAGCGCACAAAGCAGCGCTGCTTAGTGAATGCCGGCAGGGGAGCCACGGCCCCTGCAGGTATTCACTAACGTAGTGAGCGGCCGACGCGTGCCAGCAGGGAGGGCTCTGCGTGCCACAGGTTCGCCACCACTGGTCTAGGCATTGAAGCCAAGAGTTCAGCACATGTCCCCCAACGATGAATTGAGCTTTTGTAGTTTTATGTCAAGGACTGCTGTTGTGTTGCTATAGGGTTCCCGAAAGGAAGGTAAGGCCCAGATCTGGTTGATCTGATACACTTTTCTTGGAGTAACAATAATTCTTCCATCCACATATACTGCAATGTTATCAAATTAGAAGATTCAACCCAGAGGTCATTAAAAGGCACAAAGAAGTATCCGGACCTTCTGTTTTGATTGTTCATGGGTCAAGTGGTGTGAAACCACATCGGAAGGGTGAGGTTCGATTGTTACCGTTGAAGTAGAGAATTTTTTTCTTTTCTCTTTATAATAGAGAGGGTTACCAAATATAGACTTCTAATGGAAGTCATGGCGCTGTGCATTTGTGTGACTAACAATCATACTCCAGCACACAATCAAGATTAGGGTGTACTTACCGAGTGGTCTCCCTTCTTTCGCTTCTCTTTAAAACTAGTAATGGCATTCATACAGAAATTCAAGAAGTCTTTTGGTAAGAGGTTAAAATTTAGCCACTCAAGAACGGGACGGAGGAATGGAAAAATCACTGAAAATAAAAAAAAATGCATTCAGGTACATTTCAGGTATTTATGTTGCGGTGAATACACAAATGGTTTACGAAATGTAACTAAATAATGGAAACCATAAATAATTATAAGTGGAAAGCATTTATGAGGTATATTCCTACATTCATTCTAAGTAGATTCATACACAGAGGTCAAGGCAACTACTGTCAACGCAAAGTGAATGTGAAATTGTGACACTTAAAATGTAATTTCATGCTAAATGTGTTTTTGTTACAGACCATGATCCAAGTGCTTTGACCTGCATAATTAGTCATAGAAGTACGAGACTCGTACAAGATTTGCTAGGAGTCACAAATACAGTACATAATTGCATCATATTTAAAAAGGAGTAGAAGTAGAAATCATAATGTCCTATAGCAAAACTCAGAATGTGCCTATTCACAATGTACACATTACATTATAATATATGTATAATGGCTCTCACATGAGCGTTTTTTTACCGCGTATAACACGCGTGGCAACTAACTTTACCTTATGTTAAATGGTGCCTCTCACAGACAGCGTGCGAAATGTGTGCGTAAAAAGGTGACATGCACTATATTGGCGTGTTTAGGCGTGCATGCAGGCCAAAAAAAACGCCGCAAGATTGAAATGTTTATAAAGGACAGAGTTCACTATGATCTGTAAAGAGGTTCCTATGTGTTGAAATGTTGAAAAATACAGAAAATACCATAAAATGCTACCCATCACAACAAAAAATTACTAATGTGTTTTGTTTTTTTTAATGCATTTTATAGTTGCCCAATCAGTCCCGAGAACTGTACACGTGACTGCTGCAACTAATCATTGGCTGAACTGAGGCGGTAATTGACTACAGCAGTCACTTCTCCTGGTGTCAATGAAATCATCGCTGCAGCAGGAAGCGGAGAGCAGCGGGAGAAGCAGACACTGTTAGAATGGGAACAGTAGGGGAATCAGTATTTTTACACCTCCCCATATGGGTTTTGGCAGTTGGCTAATCCCTATAAGAGCCATAATACCCTTGTATTGTGCGGCACGTGGTCATGTAAAGGAGATTTTCCACCATATACTTTTATAGCATACTCACAGGATATGTGATAAATGCTTGATAAGTGCGGGTTCAACCTTTGGAACCCACAACTATCAGAAGAACAATACTAAGACCCTTGTTTCATCAGGTTTTTGCATCCAAGTGAACTTTCAATAAACCGCAGATCATGCATAGATATGGATTATGATGGATAACAAACAGAAATTAATATGTATTACCTTGTACTATATTCTAATAGTGAAGCTAAACAAATGGAAACCTTACCTACAAGTATGAGAACTGGATTGAATAATCCGACTTTCAGTAGTTTCTTGGTTTGGGTAACAAAAGGATCATTAGGCTTGTTCAATGAATCAATGTTCACACTGAATGAACTACTAGCGACAACATCGATAGTGTATGCTCCTAGCACACTGAAACAGGCACATAGCAAAACATCAATTACTAATCGCATTAAATACATACATTATTTATGCTTAGACATAGATAAAACAATGTATTGTGGCATACTATAATAAAGATTATAATGTGCAAATGACAGAAGAAATCCAATATTCTGCTGGGTAGCAGGCACTTTAATTGGACAATTGTTATTAATGGGGGATGGCGTGACAGAAAATGATAGTTGCTTTGGGACTACATTTACACACAGCAACTTTTCCACAGCAGAATCCTGCTGCAGACTTTGGTGTGGATTGACGTCAAAATTCTGCGTACATACGGATTTTGACATGGATTTGACCTCCACATTTAGGGTATGTTCACACGGGCAAGGGCGACATCAACATGCAAAAACGCTTTGCACCACTTCTGTGAAATTGCGATCCTCCGGTGCTTGTTTCACACACGTCAGATGATCGGCAAGTGTTTCCCATTTCAATGAGAAACATCACATTACACTAACATGCACATGGCATGGCATGCAGTGTATCTGACCGTCTCATTGAAATCAATGGGCGATGCATTCTAAGGGGCACGAAAAGATAGGACATGCAGTGATTTTTTTTACCTCGCAGCATCAAAAGCATGGAGCTCATGCGTATTTTGTGCGTTTCGCAACACATGAGGGTTGCACTCGTGTGAACATAGCTTAGAGAGAACATCTGCAGCATAATTTGACATGTTGCAGATTTGAAATCTGCACAGCATGACAATTCTACTACGGATACTGCGCAGATTATTTCCGTGTCACGCGATTGAGATTTGTTAAAATCACATCCACATGACTTGTACTACAAATACTGCAGATTTCTGTGTGCAAAATCCACAGCATTCACTGTACACAGCATGTGAGCAGACCTTTATAATGCTGATGTCTGTATGCAGTGATCTCCCAATAAAGCAACACCAGTACATGGAAGAGAGCAAACAAAGCTACAGCCCTCCTTTTTTTTTTACAAGAATATGCATAAATATCTCATTGATATTAATTTTTTTCTTTTTATTAATAGAATGCTTGAAAACGACAAACTTGTAGATAATTTACAGCTTCCTCATTCCCTGTAGTGGACAACTTTCCATTGAAGTTACAGGAGAATGTGGAGTCCAGAAATAGATTTACATTACTGTACAAAATTCTGGAACCTTGATACATTACCTGTAGAGATGAGCGAGCATACTCGGATAAGCACTACTCGCTCGAGTACTTGGCTTTATCCGAGTATCGCTGTGCTCGGGTCTAAAGATTCGGGTGCCGCTGCGGCTGACAGGTGAGTCGCAGTGGGGAGCAGGGGAGAGCGGGCGGGAGAGAAGGAGAGAAAGATCTTACCTCCCCTCCTCCCCGCTCTCCCCTGCAGCTCCCCGCTCCGTGCCGGCACCCGAATCTTTAGACCCGAGCACAGCGATACTCGGATAAAGCCAATTACTCGAGCGAGTAGTGCTTATCCGAGTACGCTCGCTCATCTCTAATTACCTGTAATGATCAAATGTGTTGGAAAAAAAACAAAAAACAGAATTAATGTGTCTATTTCAAAATACAGGATTCAAATAAATTAAAAAAGCCAAAAATTTATTTTTTACAGCATAAACCTTCGCTCTAAGGTGTACTTATCAAAAGAAGACCCACTGTTTCATTGCACATGGCTCATCCTCGTCCACATAAACCTGGATATTCCGCACAAGTGTATTTGAATAGTGGTTCATGATCTGAAACATCTAAAAACAAGACAGGTCAGCTATGTATCGAAGACCTAATCAGCGCACGGATGCAACTGTATTAGCAGAGGTATATGGAGGTACAGTAGGACTGAACGAGTGTTGTATACAACTAGAAGTATGGAAGTGAAAGAAGTAAAAAAGAAAGAAGTTCCAGACAAATTAGTAATTACCTCCTTGAGTTTACCACTAGTGAATGTGGGTGAAAGAACTGTGCGAATCCGCTTCCATTGCTCATCCTTTGCATTTATTATTGCACACTCCAGAGGCCCATTAAGACCAAAATTCTAGAATATAAAAAAAACACACATTCTAGCATATTGTATATATGTTCTTTGTAAATACAAATCCACCTGTGGACCCAAAAAAGCAGAGGCGTCATTCACATCAGTGTTATTGGTTCTGTTTTCCTGCTCTGTTGCAGTAGCAAGAAAGCAGAAGTCACTGGACAAACGCATTCATCTTCTGATGGAACAGAACAAAAGAAGGCTGCACATCGCACTATTTTGTCCTGCATTTCAATGGAAATCAGCAACAAAGGTTCCGAATAGAATCTATGATGTTGATGTGAACTGACCCCAAGTCTTACCATTAAATGTTTTTAAATTCTTCCACGGTCTAATTAATGGCTTAAAGGCAACTAGTACTTGATACTGTACTGAGGGTAGCATAAAGTAGTAATAGACAGGCTGTCACTTACAGGGTAACATGCAGTGGTTTTTAAGAATTCATAGCAGGGGATGCAGTTGCACCCAGGCCCAGGACCCTTAGGGGCCTATAAGGCCTCTCTTCTCCATAGGGAGCCTAGTACTATGAATAAAGCATTATAGTTGGGGTCCCTGTTATAGGTTTTGTATTAGGACCCAGGAGCTTCATGTTACGCCTCTGCGTTAAGGGTTTAAGAGAAGTTGGGGTTCCCCAAGATAAACTTTTGCGCGCGGCCCTATGGGCCTTCAGCTACGCCCCTTGGCACAGCTACTATCTTACGTAAGCTGGACTCGCTGACATTGCACTATCATTTACCTAGTGTTCACACAACTTTTTCATATCAAGGTATCTTGCATTTACAGGAGCGGTCTGCTGCATCTTTGAAATTCCAGTAAAAAAAAACTGAAGCAAAATGAAACAAAAGCCAACTGAAAGCCTTACGTTTTTTTGAAAACCCATTGAAATCAATAGTGAAAAAAATGATAAGTCAATACCAGTTTTACATACTCCAAAAACAGGGGCGGAGCCTCACCACGGAGAGAAATGGCTGCTTGAGAGCAGAGCTCCCGTGCAGCGGCGCTTACCTGGACCGAGATCAGCAGCAATCCGATGCGGAGAATGGTGAAACCGGCAAGGGAGAAGGGCGGAGAGCACACCGGAACCCCTCGCCCGGCTAGGAATCAGGCCGATATGCAGAGGTACCTAAAAGAGCGAGCGGCCCGCTCTCCCCACGCGGCCAGCAAGATGGCGCCGAGCCAGGAAATGGCTGCTGCAGCCGGAGGTGAGCGGGAGGAGGACTCCTCTTCAGAGGGAGAGGAGAATGAAAGAATCTCAAGGAGGTTCATGAAAGATCTCCTTTCCAAAACTATGCGCCCAGTATTAGCAGAGCTCATGGAGATAAAGGAGGAAGTTAGAAGCATGGGAAGAAGAGTGGAGGAACTGGAGACCTCTACTACCACCATTACCTCCCACTCATTAGAAATGGCTCAAATATTAAACAATCACCATACCTATATAAACAAGATGCTCCTCTCACAAGAAGATCCTGAAAATAGAAACAGGCGCAACAACATTCGTATAAAAAGTCTGCCCGAGTCCTGGGCTGCAGAAGCCCTCCCCAAAATCGCAAAATAACTTTTTGCTCTACTCTTAGGCCCAGATAGGGACGATACGATCATAATTGAACACATTCACAGAGCGCTGCGCCCTCCTCCGGCTAACTCCGAACCTCCCAGAGACATCATCTGTGTGGGGGAAATTACCCAGGACCCCAGCTTTTGTGATATTATTTTAGATTCTACTGTTTCAGAGAAATCATTTCTTGTATAAACTTTAGGCCTTGGTAGAATGTCAGCTTGACTTAACCAGTAATAAACCATAACTGGTGACTAGTCAGGAGATGGTTGAAAGTACAGACATAAATTGATAAGAAGCAAATTAGTACCAGGTTACAGCTGATATAACCAATAAATTTACCTTAAAATAAAGTCATAAAGACAAACCTGTATTGATAAATAACTATGCTGAATCATCATGATGTTTAGACACGTATAAAATAACAGAATCGCGGAAGAATGGAAAATGTTAGGTATCATGATGGACTTTGATTGAACATGTGGCATTATTGAATGATGTAAACTAAATATGTAATGTTTGGCTCAGAATCAACGTCACTTTAATTATATGATAGGTCTATAAAAGACGTCTTGTAACGCCAATAAAGTCGAAGTAGATGAATTGTACATTCCATGCACATGTACGGTCTCTCTTTCTACCGATCGGTATTACTTAAACAATTAATGATGAGTACTCATTACAATTTGGACGCCGGATGACATACTAAAGGGAGTTTTTCCCTAACAAACTTGGTGCCGAAAACCCTTATCAAGGCAGAATATCTTTCCCCGTGGACCCCGGACCTAGCAGTGGAGGAGCGAGGATACCAGGAAACCACAGATTTAAAAACAGTGCTGTACAAAGGTAAGATTTTTTTTATCTTACCATAAAATCTGTGCTTTTCTGAAATTCTTCTCTTTCCGTCCGGAGCTAAGTGGGTAAGTGTTTTTATCTCCTTTAAAAGCCTGATTTTCAAAGAACCTGTAAAAGGGATCTGGTATGTCATTTTGGCGGGTGAGAATGTTGCGTCCCATGTTTTATGTTTTATAATGATTCCCCTCATCATATACTACAGCGCTGCTTAGTTTACTACTGTACTTTGTCCTCTTAATTTGGGTGTCTACGATTACGGAATCCTGTAGACAGGAAATGGTTTATGGCCCTTTAAGTACAAAGATCCCCTTTTAAACTGCGCCTTGGGAAATAAAATAGCAGAAAGGCTATTTTATATAGACTATATATATATATATATATTTATATATCTTGGTCGGGGAAACGCCCTTTTTAAGGTAAAGGGTAGGAATTAAGGTCAGTGAGAAGAAAGCGGGAGGAAGTACAGGCAAAAATAAAACGGAAAAACACACACCGAAATAAGCGGTAATCAATGGAAAACCACTAGAGAAATAGGAAAAAAGACATAAAAGGACAAAGGGCAGTAGGAAAATGTAGATGTATTCAGTTGCTAAGATCAGCAGGTTTAGGAGAAGCTGGAATTCTTAAATCTTCCTTTTGGGAAGAATTCAGGAATTGCCAGGGGGGGGGGGGGGGGGGGGATGGATTGCAGCTATAAACATATATGGGATAAGTAAAACAAGCGAATATATAAGTTATCAACGAAAAGAATATAAGTGTATAATGTATTACGCCCCTTAAAATACAAAATCCACCACCCTATGATTCTAATAAGAGGGTACTCACGGAGGAAAAGGGTCCTTACTCGACTTGTGGGCTGTAGACTGCAAAAATCCATGATAGAAGAGACGTTTCTGTTGCCTGTGTTGCGGGCAGACTGTCTCAAAAGCACAGCAATAACTTTTTTTCTCAGCGCGTCTGTAAGCATGAAGTAGCAGGTGAAGAACCTTTGGCCCCTATGCCTAAAGGACTTTACCCTGTGATTACTAATAAAGTATAGCAGATTCAAATCTAGAGGAAACTGCTATGGGAAAATTGATTAATGAAGCAGTGGATTTAAATGGTACAGTCTATAGAGATAGAAAAAGTATACAGTCCGGAAAAAGAATACTGTGAGGGTCTCCAAAAGTGGGCTAGTGAAAGGCTACGGGAATCTTCCCTTTCCCTGTTCACTGTGATGCAGGAAAAGGGTGAGACCTTTGCGGCAAAATTACATACTAGGTGGGCGGACCTTGGGTATAGCGGCATAACTGATGGTAACATTGGGACTTCTGTGTTAGCATTATCTTTTGTGGAAGGTCTTAAACCCTCCATTCGCAAGAAATTACAGGAATGCAAGCCTGAATGGCGGCAGACTGAATATAAGAATCTGTTGCTGGCAGAAAAAGGAATAGAATTAAATGAAAGATCTGAACGGGTTACAAACCCTAGAGCTGTCATGATAATGCAGAGACAGGGGTTTTAAAGGAAAAGCCTCAAGGTACAAGTACCCGCTAGCGCCATCTATTTTACAGTGATTGACCTTAGCAATTTATGTCAGCCTTTATGTCAGTTGTATTGCACCCCGATTCACAAAATCTCTTTGCATTCACTTTCAGGGGAAAACAGTCCACAAGGAGCGCAGAATTCTCCAAATATGTACATACAGGTCCTACAAACTTTTCTGCAGGTCTGGCCCTGGCCACAAGGGGTGGTCTTGCTACAATATGTGGATGATTTGTTACTATGTGCTGACAATCTCTAAATTTGCCAGCAGGCATCAATCTCACTGCTCCATTTGCTAGCAGATAATAGATGTAAAGCTTTAAAAGACAAGCTTTAGTTCTGTAAGTAGAAGGTAATCTTTCTTGGTCACTGCCTGTTACAAGGAACCAGGCATTTGACGGAAGAAAGGAAAAAAGGCTATTCAAGATCTGTCTTTCTCAAATTTTGCTGCAAAGCTTCGAACATTTTTAGGTCTTGTATCATTCTGCAGGCCTTGGTTACGTTCGGCTGCGCTACTTATGCAACCATTCTATGACTGTCTAAAAACCACTCCCTTCACGTTTTCTGAAGAAGCAATCATTAACTTTCATTTGCTAAAACAGGCTATCACTTCTTTTCCTGCGCTGGGTCTACCCAACTATCAACTTCCTTTCCGACTTTACTGTACAGAACTGTCTGGACATACTACAGCAGTACTTTGCCAACAACATGGTGGCAGGCCACGGCCTGTGGCCTACTATTCAGCCAGACAGATCTGCTTGCAATGTGCACTCCTCATGCCTCCTAAAATTACCTGTCAAAGATGTACTACCTTGAATCCGGTTACTCTATTGCCAGTGGATTATCCGGATTCCAAAAGGGGGGAGGGAGGAGGCGAAGAAGGGGAAAATACAAAAATCAATGATGACACATTTGATGATGACACACACGAGCATGATTGCATAGAATTGATGCAACAAGAAACAGCAGGTTTTGAAAATGTTGTTGAAAAACCATTAGATAATCCTGATTTTGAACTTTTTGAAGACGGTTCTCGTTATCAGGGTGAAGATGGCTGATTCCACTCCGGTTATGCAGTCGTAACACAGCATGACACGGTAAAAGCAGAATCTCTGCCTCCGCATGTCTCAGCACAAGAAGCGGAATTAAAAGCACTCACAGAAGCGTGTAGAGTGGCCACAGGTAAGACAGCTAATGTGTACACTGACTCCAGGTATGCTTTCGGCATTGCTCATGATTACGGCCCAATATGGAAGGCCAGACAATTTTTAACCTTTGCTGGACAACCTATTAAGAAATGGTGCTGCAGTGAAAGAATTAATTGAGGCCCTGCTATGGCCAGATAAGATAGCAGTACTAAAGAATCAAAAGCATGTACAAAAGATACAACCATGGAAAAGAAAGAAGAAAAGGTGGTTTTTGCTACGCAGCATACAGACCCCGACCCAGTCACAAGAGAGACATTTTGTTCTGATACAGATACAGAGACATTTTGTTCTAAAGCAGACACAGGGAAACCTGTTTCATCTGATATGGACATTATTAAGACTTTCTCAATACAAGCCAGCAAAGAAAAAAAAGACAAGTGGACGAAAGCTGGGGCCAAGGAAGATGACGGCATATGGAGAACGGTTACCAGAACTTGCCTCCCACGTGCCTTGTTCCCTATGATGGCTCAGCTGATTCATGGAAGAACACATCTATCAAGAACAGCAATGGTCGCAACGTTAGAGAAATTCTGGTTGGCCCCTGGTTTTTCTGTAGCTGCCGCATCATTTGTCCAATTTTGCATGATTTGTGCCGTAAAGCAATCCTGGGCAAAAAGTCAAAGTACCCCAGAAACACGCACCTGGACCACTCTACCTGTTTTAGAGACTGCAAATTGACTACATTCAACTGCCCCGCAAGGGCAAGAATGAATTTGTGTTAGTATGTGTGGACATGTTGGGGTGGTGTGAGGCTATCCGGTCAATTCGGCAACTGCCCAAGTGACCGAAAAAGAAACTGATGAACGAGATAATCTGTAAGATATGGGGTACCTGAGGTGATCGAATCAGATAGTGGTACCCGCTTCACAGGAGAGATAATGAAACACATAATGTCAGCTTTGGGCATCACTCAGGCCTTTCACACTCCATACCACCCACAGAGTAGTGGTAAAGTGGAAAGGCTGAATGGCACCCTGAAATTAAAAATACAGAAAACCATGAGGCAGACTGGCAAACCCTGGACTGAGTGTTTGCCTTTGGCCCTTTTCTTTGTAAGATATGTCCCTACCAAGAAAACAGGCATGTCTCCTTATGAAATTTTGTTTGGAAGTGTGCCAAGACTGGGACTGTATTTCCCACAACAACTGCAGTATGGCACCCTAAGAAATTATGTTATCCTCTAAGTAAGAAACTTAAAGTAACACACGACCAAGTGTTCTTTTTCATTGCAGATCTATACTCTCTTGAAGGTACACATGAATTGCAGCCTGGTGATTGGGTAGTGATAAAAAGACACATGAGCAAAAATATTGGAACCACAATTTGATGGTCCTTTCCAAGTTCTCCTGACCACCTCTACTTCAGTAAAACTAGAAGCGTATCTTAGTTCCTTAGCGTGTATTGCTATTTGTCTTACAGGTATACTATGGTATTGGAAACCAAATGAAATGACAAAGGTGGGAAGGAGATGGTCCGTATGGACGGAAGGGCATCCTAATGTGTGGGAATATTTGGCAAGAGATGTATTAAATATTTCAAGGATGTGTATGCCTAATTTGAGAAGGGGAAATGATATTTTACATGCTTGTTATCAGTTCCTACACCTGTAAAAGTGCTCAGAAATATATTTACAGCAAAACATAATGATAGTTTAGTAGAAGAATCCGATGTAACCAGCATGAATACTTTCTTAAATTTGTATGAATACTGTCCTGACTGTAGGGAAATAGAACATACAGAATGGACTAATATGACTAAGTTTCAGGTTAAGAATGTAGCTGAAGCCGAGGTGTGCTATAATTTCACTTGTGACCCTGAGGAAATTGGGAAATGTCGACAAATTGAAGCACACCCCGAACAAGCTACTGATGATTCTCAAATACCCTGTAATCGTACGGTAAATCAATGTAAGAAGGTAACAAATGAAATGCGTTATAAAGTGATTGTTAGAAGCCCCAATCATATTTGACATGTTAAATTACCAACTGGTTGGGTTTTATCATGTGGAAACCTCACTTATACATATATTCCAGCAAATGTTACAGGAGAACCATGTACACTGTCCCGTTTGACTATTTTTACGCACTAGAAACTAGAAGAACGTAACAAAGTAAAAAGGGAAATAAAAGGGATAGATGAGAGCTGTTAGGGTCCACCAACCCTCCTTAGTGACACTGAAGTAAAAGCGTTAGGATTTTCTATAGTGGGAGTTTGGGGACTAGCCGTATATAATGGAAGAGTCATAAATGGTATAGCTTGTGATTTAGCGAAAGGTTTAAATACTACCTCTCAAGCTTTAGACCTCCTCCTATTGCATGTACAAGGAGTAAGAAAGGCCGCCCTGCAAAATAGAGCCACTATAGATTACCTATTGTTGACACTAAATCATGGTTGTGAAGAGTTCGAGGGGATGTGGTGTTTCAACCTCTCTGATCATTCAGAATCAATACATCAGAAGACCAACACTTTGAAAGAAATATCCATTAGTATAAAACAAGATGTGGATCAGGGATGGTTCAGTTCAGTTGGTTATTTTCATGGTTAGGCCTAAGCTGGATAAAGAAAATATTTTTGATATTTACAATAATAGTTATGGGATTAATATTGATCTGCTGTTGTGTACAACGTATTCCAAATTTGGTGACTATATGTCTGAAGTATGTACCAAAAAGAAGACCTCCCTATTATGGGAATAACATAGAAATGTCACGTTTATATAAGAACTAACGCTTATGTTTGTTCATATCTGAGGAATCAAGCAATGCAAAACTACGAACATACACGAATCAAAAAGAGCCATCTTGATCGTCAAAGAAAACAATCATCAAAGAAAATAATGAAGGATTTACGATTTTACTAGTATCTTCAATGAATTTTTAAACAGTCATATCGAGGAGCCGTATCGGTGGGAACCCGGCCCGAAGCAAGAAGAGAAAATTGGGAAAAGTCCGGCTCGGAGGGCTTCACCCTCCTTGAAGTACCACAACGTCTCCTCGCATGGACTATTATAAAAAGGGGGGATTGTGGGGGAAATTACCCAGGACCCCAGCTTTTGTGATATTATTTTAGATTCTACTGTTTCAGAGAAATCATTTCTTGTATAAACTTTAGGCCTTGGTAGAATGTCAGCTTGACTTAACCAGTAATAAACCATAACTGGTGACTAGTCAGGCGATGGTTGAAAGTACAGACATAAATTGATAAGAAGCAAATTAGTACCAGGTTACAGCTGATATAACCAATAAATTTACCTTAAAATAAAGTCATAAAGACAAACCTGTATTGATAAATAACTATGCTGAATCATCATGATGTTTAGACACGTATAAAATAACAGAATCGCGGAAGAATGGAAAATGTTAGGTATCATGATGGACTTTGATTGAACATGTGGCATTATTGAATGATGTAAACTAAATATGTAATGTTTGGCTCAGAATCAACGTCACTTTAATTATATGATAGGTCTATAAAAGACGTCTTGTAACGCCAATAAAGTCGAAGTAGATGAATTGTACATTCCATGCACATGTACGGTCTCTTTTTCTACCGATCGGTATTACTTAAACAATTAATGATGAGTACTCATTACAATTTGGACGCCGGATGACATACTAAAGGGAGTTTTTCCCTAACAATCTGCAAGTTACTTTCCTTCCAGGATGCCCTCGCAGTCCTCGGAGCAGCCAGAAACCGCCAGAACCTACAGTATGACAACACAGCAATACAAATCTTCCAGGACCTAGCTCCTACCACCTTGACCAAACGCCGCCTACTACGACCTTTCCTGGAGGCTTTGCGATCAAAGGACATAAGATATGCCTGGCTCTTTCCCTTTGGCATAGGCTTCTCATATAAGGAAAAAAGATACAATATACGTACGCCGGAAGAATTAAAAAACTGCTGGCAACACCTGGGGCTAGACCCAATAGATCTCCCAAACTGGATGCCACTTCCAGAACCTCCTTGTCTTTCCCGTCTACCGACGACAGATGCCTGGCAGCTTGTGGGGCCAGTAAAATCCCCCAAAAGCAAGAAAAAGAAGAGCAAGGAAGATACAACAAGAAGTGGAACCTGAAGTAAAAGAAAATGGGCCACTCCGACCAACCGTTCGTTTAAAGAAACTGTTGCACTACTGTTGTAGTAACGTCGCTACCCATCTCCTATTTTGAACTAAAAGGACTGCCGATCCTCCTACTTCAAACTCGGTCCCGATTGCGCCTGTACCGATCAGGCTTATACCGTAAATGCTAACTAATTTTTTGTTGACATTGCTACTCTCGTCCCACACACACACCCATACTCAGCTGTAAACCACTAGGCCAAAACACCCCAGCCCCCGGTTACCCGGCCTGGTGGCCATCTGAGGTCTCACTTAAGGGTTGTACCTAGCCCTATCCACCACCTAACGAACCTTACCTCCTATTGTGTCTCCCCTTAACATCCCCCATCCCTATCCACTCTTCCCCATCCCCATTGTCACCTGCCTGAACAAGGCCCTCGACAGCCGCTCACATAACTAATAGATAACTGTATAACCTTATTTCGCTATTCTGCCTTTCTTCCGCTTTAGCTCGACTACCCGGAAAAGACCGACCTTCACAAGCGACGGAAAGCTACAATGACTGACATCCGGATCACCACCTTTAATATCCGAGGTCTCAATTCACCTCTCAAGCAACACAATCTCTCCCTCCTACTGAGAGAAGGTATGGCACAAAAATCCTCCTATTGCAAGAAACACATTTCAAGGGGGATAAGTGTTTCGCCCTCCCGGGCAGACACTTCCCTCGAACCTATCACAATACACACCCTACTTCGGCATCAAAGGGGGTTGCCATCTTATTCCACAAATCCTTAGCCTTTAAATGTGAAGCGCAATATACAGATGGAGAGGGTAGAGTCCTGTTCCTCAGAGGGTCAATTAATAACACCAAATTGACCCTCGCAAATCTTTATGCTCCCAATGTGGATCAGGTCTCCTGGCTAATTAAGCAGCTTTAGGCGCTCCGACAGTTTGCTTCTGGTAGGATTATTCTTGGAGGTGACTGGAAACTTACACTTAAACCTCTGCTGGACTCCTCTGGGGGTAGATCCCAGGTCTCGCAGAGGAAATTGAGGGCACTGAACAGACTCCTCCAAGGACTAAATGTAGTGGACGCCTGGCGATATTTATACCCATCTACTAAGGATTTCACCTACTACTCCACAGTTCACTCCTCGTTCCAAAGGTTAGATTATCTTTTTATCTCCTCTAACTATCTAACCTCTCTGAACAAAGCAGTTATAGAGCCCATGACGATATCAGACCATGCTCCATTGCATATTAATATCCTCCCATTTAAAGAAACCCCCGAAGGAATGGAGATGGCGCCTTAATGACGCACTATTAGATTCAATAGAAGACAAAACCCAAATTACTGAATTACTTCAGGAATATTTCCGCTTAAACTCTAAAGGAGATTTAGGGACACCGATAATTTGGGAAGCCCATAAGGCTTACGTAAGAGGTCTACTTATCGACCTTAGAACAAGAACCAAAAAACAACAAAAAGAAATTGACGGGAAACTCTCCCAAATAGCAGCCCTTGAACAAGTAGTCAAAAGCGCCCAAAGCAAAAATAACCTAGAAAAACTGATCTCCCTGAGACGGGAACTACGAAACTCCCTCGAATCCAAATTCAACAAAAAACATCTATATATAAAACACATGATCTATGCTCACGGGAATAGAGGAAGCAAATTCATGACAGCGCTAATTAAAAAGAACCGTAGCAGAAACCACATAAATTCAATAAAAACCCAGAAAGGTGCCATCGTCTCATCTTCAACGGGAATCGCAGGGGAATTTCAACAGTTTTACTCATCACTTTATGACCTCCAGAGACTAAATCCAAGTAAAGAACCCCAGCTAATTAAAACACAAACTGACTCATTTCTTGCCTCAGTGCAACTTTCTAAATTAGGATTAAATGAAGCTTGCTCATTATTGACTCCAGTAACCTCGCAAGAAATAGAGGATATAATAGATTCCTGCGCACTAGGCAAAAGTCCCGGCCCGGAAGGCCTAACACTCGCCTACTATAAAGCCTTTAAATCAACCCTAATGCCACACTTAAAAGACTTGTTCAATGCACTTCTGCGGGGAAAACCCCTTCTGAAACAATCATTAAAAGCGCATATTACGTTAATACACAAAGAGGGGAAATACCCAGAGGAGCGCAGTAGCTACAGACCTATATCTTTAATAAACCTCGATGTGAAACTGTGGGCCAAACTACTATCCAAACGACTAGAAGACTATATCCCATCCCTCATTAATAGCGAGCAGGCCGGCTTTGTGAAGGGAAGGGAAGGCCGGGATAACTGTTACCGTCTACTACACGCAGCAAGGTACGCGCAGACTTATAGTATCCCAATGGTCATTGCAAGTACCGACGCTGAAAAAGCATTCGATAGAGTGAGTTGGGCATACATAAAAGCGGTCCTAGACAGATTCGGCCTTCCCACACCCTTCATCTCAGCCATATTCTCCTTGTATACCAGACCATGTGCTAGACTGAAGGTTAACGAGTTTTTGTCGGCCCCTTTTGGCATTCGTAACGGGGACCCGACAGGGATGTCCTTTGTCTCCAACCCTTTTCATTTTATCACTTGAACCCCTACTCCAGAGCATCAGACAAGACCCAAATATCCATGGGTTGAGCTGCGGCCTAAATACCCTCACAACTGCGGCTTTCGCAGACGATATTGCATTTGTCATTACTAAACCAGAAAAGAGCCTACCCAAACTAATTACCTAATTAAAAGACTTTGGCGTAATTTCAAACTTTAGAATAAATTTTTCTAAATCCACCATCCTAAACATTTCAGTGCCAGAACCCAGCTATTGCAATTTGAGAGCTGGCTCTCCCTTTACTTGGTCCAACTCAGCGATTAACTACCTCGGCATTAAACTAACCAAAAAAGCAGAAGATCTCTACTCCTATAACTTTAAACCCTTAATTCCACAAATCAAAGATATGTTACTCTTCTATGAATTCCCGTTTATATCGTGGTTTGGTAGGAAAAACATTATCAAATCATATGTACTACCAGGGATTCTTTACAAAATCCGCATAGTGCCGGTCTCCCTGCCCTGAACCTTCTTTGAGAACTTACGCAGAGCCTTTTCCAGCTAGGTTTGGAGGCAAAAAAGACCGCGTTTAGCTTACAGCCTTATGATAAATCGACGTTCAGAGGGGGGAATTGACCTGCCATGCGTAAAAGACTATTATAAAGCTACTCAATTGAGTTATTGGATGGAGCTTACTCACCCAGTAAAAGACCCTCTTCTATCTAAGTTAGCAGAGAGATGACATGGCCCTATCTTTTTAGATGATCTCTGGTATCCTGAGAAATTAAAATACAAAGAAACCAAATTTAACCTCTTACTCAGGGGCCCCTGCGAGACCTGGGACAACCTAAGGAACTCCTTGGCTCCAACACCCTCACCGCTGGCCCCATTACGAGCCTTTTGCAGACTAATCGGAGTACCTCCAGACCCTGCGACAAGAAGTCTCTGGAAGAGTCTCCCCGTGGAAAAAGTGGAAGATATTCAATCTCAAGCTCACAAAAAACCTGAGGAGATTCTCCAGATTCTACTACCGAATAACAAACTCTCTTTCCTGCAGGCCGCGCATATAACCAACTCTATAGGCAAGTTCCTAGAGACCTTTAAATCAACTAGACCCAAACCCCCCTTTCAGAAGGTGCTGGGGGGAGAGTACCGCCGCACCTAGAAAAATATCTAATCTATGGAAGAAATTCATTTCCCCCCCTACGGTATCCAAGACCGCATTTCTGGTTTCATGGGAGAAAGAGCTAAATATATCACTCTCCCCAACAGAAGTAAAATAAATTTTAAAAACAGCTTTCGGCCTCTGCCCCTGCATATTAATGCAAGAGAGCCACTATAAACTCTTGGTGCGGTGGTATAAAACTCCCCAATGGCTTGCCGTGTATAAGCTAGCATCCCACGACAGATGCTGGAGGTGCAACCTGGGAGTAGGCTCATACCTACATATTTGGTGGGAATGTCCTCTCATTGTCCCATTCTGGAAAGAGGTAGAAAAAATGCTACAATGTATGTCACCGAACCTGAATCTCACAGCGGACCTGATTTTTCTATGGAGGCCCTCTGGGACCTTTCACCCTCTGAGGAGCAGACTCATTGCCCTGGTGATTGATGCGGCTAAGGCCCTAATCCCTCTCCTGTGGATGCAGGAATCTCCACCCTCATTGAACCAGTGGAGAGAAAAAGTGGACTTAATTTGTAATCTAGAAGAATTATTAAGTTGGGCAAGAGGCAGACATAAGGGATTTGTTCAAATGTGGAGCCCCTGGAAGGCTCTGGTGTGGAGGGTTTGATGGGAGACAAATAAAAACAATTTGTGCCATGCCTTCTCAGCATATACGCCAGCATACACGTCGCATTGAGCTTCTTCTTAGTTAATGTAACACTAATGGTCGAAACATGTCCTCGCCTTGAGAGGGGGGCACTTGTCGATGACCATGAATCGTCCTTGGCCTCGGATTCTCCCATAGGAGATCTAGAGGATCTGGTAGGCAGACATTTAATCTTGATGCTACAGGCCAAACCCAACCCCAACCTATACCCTCCCCCCCACCCCCACCTTACCCAATATCCTCCCCCCACCCCCTCCCCCAGTTGTGTGTTACTTATCCCCCTATGCACCAAGGAGAAAACATTTAAGACTTCGCCGTAATCGGTGCAGGGGAACAGTTGTTGTTACTTTTTTTATCTTACTTATTGTTCTTAAGTATATATGACAGATGTACAACTCCTGGCTCAGCTATACTAGGAACAAAACTGATATGTAAATCTGCCAACTTATGTATGTTAAAATACTGGAACAAAAAAATCTAATAAAAAAATCAGATTTTTCAAAAACATACTCCAAAAACAGAGCAGAGACGGGAGCCCTGAAATGAGCCCTAACGCAGGTGTGAAACCACCCTTAAGGGGGTTTAATATCTGCGATGGGGGTTCTGCTTTCCTGCTCTGTTAGGGTAGCACGAAAGGAGAATCCCTGCGGCCGATCAGCTCCGTCTCTCGATGGAAACAAACAGCGCCGGACGAATCTCATTGACTAGAATAGGGTCCATCTGCTTTCTGCCCAGCTACTTGGCTTTTGGACAGAACGAAAAGCGCTGCATGCGGTATCTTGAGCCGGATCTGTGACAGAACCCATGGCAGTAGGTTTTAACACAGATGTAAAACCGGCCTTACTTTCAGTGAAAAATGGCAAAATAAAAATACATAATGAGGTTTGTGCTGTTTCTGTGGCACTAAGGCATATAATACCCAAGCTCTCTTTGAGAGTATTCACACGGGGCTACTTTGGATACAGTAAAAACTGCCCCAAAAACCTCCCAAGCAAAACCATGGGGTTGCATTTTTTCCTGTAAACACTGCAAAATTGCATGCATTTTTGCTACATTTACAGTAAAAACGCAACGACAGCAAAAAGGCATGCAGTTTTTGGTGAGGTTTTCTACTGCACCCAAAGCTCCTTGTGTGAATATATCCCTCATGTCCAGGAGAAGAAAAAAATTGGAAAAACAACTTATAAAATGGGGGGATTTCAAGTACATTGGTATTGTTAGAAGCAGGAAAACACCTTCTCTCCATATTATACTAAGGGGGCATTCACATAAACTATATTCTCACGTGAGCTTTGTGCAATACGCACAAAACCTGCATGAATAAGAAATCCATTCTTTTGAATGGATTCATTTACACGAGAAATTTTTTTCTCCTCACAGCATTGCTCCATTTTTGCGCACATTTCTGCGCTGACAGCTTCTACGAAAGCCTTCCGATCCGCAGCCCTTCCGCAATTGAATTGCTTAGCGATGACGCGGGAAAGGCAGATGTTTAAAAAAAAATCTGTACTGCACATGTCCGACGACGAGCCGTGCGGACCATCCACAGTACAGATGAAGACGAAAGTAAGCAGGCGCGCACGGACAGCTTTGCCATGTGCAAGAGGCCTTACTCTCCAGCAATTTACAGAGGGCTGGTATTCCTGGGGGTTTGTGATGATGCAAGGATAGGCCTCATTGAAATGGCAGTATTCAGCTCGGCATTTTGCATCAATATTCAGAAGCCAACATGTAAGAGAATCAAAATATTCCATTATACTTTCTCACTTTAGATTCCAATTCTGGTTTTTGCTTCCAAATACTGATAGAAAATACCAGAATGCTGCTGTGTGAATTAGACTAAGGCCTCTTTCAAACGAGCATTGCGATTTTCGCTTCTGCATCGCGGTCTAAAATTGCATGAATGCGAAAAATCAATCAAACAAGCAGCGGCAAAATCTCGCATTTTCTCGCTCATTCACATGGCCGGGTGTGGCATATATCCTTTAGCCGTCATAAGTACTTCAACTCGCTCAATAAAGACAGCTGACATAGATTTGCAACGCTAGCCGCTGCATAACTCCCTCCCCTCTCTTTGCAGGCAACTCCTATCTTTTGTGTTTTTACACGGCTAATCGCCATGTGAATGAATGCATTGGAATCCAATGCTTCACATGGTCGCAATTTTTTATCATGTCTAGATTAGCCGTGTAAAAATGCTCATGTAAATAAGGCCTTAAAGGGGTTCTGTAATTAAAAAAAAAAATCTGTACTTACTAGAGATGAGCGAGCGTACTCGGAAAAGCACTACTCGCTCGAGTAATTTGCTTTATCCGAGTATCGCTGTGCTCGTCCCTGAAGATTCGGGTGCCGTCACGGAGCAGGGAGCTGCAGGGGAGAGCGGGGAGGAACAGAGGGGAGATCTTTCTCTCCCTCTCTCCCGCCCGCTCTCCCCTGCTCCCCGCTGCGACTCACCTGTCAGCCACAGCGGCACCCGAATCTTCAGGGACGAGCACAGCGATACTCGGATAAAGCAAATTACTCGAGCGAGTAGTGCTTTTCCGAGTACGCTCGCTCATCTCTAGTACTTACCCATTACCTCCCTAGGCAGTCTTCTTACCAGATCTTCAACTTGCTGATCTTCTCCTGGCTCTTTCAGTCCTATGAGTCACCTCACCGCAAGTCGGCCGGATCTTCTTCCTGTGACGAAGTGTATATTGCCTGCATTCTGCTTCCTGCAGGTCAATGAACGCTACGTCACTAGTCAAATAGCATTCACTGCCTAGCAGGGAATGCCGAATCCTCGGCAGCCTGCTTTAGTGCGCATGTGACTAGTCTCGCTGTTAGGGCGCCCACCCACTGGCGTTTTTTTTTCCCTGCGAAATTCGCAGCATTTTTTTCTCTGCAGGGGTCTATGGGACTTGTAATGTTAAGATCGCACAAAATCGCGATTTCGCGGTAAATTGCGATTTTGCGCGATCGCGATTTTAACATTACAAGTCCCATAGACCCCTGCAGAGAAAAAAATGCTGCGCATTTCGCAGGGTAAAAAAACGCCAGTGGGTGGGCGCCCTTAGTGTTCATATAGTATGTATAGCGACGAGACCCCGCGACTGTGCACTGCAAAGCAGGCTGCAGAAGAACAGCATTCTCTGCTAGGCAGTAAACGCTACGTTACTAGTGCTGTAGTGTACATTGACCTGCAGGAAGGAGAATGCTGGAAATGGATGTAACATCACAGGAAGAAAAAGGATCCGGCCAGCTGGAGGTGATGAGAAGATCGGTGGGGAGAAGATCTGGTAAGTAGACTGCCTGGGGAGGAATAGGTAAGCATAGAATTTTTTTTTTCTTTAATGACAGAACCCCTATAATGTGAGGGGTTTAGGGCAGAAAAGTACCTGTTTATTACAAAACATCTTCATTTGAAACACTCATAACTCATGTTTAGGCTCAATGTCCACGGGCAAATTTGATTTGTGGAATCCACACGGGAGATCTGCAAATCAAGCCACTCAAAGATGCATGGGCGTCCGCAAATGGATTAAAACATGCACATTTGAAAAAGGTCCGGAGAACAAATCACAGCATGCTCCATTTTTGTGCCGATCCTGCACCTACAGCTTTCTGATATGCGGCACACCCACAGCTGTCACTGTTGACGTGCCGCGGATGAGTGAGAAAGCAGAAGATTAAAAAAAACAAAAATTGTACTGCGCATGTCTGACGGCGAGCCGTGAGTACCATGCGCAGTACAGCGAACCTGGAAGTAGAGGGATCTGTGTGGACGCCGCTGCCGGGGAATGCAGGTAAGCAGGGCTCCCTGGTCGGGAGTAGTACTGGATTCTGTGAGGGATTCCCTGCACGGGATCTGACCCACCAGTGGACATAAGGGCCTTAAGGACACTCTGTTTCCATTTCTATCGGTTTCCATTTAAATTTATGTATGAAACTCTAATTATTCACCGAGGCAGTAATTCTTCAAATAAATTCTAGAACAATCACCGAGGAAGAATGTACTATTAAAACCAACTAACTTTATTAGAAAAATTAAAAATGGACAGAACAAAACATATATAATTGAAATAGGAACTCTTGGATATAGAATATTCCCTCGCTCCACACGGAAAACCCGTATACAAGAACCAAGTAGTGTCACGGATAATGGACACTAAATCACTTGTGGGGCCTATGACCAGAAAAGTTAAATGATGACCTCTCACTCGTGGTCAAACGTTGTTCTATGTTTGGGAAGGGAAAAACTCATGGGAGTTAATCACAACACCCTAACGCCTCCCTCACACAGGGCGTTTGCAAAACGCTGCCTTTTCAGCTGCGTTTTCAGCTGAGTTTTCAGCCCAGCTGAAAACACTGGCCATTCATTTCAATGGGATACTCAGCTGAAAACGCCCAAGAATAGAACATGCAGCGCTTTCAAAACGCAGCGTTTTTCAAAGCAGCGTTTTCAGCCCTGTGTGAGCAGCCCCATTGAAATGAATGGGAGCCTTGTACAGCGTTTAGCACAGGGCTGAAAACGCTGCTAAAAACGCTGCTGGAAGCGCCCTGTGTGAGGGAGGCCTTAGTGCTTCACAGATTATCCCTAAATTCAGTAGTCTCAGCGGTGAAAAGATCCTAACTGACCATAACAGTACTAATCACTGTAATGAATCAGCAGCTAACTCGGCATCGGTGCAGCCGCCCGGCTAATGGTACCGGGCAGCCAGCTAACACTGATTCTGATTGTCTGAAAATGTTAAAACTTTCTCACTAAGAACTACATCCCTATCAATGCGTTTCTGCAGGTTGACAAGGAGTTAACTGCTTCATCAGGATGGAATGAGAAGCGGGAGCAGCCGTGATAGCTGGCAGCAACCCGATAGTGAGTGCCCTAGCGAGAGGGGGATTTGCATGAGAAAACAGTGAGACTAAATATCTAATGCTCATCCTTTGCATCTCCCCCTGGGGAATCTTGATTACAACCAAAGGGTGCACATTAGAGATGAGCAAGTATAGTCGCTAAGGCTAACTACTCGAGCGAGTAGTGCCTTAGCTGAGTATCCTCCCGCTCGTCTGTAAAGTTTCGGCTGCCGGCGCGGGTGACAGGTGAGTTGCGACGGTGAGCAGGGGGGAGAGAGAGATCTCCCCTCCGTTCCTCCCCGCTCTCCCCCGCCGCTCCCCGCCCCCCGCCGGCCCCGAATCTTTAGAGACGAGCGGGAGGATACTCGGCTAAGGCACTACTCGCTCGAGTAGTTAGCCTTAGCGACTATACTCGCTCATCTCTAGTGCACATCTAGGCGGCTGAGTGCATAAAAACGCATTATCTCTCTGACTCTCTGTAACTTTTTACAATCTAATGGTTCCGTTAATAAAGTGGACCACAGATAAGATGGTAATAAAAAGGATTTTTTCCCCTCTTCCCGAACATAGAACAACGTTTGATCACGAGTGGGAGGTCATCATTTAACTTTTCTGGTCATAGGCCCCACAAGTGATTTAGTGTCCATTATCCGTGACACTACTTGGTTCTTGTATACGGGTTTTCCGTGTGGAACTAGGGAATATTCTATATCCAAGAGTTCCTATCTCGATTATATATGTTTTGTTCTGTCCATTTTTAATTTTTCTAATAAAGTTAGTTGGTTTTAATATTACATTATTTCTCGGTGATTGCTATGTATGAAACTCAAACATTTTCATTTAGCAAAACATGTAGATAGGCAGAGCTCCGCTAATTACGTCTGGCACCTGGACTCATTATGCAATTTGAACAGAGAAGTACCATTTCCAGCTGCAATCAGCAGAACTTTGTCTGCATTTTGCAAGGATAAAACACTGCCATGTAGTAGCAGCCTTAGGGCTCATGTCCACGGGGAAAAGAAGAATTAAAATCCGCAGCGGATTTTAACTCTTCTCCCGCGCGCGGATCCGCACCCCATAGGGATGCATTGACCACCCGCGGGTAGATAAATACCCGCGGATCGTCAATAAAAGTGATTTAAAAAAAAATGGAGCATGAAAAAATCTGGACCATGCTCCATTTTCATGCGGGTCTCCCGCGGGGACGGCTCCCGCGGGCTTCTATTGAAGCCTATGGAAGCCGTCCGGATCCGCGGGACACAAAAATCATATTTTACTTACCCGCTCCGTTTCTTCTCTTCGGCGCCGCGCCATCCTCTCTCAGCCGCGGCCGGATCATTTTGCTTCGGCCCGGCGCATGCGCGAGGCACGTCACCGACGTCATCGTGCACATCCGCCGAGCCGAAGAATGAAGATCCGGCCGCGACGAGAGAAGATGACGCCGCCGCGAAGAGAAGAAACGGAGCGGATCGGAGGTAAGTTTATTGTCATTTATTCTCCTTTTCGGCGCTCATGTCCGCGGGGCAGGAGGGACCCGCTGCAGATTCTACATGTAGAATCCGTAGCGGGCCCGATTTTCCCCGTGGACATGAGGCCTTAGGGCTCATGTCCACGGGCAAAATATGATTTAAGATCCGCAGCGGATCTCCCGCATGCGGATCCGCATCCCATAGGGATGCATTGACCACCCGCGGGTAGATAAATACCCGCGGATCGTCAATAAAAGGGATTTAAAAAAAAATGGAGCATGGAAAAATCCGGACCATGCTCCATTTTCGTGCGGGTCTCCCGCGGGGACGGCTCCCGCGGGCTTCTATTGAAGCCTATGGAAGCCGTCCGGATCCGCGGGAGACCTAAAATAGGAATTTAAAGTATTTACCATCCGGCGCGGGCGGGGAAGGTCAGCTGTTCCTCACGGCCGCATCTTCCTTGCTTCGGCTCGGCGGATGTGCCCGGCGCATGCGCGCGGCACTTCGGCGACGTGCCGGCGACGTGCCGCCGGCGTCAGGAATTCATCCGCCGGCCGAAAATGAAGATCCGGCCGTGAGAAACAGCTGACATTCCCCGCCCGCGCCGGATGGTAAATACTTTTAAATTCTTATTTTCGGCGCTCATGTCCGCGGGGCAGGAGGGACCCGCTGCAGATTCTACATGTAGAATCTGCAGCGGATCTGATTTTCCCCGTGGACATGAGGCCTAAAAGGGGTTGTCCCGCGCCGAAACGGGTTTTTTTTTTCCAATACGCGCTCCGGTGACTTCTTACTTACCCGGTGAAGATGGCCGCCGGGATCTTCACCCTCGGTGGACCGCAGGGCTTCTGTGCGGTCCATTGCCGATTCCAGCCTCCTGATTGGCTGGAATCGGCACGTGACGGGGCGGAGCTACGAGGAGCTGCTCTCCGGCACGAGCGGCCCCATTCAGAAAAGAAGAAGACCGGACTGCGCAAGCGCGTCTAATCGGGCGATTAGACGCTGAAAATTAGACGGCACCATGGAGACGAGGACGCTAGCAACGGAACAGGTAAGTGAATAACTTCTGTATGGCTCATAATTAATGCACAATGTACATTACAAAGTGCATTAATATGGCCATACAGAAGTGTATACTCCCACTTTGTTTCGCGGGACAACCCCTTTAAGCCCCATTTACATGATACGAATGTTGGGCAAATGATGCCCGACACTCGTCCCCTGTGTGTCCTTGCTCCCGTGCTGTTACACAGGAGCGAGTATAGCTGGCTCTCTGACAGAGTGGCCAGCAGGGAGCCGGGACGGAAGGAAGAGATTTTACTTGCCACGCTCCCCGCCCCTCTCCATTCACTTCAGTACTGAACGGCTGCTGTTTACACTAAATGATCATCGTTCAGGATCATTGCTCATCGTTTAGGCTGCATAAAATCCTGAATGATGAGTGTAAACAGCAGCCGTTCAGTACTGAACGGCCGCTGTATTAAGTGAATTGAGAGGGGCGGGGAAGAGCAAGGAGTGAAATCTCCTCCTGCGCCCCGTTGTGAGCCAGAGATACTCGCTCCTGTGCAACAGCACGGGAGAGAGTATGCGCAGGGATAAGTGTCAGGCATAGTTTGCCTGCCATTTGTCCCGTGTAAATGGGGCTTTACACTTGGTTGTATTCAGACAGGGTGGTTAAATTGTGATAACCATTCAAAACCACACCCGGAAAAACACATGCAATTTGTTGCAGTTTTTGATGTGGTTGCAGCAAAAACTTTGCGTCACTCATCTATATGGTGCTGGGCTGCACGTATCTGTATGACTGCCTCTGTATAGAAGCCTTATGTATGTGCAAGTATAATACTACAACACCCCCCTTCCCCATGTATGGTAGGCATGTAAGTGGTTGTTCATCTGTTTTTTGTACCTTTGCAATCATGTACGGTAGCATTTGCCTGTTCTGCATACTGCTGATATGATGTGTATATCTGCCCTTGTATCGCTGTATCAGTATATCACTAAGTATGGTCTCTTTTGATTTTTGAATAGGTTTTATTTCTGATGCTATAGAATTGTTTTTTGTAAAGAACAAGGCTCACAAACTACAATAACATATATCCAGATCTTGCATTTTAACAGAGGGCAGGGCACTTTCTGCTTAAATGTTTCTGTGCAGACAATATTCAGAAAGAGTCCAGAGTATCATGTAGTAAAAATAGTCATTTCAATCATTATCTCTGCTGTAAACTTACCCGTCTGTTCGTAAAATTAGTGTAGCACTCCTTCACCAAAATAGTTTTAATAATAACTGGATCTAGAATTGCAAGTACTGGTTGTCTACCATCGTACAGTCTGCAAAGTAGTAACAAGTAGGTTAGAATTATGAATCACACCTTGACACAGGACCAATACACTAAATGGTAGTTTAAAACACACACTTGCTGAACTTAACTTTGTCCTATTATATTTTGTTTAACCACTTCAAGACCACATTTTTCATCTTTTTAATTTTGTTTTTTCATCTTGGCAAAGTACAAATCTGCTATTTGTGAACATATCCTAAAGGCACATGATAAACATGTATGTAGGGAGCCTGTAGAGTGTGTGGCACAGAGCCATAGGCGCTCCATGCTGCCTCTTAACGGCACTGCATCATGGAGATATCTTATGTTAAAAGCAATGCCTTATTAATACAGCATTAAAACAGAGGCATAAGGGTGCCTACCCATTACAGTTCTTTTTCACTGCAAAATTTGCAGCATTTTTTTTTCCAGGTGTCTATGAGACTTGTTAATGTTAAAATCGCGATTTCACGGTAAATTGCGATTTTGCCGCGCTGCGATTTTAACATTAACAAGTCCCATAGACACCCGGAGAAAAAAAAAATGCTGCGAATTTCGCAGTGAAAACGTAACTGTAGTGGGTAGGCACCATAAGGGGTACAGCAGGCTCACATAGGCTGCTATGGGTATTGTATTCTGCGTCAGCACAACTTGGAGGTGAATATGGCTGTACATATGAGCCCCTTAGAGAACTTTCACTCGGGGCAGTATATTCTACAACTGCATTGCGGTATATGCCGCCATGGAATTCTGCACCAAAATCTGGATGGCCAACTGGATTTTGATGAAGAATTGGCTGCAGAATTCTGCTATTTTGAAATTCGCACCAAAATCCGCACATTAGCAGTGTGGATTTTGGTGATGAAAATTTTGCAGAAGGGCATCTATCCCGTGTGAAAGGTTCCTAATATTGCCAGCTAAAGATTAACATATGAAAACATCTACTTTGGATATTTAAACTTACCCCCACAGTTTTCCATATTTCTTAAAGCATTCCATATCAAATATGTGCACACCCTGAAAAAAACAGAATCAACCATTTACTTCTGTTAGGCTTTATTTACACAGACAGTGGATGGCTCGTAATTGTAACACGCCAACACCAAAAAGCAGTAACTAATTTGTCTTCCTCTGATTTATCTGTGCCGTTTATAAAGAGAAATATTCTAGTAAGTAATCCTAGAACTTTTTAGGCAAGCTTCACACAAATGGGTTGGATTCCATATGTGGGAGGCCCACAGCGGATCCAACTCTCAGCCCGGCCGATGATCCTGCGTACCTGATTAAACTATATTGTGAAAATGTATTAAAAATGGATATCTTGCCAAAAATGCTTTAGATTTTCCAGACAGTCCCTTGGGACATACCCAACTATTATTTTGCAAAGCTTAGGAAAATTATGACTAATTTTGTTTGGTGTAACTCCACACAGCGCATTAGCTATAAAACCCTAACAGTAGGTAATTGCATTGTAGATCTCAACCAATATTCCGTGTCTAAGCTGTGGGTGCAAGTAGAGAAGGCCTTAAACCCCTTCCAGATTAGGGAAGCATTTTGGATACCTGGGAATTGAATTGGAAAAGGATAGGTGCCTCACCCCTCTTACAGACACTACTACATGCCTGGCATAAACACAACAGAAGAGGTGCAGTCGTATCGCAGCCAGGGCCACTTACCCCTCTGGTGGGGAACCCCAAAATACCGCCCACAAGAACACACAGCTCTATTTCATTTATGACAGGGAGAGAGTTCCCTTGTGTGCGAGATGTTATGGGGCCCCGGGGTATGAGAACTCTTATGGATTTAAAGGGAGAACACGTTCTGCCAAAAGGGTCTTTCCAACTGCACAGCTACATTGCCGCACTGGCTCCGCTCTCAGGCCTGGTAGTAGACCTCACCCTGTTCCAGCGTTTATGCATCACTAAGGAGGCACCTACTCAGTAGTGTATGGCCTGCTGATGGAGGATCAGATTGAGAGGTCGGACTAGGAAGTGGTAGGAGGCCTTGGAGAGGCTGGTTCCTATGCTCTTTCACATAAAGTTAACATATCACTTAGACAAGAGGTCTCAAACTCATTTTCACCAAGGGCCACATCAGCCTTATGGTTGCCTTTAAAGGGCCAATTCTAATTGTAAGACAGTATAGTAAAAGTGAACCTCATAGTGGCCCGATTGGTAGTAAGGTCCCCCTTAGTGGACAGTGGCGCACACTATTATATATGTATACACACAGACGCACACCATTCTACACATATACGCACAGACGCACACGATTCTACACATATACGCACAGACGCACACCATTCTATACATATACGCACAGACGCACACTATTATACATGTATGTGTGTGTGTGTGTATATATATATATATATACATATATGCGTCTGTACGTATATATGTATAATAATGGTGCGTCTTTGCGTATATATGTATATAATGGTGTGCGTCTGTGCGTATATGTGTAGAATATATATACACACACATAAATACACATACAGGTGCACTATATATATATATATATTATATTATATACAGACACACACAGGTGCACATACATATATTATATATACACACACATATACACATACATACATGTGCACACAAGGACACTTCTGCGTTTTATACACATCCTTATACTTACCTGCATCCAATATGGTCCCACTGGCAGGTATACCGGCTGATCTCAGTCCTTCTTGGGGCCCTCATCTCATAGGCCTGCAGCCATGAACAGAGGGAGGGCCGGTGAGAGGAGGTCAGCGCTGACCAGGCTCTCACCCTGCAGCTGCTCCTCCTCAGCGCTCCTTGCACCAGAGATCATGTTCTCTGCAGTCTTCTTCCCTCCTCCGCAGCTGTTGTCAGTGTGCTATCGGCACTCCTCTATTACTGTCTGCACTAGAGAGAGCAAGCCGATAGAAGATCGCCTACTGACAGCAGCACGGAGGTGAGGGAACTTACTGCACAGCCGGCAGGCCACAGAAAATGAGGTGGCGGGTAGGATTCGGCCCGCGGGCCTTGTGTTTGACACCTGTGACTTCGACTACAGGAGCTTAACCCCTTAGTGACGGCCCCATTACCTTTTTACATCCTGGCCTTGTGGGCTTTAATCCTCAGGGACATTAAAACATGCATTCCCTGAGGATTAAAGCCCTGCAGACTCTGGACGTGAAAGCTCCATGCTGTCGGTTCCCAGAGGTAGCTAATCTGGAACTGTTATGCAGGGCCGCGGGAAGCCTCCCCCCCCCCCCAAGTCATGCAATTGGCACTATCCATTGAATAGCACTGATCACATTAAAGTAAATGAAAAGTAAAAGTAAAAATTAAAGGGGTTGTCCCGCGGCAGCAGGTGGGGTTATACACTTCTGTATGGCCATATTAATGCACTTTGTAATATACATCGTGCATTAAATATGAGCCATACAGAAGTTATTCACTTACCTGCTCCGTTGCTGGCGTCCCCGTCTCCGTGGTGTCGTCTAACGCTGTCTTCTCCCTCCATTAGACACGCTTGCGCTGTGCGGTCTTCTGCTTTGTGCAATGGAGCCGCTCCGGCGTGCTCGCGCCGCCGAGGTCTTCTGCGCATGCGCCAGTAACGGAGCAGGTAAGTGAATAACTTCTGTATGGCTCATATTTAATGCACGATGTATATTACAAAGTGCATTAATATGGCCATACAGAAGTGTATAACCCCACTTGCTGCCACGGGACAACCCCTTTAACCCCTTGAGTGGCAGGTTTCCTACCATCCTGTCGTGCCCACCAGGGCAGGTTTTTTAAAATGGTCTAATCATTGAATTTCAACTAGTTTTGCAGTTGCGTCTCAAGAGACATAACTTTTTCATTTTTCCATTGACATGGCCATATGAGGGCTTGTTTTTTGCGGGACAAGTTGTGATTTTTTAAACAGGGGGGAGGAAAAAAAGAAATGGGGAAAAAAGAAAAAAAGGGGCCATGTCATTAAGGGGTTAATAATGTATTGACTTCCTTCTCTGGGTCATTATGACGCACACGGATACCACATGTGTGATTGTATTTTTGATTTTTTACAAAGTAAAGGGAGACAAGTGTTTTTTTAAATTTTTTTTAAATTTTTAAACTTTTTTTTTTTTTTTTTTTTTTTTAATTTTTTTTTTTTGTCCCTTTAGGGGACTTCCACAGGGACCCATCAGGACCCCTGATCACATTCCGGGGGTCCGATGGTGACAGCCCTTTACATGCTGCAGTGACAACCCTTTACATGCTGCAGTCACATAGACTGCAGAATGTAAAGGGTTAACACAGCAGAGATCGGAGGTTTTCTCTGATCTCTGCTGTAAGAGCTGGTACCTAGCTGTCCTCTGACAGCTAACAACCAGCTCTCCCTGCCAGATGTAGCAGCAGGGAATTCTTTTAACTAGTGGGGATGAAGGAAACATCTGCTGCATGCGGCAGATGTGTTCTTCATCCCCGCGGGGGACACAGCAGCGGCAGACGGGTAAGTCATCTTTTTTTTTTTACACACTAAAATTTTTCTTTTTTAGGGAAGAGCTTATATGTAAAGCTCTTCCCTGAAAAACAATTCAGGTGTGCCAGCAGACCGTTGCCTTCAATGGAGCCGTGGGCAGCAGCAGCGGCTCCATTGAGGAGAATGCCTGCAATTTTTTTTTTTACACTAAAATTTTTCTTTTTCAGGGAAGAGCTTATATGTAAAGCCCTTACCTGAAAAAGAATGCAGGGAGCCGGCAGACCATTGTTTTCAATGGAGCCACCGGCAGCAGCCGCGGCTCCATTGAAAACAATACGTGCATTCCCTATGGTGCACGCATGTCCTATCTTTGCAGGCACGCACCTGCAAAGTACGGACATGTGAACACACCATAGGGAATGCATTGTTTCATATAGAAGTGTGTTTTTGTGCGTGTGTATGCATGCACAAAAACACGCTGGTGTGAACGCACCCTAAGGGCGCAAATAGGCTTCGTCACTAAGGGGTTAATTTTAAAATAATTTTGCAGTTGTACAGAACTCTTGTCAGACTGCATAGGATCTACCCCTCAGTCTCTGAACAATACATCCTCACTCCACTTTACACCAGAGCTTGCTCTCCTTTATATCCCTGCTGGCCCAATTTCTCAACTTAAGCGAGGTGTAAAAACACTGGCAAACATGGACATGAAACAAGAGGCATGCATGAACACGAAAAAGGGGGAAACAGGGACATGAACAAATATCTCCTTATCTGTGTACATGTATATTCTGTAACGTCAAACTGGGACATGAACACTCAGCAGCGTCTTACCGATACGTGGATTGCAGAACTGGACTTGAAAAGAGTGGACATAGCTCACAGACAGGCATAGCTCACGGACTGACAAACGCTTAAACACGCACCAGCATACCCGCACAAATAAACTGATTAACCCCTTCCCTGACTCCATCGTCAGGGATGCGTTCAGGAAATAAATTTAAAATTTGTCTCCGATGCATGCCTGACGACGTGCGAAAGTGGCTTGGGCCCCATTGAAATCAATGGGTGATGATCATTATTCGCTGCCACTGCTGTAACAGCAATGGCAGAGGATTTCTTCATCCCCGCTGCAGTCCCCTCATCACTGAACACTGTGATAGTGCTGTCCCAGGGTTCACTGAGGAGGGGACACCCCGCGGTGATGATTTTCGAGGGGGTACTTTAAATATAAGGATTCAATGAATGAACCAAGCTCTGCCTGTGATTAGGTGAGCTCCGTGACAAATCACAGGCAGCGCTCACGTGTCACTCATGTTATGGCTGAGGGCAGCCTGTGATTGGCTGAGCACTCAGCCAATCAGAGACAGCGCTTTTAGCCGGTGGGGATTTAAAATCTGAAAGATCTTCAGTGCAGAGTCGGGGAGACACGCTGCAAGTCCCACCAGATTCCGACAGACCCAGACAGGTGAGTATATATATATTTTAATATAACACAACACAAGCTAGAGAGGATTTTAAGGTGAGGAGAGGGGAGTATATAAAATCATTCGTATCTGATGAAAAAAATTAAAGAAATATATACTCGCCTCTCCAAATGGTACCCTAAAAATCATCCCTATCTTGTGTTACAAAAAAAAATAATTAAAAAAAAAACATATATATATTTTTTTTTTTTTCAAATTTTTTTTTTTTTTGTAACACAAGATAGGGATGATTTTTAGGGTACCATTTGGAATTTGGAGAGGCGAGTATAGATTTTTTAAATTTTTTACACCACATACGGATGATTTTCAGGGAAGGACTTATATTTCAAGCCCTTCCCCCAAAAAAGAAATTACTGCTGGGATCTCCTGCATCCCATTGCATCATAACTCCTAAATTACACTAAATATTTTTAAAAACATTACACTCCCAAGTACAGAAAAAAATCATAGAATTTAAAATGCTAACAAAAAAGTTAAGTTTTTTTAACCAGTAAATTATGGAAAAATGCATCACTTAAGTGGTTAAATTGCTATAATAAGTAAGAGGAATTAGTTTGTGGATTAGCCAAGTCACTTAAGCCGCAAGCCCACTTCAAGGGTCCTCATCTCGCAATCCCTACTCTAACACGACAACTAACCAAGGACACCTGACTGCAAGCAGGGTGATCGCCCCGATAGGGATGGCCCCGCACTGGCACCTAAGTGCCTAACTAGCCCTAGATGATAAATAATGCAAGCAGGACAGAACACAGTTCATGAACAAAGAACAACAAGCAAGAATGCAGACATAAGGGAATGAGGAAACCCACTCCCCACCCGCCACATGTACAGACACCTCATGTCCAGCCACAAGCACAGAAGATACAGAAGACTGCACAAACATGAAAGAACACAATACAGTTCACACTAAACATGCTTAAGCCTGCACTGACAAGCAGGAACACAAGACTGCTGGGACCAGAACAGACACGCAGGAGCATGACACAGTTCACACAGAACAGAACCTGCACAGAGACACAGGATCATGACAGTGCTCAAACCAGGACAGACAGGAGAAAGACCAGCAGCCTCTAGCAAAGGGGCTGGTATATATACGAGCACAGACCTTGGGGATTGGCTAATTGGGAAAATGCACAGCCCGCCAGCTTAATCAGTACCACCTGTGAAACTGTGCTGCTGAAAACCTATGTAGTACAACAGATCCCAGCAGCAACCCTAACACAAGACCTTCTTCGGCACTTCATTATGGCTATACGACAGAATATCCGTAGGTACTAGAGGCAAAGTGTCACGATACCAAGAATAGTGTGGCTGGAAGCAATGGATTCTCTGCATTACATGGAGGAACTCAGGTCTAGTGACTTAGAAACAGAACACTCAGAATTTTACGCTATTTGGGCTACTTGGATGGCATTTCGGAACTCCCCTTCTGTCACAGAGTGGTTGAGGAGCAGTATGGTCTAGTGGGAGATAAAATGTGGGGTTCCACATAGTAACTTAATCTTTTTATATGTGTACAGTTTGGGATACCAGGGTACCCCTCCTTATTTTTTCCTTTGACTCTTTTTATTATTTATTCCCCCCCCCCCCCCCTATCTTTCTTTTCTATCACTTTCTTCAGTTTGCTTCATTAAACTTATAACATAGTCTTTCATATATCTCCAAGACTTAAAGTTTGGTTAGATAGGATAGTAGGTGCCCGGAGCGCTCATTGAAAAACCCCACCGGCTAGGTGAAAGGATGGGCCCACTGGGTGGAAGCTCAGGGAGCTCAGAATACTGTTGAAATGTTTATTTTACATATAGATAGGAAAGTGAAGTAACTGTTATAACAGAGGAGAACATCAAATCAAATGATAGCTATGATGGTGTAACAAGATCTTTTTGTTGTAATACACAGTTCAATACATTTAAAAGTATATTGTAAAATTTACATGAAATACAATAAATTCCTTTTGAACATAAATATATGCTTGCCGTCGGTCATGCACAGCACAGTTTAGTTTTTTTCTGTTTGTACTTCCGGAGCCATTGCTTAGCGATGACATGGGTCAATGTTAATTGCGTATGAGCTGCGAGTAGGATGCCTCTATTGACTTCAATGGAGTCTCTCTGAGCGGAGTGCGTGGCACAATAGGGCATGCTACGATTTTGATTCTGCTTGTGGAATATGCAGTTTGTATCCATGAGTGTGAAGGAAAAATCAAAACTACATGCCTTTAAATGCCTGCATTTTGCTGCAGAAAGTCCGCGCAGTCGGCGATCACACATTCCGCAATTAGAATCCATTCATGTGACACTCCCTTACCATTGAAAACGGGATAAAAAAATACAGATGCCAGACCATTTAAGATGTGTCACCCATGGACTTTTACTCCTCCCATATCTAAATAGTAATAAACTGCCCCATTTTAACAAAACCAAGCAGCATTTTCTATGGTCTACAATAATATCTACTTACTTTTCTGTAGCCCATAAATGTACCAATAAATGGTAGTGGACTTGGTCCAGGAATTCCCAACTTCTTGAATAGGCCATAAGGAAATATTCCATAACTGAGAAGAAAAACAAAACATTGGCATTTACTGTATAAATACATTTTCATGACATGCAAGAAAATTGCCAGCCATTGCATTTCTATAGAAACACGTTCCATGTAATTTTTTTGTTTCCTGATTATTACTTTCTACTTATTTTCTTTTTAGGTATTTTCCTCAGAACTCAAGGTCATATTATGGCTGTGTACAACATCTGAGCCTAGAGCAGCAGTGTGTGCGGACGACCTTGTAGAGCAAAGATGTTGTCATATAGCCTATGTGCACACGGCCTTCAACATTGTTACACCTTTTTTCTCACAGGGAAATAATGAAGGAGCGGTGAAGTTCTTGGTAATCCCAAAGGCAAAGTGGGGTCGTTGTGGTGAAACCCTGTGCTTGTGTGTGGGTTCACATGTAGTAGCATTGCTGGGTAAGTCAGCAGTAAAGTGGATGAGATTTGAACAAATCTCATTCACACACGGAGAAAATTTTCCAAGCAGAAATAAATAAGTACATGAGAGGGTGTTTTAACTGCGCCTTGTGCGTTGCACAGTTGTTCAAAGGGCGTCTTAATAGGAAATGTCATGGGCAGGGTAGTGAAATGAGACAGTGACGGAATTGAATGATCTGCCATGGAGACAGCGGTACTGGGTCGGAGATATGTGATAACATGTCCATGGACATCCCTGATCCATTTTGGAGGAAATAGTGTGCTTTGTCTTTCTGGTTGTCTTGCCAATATTTAAATATCCCTTTCTCCATATCCGGGAAAAAACCCGGATTAGCCAGGACAGGAAAAAGGAGGGGAAGGTGCCGGAGATACCTCCAATCTTTGAAACGTCTTCAATATCACTTTCAATGTGGGTCCTACTGTGATGTGATTTCTAATACTTATGGGAATTATATTGTCAGGTCTGGCAAACGCGGGCGTCGTCCTCCCTCATGAGTCTGCTTGACTTTGTTCCAGCATCTACAGGGTTACTGTGTCTGGCTTCTCCATCCAGCTGGAGGTGATTCGCAATCATCCTCCTATTTAAACCCCTGAGTGTTTAAACCCCTTTCCCAGGGTGCTCTGGTGTTATCATTTTCTGTATGATGGCAGATGGCAGCAGAAAATAATTAAAAACATTAAATGTCTTTGAAAAAAAAATAAAAGTAGTACAGGAAAAAAACTATACCGATAGAATAAAGTTATGTCATTTTTGTTGCAGTTCATGTGCCGTAGAAAGAAGACACACTGAAAGATGGCGGAATGTCTTTTTTTGTCTTCATTTTTCTCCACTTAGAATTTTCTAATAGTTTTTCAGTACATTATATGGTACATTAAATAGCACCATTGAAAAATACAACTCGTCGCGCAAAAAACAAGCCCTCATACAGCTACATAGATGGATAAATAAAGTTATGAGTTATGATTTTTTAAAAGAGGAGTAAAAAACTAAAATTGATTTTAAAAAAGGGCCGCGTCATTAAGAGGTTAAAGAGTTTAGGTGTTTGAAGAGGAGCCTGGGAATAGAGATGGGTAGTGCCTGAAAGACGGAGGATAAGTGGGAGGACGCTCATTTTGGAAATTGAACATCTGCCCAGCCACGAGAATAGTCCTTTTGTCCAATTATTCAAGTCCAATCTAATTTCGTTTAATAGGTTCTGGAAATTAGCTGTATATAAATCCTTCACATCTGCGGTCAAGTGAATGCCCAACTATTTTATGTGGATAGTAGCCTAACGAAAGGAAAAGGAGTCTTTGAGCTCTGTCACCAATGATTGGGAAAGAGAGATATTAAGTGCTGCCGATTTTTGCTAATTAATTTTGAAATTGGAAAGTTGGGCATAATTGCAGAATTCCAGTAGTAAATTATGAAGTGATATGCATGGTGAAGATATAAAGAATAATAAGTCGTCCGCATATGCTGCGACTTTGTGTGTTGTTTCCTATGTGAATCCCTGATATATTGAGGTTGGATCTGAAATGTCCTAGAAAGGGGGTGTTATTGTACCTTGTCACCACCAGAAGTTAGGGGTGGTGACAAGGTACAAGCTGTCAAAGAATTTAGTAACGCTCCCAGCTTCTGATTGGCTGGGGGGGGCGCGTTACTAAATTCAGACAGGGCAGGAGGATAGCGAGGCAGGTAGTGTCCGCGCAGCCACAGGCAAAGGCGCCGGAGGACACCGGCCACTGCTCTTCTGCGACGGCATGAAGACAGCACTAAGGCTGGGAGCGGCGGCACGCACAGAGGCGATGGAGGACACCGCTGAGGCTGGGAGCGCCAGCCTCTTCAATGCTGCAAGTGACGTCCTGAAACGGAAGGCTGGGGGAGCGGCAGGTGACCCACACGGACAGCGGACCCCATCAGTGAGTGACCAGGGCAATTGCAGGTGGGGACGCAGCTAACAGCCGGCACAGCGGCTGCAAATCAATGCCCACATGGAGCACTGAGGGAGCGCAGGGACAGCTGCAGCGTATGTCTTGCATTCTGCCTGCCCTGGAGGGTTAGGGGGTTAGTTTTCCTATTAGGTTTACATTTATAGCTGTAAAGGCTTCTGCATTTACAGCTAATAATGCAAGCCTAACAGGAAAACTAACCCTAACACCAGCCCTCCAAGACAGGTAAAATGCAGTACATACACTGCAGCTAGGACCTTCAAGGACCTTACAGAGGTCACCCAATCGGGAGTTAGGGGTGTGACAGGGGTGTTCCTTCATCCAAGCCCTGCCAAACCCCAAGCTTCCGGTGGTGACAAAATACAATAATACCTAGAAAGGGTTCCAGACATATAATAAAAAGGTGAGGTGAAAGCAGGCATCACTGCCTTGTGCCGTTTTTTACGTTAAAAGGTGCCCATTCCTCTCTACCGGAGAGATTCTAAGTCTCAATTTATTCTGTCAAATGCCTCTTCAGTGTCTGTTGATAGAAGACTGACTCATGCGGAGAGCTAAGTTTTTTTGCATGACTACTTAAGTTGATGGCTCTGACGATGTTGTCACATGCTTCCCGTAGCGGTGTAAAACCCACCTGATCTCTGTGAATAATGTGATGAAGGAAGGGGGATATTCTATTTGCTAGTTTCTTGGAAAAAAAGTTTCAAATCTACGTTTAAAAGCGATATCGGGCGGTAGCTATGACAGAGCGTTAGATCTTTCCCTTCCTTTGGTATCACTGTGATGAGTGCTTTTAAGATGTCCCATGGGAAAGCTCTCCCAGTGGTCACAGAGTTAAATGTCTGGAGAAAATGAGGAGAAAGGATCTCAGAAAACTCTTTATACTGGGTGAGAGGAAATCCATCTGGGCCTGGAGCCTTTTCAGGCTTAGACAGTTTCAAAACATACGCCAATTCCTCCTGAGTGATGGGCGCTTCCATTGCTTGAACTTCTGTTTGTGGAAGGCAGCTCATAACAGAGGCTTGTATAGAAGTTTGCATCTGAGTTTGTCATGAGATCCTCTTCTCCTTTGTCATAGGTGGGGATAAGTTGTATGAAGAATGTAGTCCCTGAACGCTTCTGTGATCTGTTGCGGTAGATGCAGAGATGACTCCCCGGAATAGAAATACAGAGAATAAAAGAGCGTACTCATGTGTTCTTTAGAGCTCTGACTAGAGTACTGCTGCGTTTGTTACCATATTCATAGAAATGGCGTTTGCATTTGGTTAATGATGCCTTTGCCTGCCTTAAACAGTGTGAACGTATCTGACTCCGCCTCCACTGTCCTGTCCAGCGTGGCCTTGTGTTTTGTCTCTAAAGCCTGTAAGCGCCCCAACAGGGCTTGTAGAGGTGCATTATGCTCTTTTTAATGAGGGAACCCACTGAAATGAAAAAACCTCTAATGAAACATTTGTGAGCCTCCCAGGTGGACAATGGGTTTACATCGCGGTTCGGATTTTGAAGTCCAGCACATGCCAATTTCTGGTACAGATTGATTGTGGATTGTGATTTTTCTTGTTGAGTTCCAGTGGGGAAGTCAAAGTTCCCATGGGTGTTCAGCAAAATCCACAATGCCAAAAGAAAAAAAATGTATTCAAAGTTTAAAATAAAAAACACTCTACACTCATCTCCTCTAGAGCTCCTGTGGCATTACTTCTGAGGTCCACTGCCAATCTTAGTATACCAAGCCTATGGTGAGAACACGTCAGTAGTGACTGCTGCACTGCCAGATGTGCCGAGATGAGATTCTCTGGTCCATCACCAGTATACAGACTGGGCCTGACCAGAGAAGCGTCAGGGAAGGTGAATATAATATATATTTTTTTAATTTATGTAATTGGATTACGAATGTTGCTAAACTGCACAGAAATGCAGTATTTTTGCCATAGAGATCAAAGAAACCGAACCAAGTCCGCAAATACACTTTTGAAGTTTCTGCTTTCTTGGAAATAAATTTGCCAGTGCAGGAACTATCACTACCGTATCACAAAAGGTAACATATTCTGCAGCAGAAAGCATAAGGGCTCCTTCACACGAGTGTCGTTTTGACCCTAAATAGGCGCGTAAAAAAAATAATTGCGTCTAAATTAACCAATGGTTTCCTACGCACCTACAGATGCAGAAAATTCTGCATCTAAATCTTCATGCGAGTAAGGGTGAATGCACAGGGGTGGAAATTCTGTGGCGATATGCAGACAGCCGCAATTTGAGTGCGTGAAAACTCGCACGGTAAACAAATCACGCCATGTCCTATTTCTGAGCGAGCCTCGTAGGCACCCGCAGAGAAACATCACCAGCCGGCACATCGTAGAGCAAAGAAAAGACGCCGGAGGAGGTGTGCTGCGTGTCACTGCAGGGGCATGGGTCGCATCTTGTTGCGAGAATTCTCGCAGCGGGATCCGACGCGGCCGTTTGCTTTCACCCTTATGAAACAGATAACTGCAGCAGGAGATTAAACTGTGTCTATATGTGTGTATTGCAGAGAGATGCCACACGTGTGACAATTCCCAAATTAAACATTAGCAGCTATAGTAATCATAAAGTACAAAATGTATTTTCTACTTACAGTAAAAACAACAGCAAGAGGGTAGCCAGCAAGAACCAGGTACCAGGTGAGAGGCTCGGTATAAAACTCATGATCCTTTCTGACTTCTTCCTTCCTTTCTACTCTGTGAATGTCCCTTTACCTCCTCCCTGCCCTCCCTGTAATGACAAGCACAATAAGTAGCTTCAGTTTACTCCTTTTAGTTCCTGTCTAACTTTTGCCCTCTCCCGCAGCCACGTGATCCCGGACTGGCCAGATAGATTAGTGTTGCAATGGATGTGAACAAGAAGTTTTTTTTCTATAGCCTGCTGAGAACAGAGTACAGCACTCATATTACATGAAAATAAACTACGGCAGAGGCCGAAGAATAGCAAATGCTTTACGTCTGACCAGCTTTCTATACAGCAGAGTGAAAACAGACCTCTAGTTCTTGGCATTTGTGGTGGATCATAAGGGGGAATGGTTACATATGGCTGGGTGAGAATCTGGGATTGCTTGCCTTGTCTAGGTCTTCTGCATACTAAGGTTGTCTGTCCACGGCCGAGGCAGAATATCACTAGCGATATTTCGGCGCAGGGGGTAGAACTGGGAGGTCTCCGCGTTAAGCCTATCTGATAGATAGGCTTACTGCAGCAAATCACAGCATGCTGTGATTTGAATCCAGCAAGTAAAGAATCTCTATAATTCTCGGCTCGTGGACATCGGGCTGCGCTTTCCATAACTAGTCTATGGAAAGCGTTCACTGCGTTACCCATGACCGGATTATCACCACGAATAACGCAGTGACATATCGCCTGTGGACAGGAGGCCTAACGGGGGGAAAATGCAGTCCAAAGAACAAAATTAGCTATTTTTTCGAGGACTGTTCAATCCCATCTGTGTATTCTAACTGGTGGCTGAATGATGTAACACTAACTTGTAAAGTCATTTTGTCACCAATCTTGAACGCATCGAAACATTTAACCCTTTTTCATAGCATCAAATGTAGATCTCATATGCTCAGTAGCAGTAGATGTGATAGCGGGCGATTTTACTGGATAACCACGAGAAGAAAAGCTGGTGCTATACATGTACCCTCTAGGCCAGCTTCACACGGGTGATAATACTGCGAGAGATTTATGCTTTTTCAAACACACAAATGTTGTACAAATATGAACCCCTAAGGCTAACTTCACACGGGCAAGTGCGGCAGGTGTAATCTGAGTTATCATGATGTGCAAGTCATGTTAAGAATTGGTACCTCTATATTTCAGTAAATACCATGTTTTCCCAAAAATAAGACACTACCTTATAGTAATTTCTGCCCCAAAAGAGGCACAGTGTCTTATTTTCAGGGGGTGTCTTAATACTCATTTAGCAGGCGGTGTCCAGGTCCCTCATGCTGGGCTGCAGCACTTCGGCAGTCTTCAGTGTAGTCCTCGGCGCTGAGAGAGCATTCTTTTCCTGGTAACAAGGCTTGAATACCCCGCCTCCTGCAAGAGATTGCTGTGATTGGCTCAGCCAATCAGAGCTGGCACTCTGAACCAATCCCAGCAATTCAGTGATTTACATCATTGAATGGTTGGGATTGGCTCATCATGCAGCCTGCGGCCATATGTGGCCCACAATTGCATTCTGTGTGGCCCCAGTCATCTGGACACAGAAATGTCTATGTGTGACTGCTCAAATGTAGTTTCCATGTTAGGGTGAAGAGACACATAGCAGGGTAACGGGAATGGACATGTGCTAAGAAGGGTGCATTGTGTAGCCACATCTGGGTCCTCTATACATAAATAGAATAAAGTCTCTCGACCCGTTTGGCGCTCCAGAAATGAGTATTTAAGTTAGAGGCATCTGATATGCACGGAGCTCTCTCCATTGTAGTTTATAGAACTACCAGATTGTTACTTTGCCATCCAACATCTACAATACATTGTCTCTTCCTTTCTGTAGTGCTGACTAAGAAAGAAGGAGACTCCCATTCTCCATATACGTGGGAGTAATGGTAGTGGAACTTCAGTTTATTGTGGCATATACTTGCGACCTTTGCAAGTAGTTCAGTATGACAATGTGTCCCTTGGGACCAGCAAAAGTTGTGAGCTTAGGTTGCGGGTTCAATCCCCACTTGGTTCAGGTAGCAGTCTCAAGCTTGCCTCAGCCTTCCATTCTTCCGACGTCGGTAAAATGAGTACCCAGCTTGCTAGGGGTAAAAGATGACCGGGGAAGGCAATGGCAAGCCACCACACAAAAACAATCTGCCAAGAAAATGTCACAAATTGACATCACCCTGCTTGCACCAGGGGACTTTACCTTACCATTCACCCAAATACACACCTTAATTTGTAGCTGGAAATTCTGCATGAAAACAATAAACATTTACCCACTAGTGTAAGGTGATTTTCAGGAAAAACGTGAAATTCTGATCCTCTAGTACAATTGATTTCATCACAGTATGCGAGAGCCATGGACTCCAAAACCTAGTTTATGGTGCTCATACCAGGTAACAGGTTCCTTTTAAAGATCCGTATTGCAAGACCTTTAAAGGGAACAAGATTCAACTCTTAACCCTATACTTTGAAGTCACACTTTTTGACAATGAAACAGCACACTTTAAAGAATACTCTGTAAAAGTAATTGACCTCCAAGGTAACTAAGGAAAGTGTAAAGTTAGGAACACATTGCAGCACAGTACTTACACATTGCACCCACAGAGAATCATGTACACAGGGGCAAACTGAGGCTCTCTCAGCAAACAATATAAACCCTGACATGCCAACAGATGGGCATGACACCAAAGGTTGGTTACAATGGCCATATCTCACTTCTGACTTTGTGTTACATAATTAGTCTGCACAGCATCTGTTGTTAATGAATATGCTGTGCTATAGTAATATTACCATATAGCAATATTATCCATTCCCTTTTCTCACCATGGGCACACTAAAACCGTTCACTGTTGCCCTCATTCACTCTTGCCTCGATTATTGCAACTCGCTGCTGATAGGCCTCCCCTGCTGCAGACTCCAACCCCTCCAATCCATCCTGAATGTTGCAGCCATGCTCATCTTCCTGTCAAGCCGCTACTCGGACGTCTCTGCCCTGTGCCAGTCACTGCACTGGCTGCCCGTCAAATATACAACACAATTTCAACTCACTGCCCTCATCCACAAAGTTCTCCATAGCACCACTCTGCTCTACATTGCTTCTCTCATCTCAATCCACCACCCAGCCCGTGCCCTCCACTCTGCTAATAAAATCAGACTGAGTGCTACTTTAATTCGAACCTCTCATTCCTGCCTCCAAGACTTCTCCAGAGCAGCATCAGTCCTCTGGAATGTGCTACCCAAAACTATTCACGCAATCCCCGAATCACAAAACTTCAGACGGGCTTTAAAAACGCACCCCTTTAGGGAGGCATACCACATCTCCTAAACCAAACCCCTCTGTACTCCGCCTGATAGCATGCTCCCTGTCCTAGTGACTGCAACCCTTGCTAGCCGCAAACAACCGCCCCCTACAGTCACACCGATTCAGCCACCACATGTCTGACCATTGCTTATGTGTATAGCATCCCACACTCTCCACCTTACCATACCGTGCACATCTCCAGCTCCTTTACCTTCCGTATCACCCCACTATTCGTAGTATGTAAGCTCGTTGGAGCAGGACCCTCACCCCTACTGTTTCTATCAACTTATTACTATATAACTGTGGTTTTTGTATGTCCGTACTTTTGCTACAGCTGGGTTTTTTCAGAGGTGCCAGTGCTTAGCCACAGTGATCACATGCTTAGAAAGTGCAGGATCAGCTGCCTGGAGGAGACAAGAGTGGGAGGAGGACAAAACAAGTGAGTATAAGTTTGCTTTCTATTGTATAAGGATTCTTTCAGTTAAAAAAAAAATGTAGGCACCAGCCCGCCCATTAACTGATGAAAAATACTGATAAAAACACGGATGTGTGAAAAAGTGAGCTAAGGGTATGTTCATATGGGTGGGCTCCACCAAGCCAGTAACCTACTGCACACTCATGGGAGCAACGTCCCCAAATAGTTTGTTTAACTTTTCCTTCTGGCGAAGACTCTAGATTATGTTCCCAGTCATTTTTACAAGGCTTGCTAAAAGTTTTTATATAGACGTGCAGGAATATAGACGTTGACATGTTTTTGAACCTTAGAGGCCCATTTACACCAGCAGATGATCGCTCAAACGATAGTTTGAGCGATCATTTTGCATAAAGTATTAAGTAGCTACTCCGCTACTTAAAGGGGTGGTCTCGCGAAACCAAGTGGGGTTATACACTTCCGTATGGCCATATTAATGCACTTTGTAATGTACATTGTGCATTAAATATGAGCCATACAGAAGTTATTCCACTTACCTGCTCCGTTGCTAGCGTCCTCGTCTCCATGGTTCCGTCTAAATTCGCTGGCAGCTTGCTTTTTTAGACGCGCTTGCGCAGTCCGGTCTTCTCCATTCAGCACGAGCCGCTTCAGTGTGCTCCCCGCTACAGCTCTTCTGCGCATGCGCAGACGAGCTGTCACTGCTCGGGAGCGCGCTGAAGCGGCCATTCTGCACCATCCTCTGTTAGAGGAAGGTGCAGAAACTGGAGCTGCCCAGCGGAGAAGACCAGCCCAGCCCAGCAGCCCCGAGAAGCCTCCCAGGTAAGTGATGGGTCGGGGGGGGGGCTGCCGCTGCGCCGGGCTGCGCCGGGGGGGGCTGCCGCTGCGCCGGGCTGCGCCGGGGGGGGGCTGCCGCTGCGCCGGGCTGCGCCGGGGGGGCTGTCGCTAGGCCGGGGGGGCTGTCGCTAGGCCGGGGGAGCTAGCGCTAGGCCGGGGGGGCTGTCGCTGCGCCGGGGGAGCTAGCGCTAGGCCGGGGGGGCTGTCGCTGCGATGGGGGGGGCTGTCGCTGCGCCGGGGGAACTAGCGCTGGGGAGCCGGGGGCTAGCGCCGGTTACCTGCTGTCTGGTCGGCGGCTGCGGGGCGTCTGGTCGGCGGCTGCGATGCGTCCGGTTGCCATGGAGACACAGCTGGCGGCGTCTCGGGAGCGCGCACGTCGGGCTGCAGCGAGCGACGGGGAAAGAGCCGGCGGCCATCTTGAGGAAACTTTTATAACTTGCTGAAACGCTGGAACGGTAAGTACGAACCAGCTAGAAATGTCATTTACAGGGGGGCTTAGTAATGTGTGTTTAATGGGGGGGACTGGGCAAAAAAAAAAATTAACTGCTTCCTCGAGACATCTCCTTTAAGTACCAATTAAGTGTGCAAATGAAGCCTTTGCTGAACACAGTTAATAGTGGCTATTATCTGCACTCAGATCCTTTGTTCTCCAAGGGGAAACAATGCTATCAGCACTGGAGAACTTCTGATAAGAGTGAAGGCTGATTTTTAGGTTAGCCACAGCAAAATACACCAGGCAGCATCCACGAATGGTATTAATAAAATGAATGCATCACAAAGGATGCTTGTCAAGTCTTTGTCAAAGACTCCCTTTTGGAGTTGAAACGTTGCTTGCATGTTTTTACTTTTGGAAAAATAAAGGAGCATCCTTTATATAGTGTACAATATATGCCTGAAAATGCTCTCAACATATACACAAAATCAGTTACAATATCACTGCCATTTTGGTGTGAAGAATCCTGTGCTGTAGCTAGTCCCCTCCAGGATTTGTATTCTGCACTTTTTCTGGCCTAAGTCACATGACCAGCACTGTGATAACGCTTTGTGCTAGGCAGTTAATGGGCTATTCTAGCCAGAAGTAACTAAATTGAAATCTGCATAGCCCAATGTAAAAACATTAAGAAGCCATGCTTAGCTCCTCACCCGATTCTTCTTCTGGTAACAGTGATACACTACTCCTGAGTTACAGATCTTGAGATATGCATACAGTTGCAATCAAAATTATTCAAACCTCATTGTAAAGTAAGTTTATTTGGAAATTTACAGACATTCAGATGTTTACAATAAACAAGCAAGAACAAATGTAAATAGCTCAACACAACAAATATAACAATTAGTGTCAGAATTATTCAACCCCTGTGAGATGAGCATCTTTATTCCTTTGTACCGCATCCTTTTGTGACCTACTCAGAATGTGATGCAGGTATATCCATAGTTAGATTGGAATCATTTAGTAATATTTAGAGATGAGCGAACGTACTCGTTCTGAGTAATTACTCGATCGAGCACCGCTATTTTCGAGTACTTTAGTACTTGGGTGAAAAGATTCGGGGGGCTCCGGGGGAGGTGTGGCGGCGTGGGGGGTAGCAGCGGGGAACAGGGGGGAGCCCTCTCTCCCTCTCCCCCCTCCACTCCCCGCTGCAACCCCCCACTCACCCACGGCGCCCCCCGAATCTTTTCGCCCGAGTACAGAAGTACTCGAAAATCGCGGTACTCGGGCGAAAAAGGGGCGTGGCCGAGTACGCTTGCTCATCTCTAGTAATATTCTAAACACTGAAGTGTTGGAACAAACGGACACAACTGGCAGTAAACTCTTTAATCAGTTTTTAATATTAACATTTGACTTACATTCCACATCAACTTGATTGCAAAATTCCCCCACCCCCCCAATAAAAAAAACACATGCATAGCCTAGACTACATATACCATGTGGCATCATTGCATCTTGCTCACTCATTAGCTGTTGTCCGGTGCACAAATTTTAGAACAATTGGTTTCTTTGGCTGCATGAAACCTTGAGGGCTGAATTCCATTGGGAACTGTTAAACACAATAACATACAGTAAGAGGTCAGAAAAATACGTCTGTTAACATACCTTATTTATTTGATTTGGTATTCTGTGTGTTTTTGCTGACACTTCTATGATGATATTTGATTATCGCTCTGCTTTCATGATATATATTTTATGTATTCCAACAAGAAATCTAATTTGTAATTTAAATCCAGACTCGCACCAGTATCTGTAAAATGTTTGCATTGTAACGCCTAACCGTATACCAAAAATAAACAAGCTACAGTATTTATGGGTATCATCACTATTATGTGTCAATTTATGTTTAATGCGAATACATGTACACCATATGTAAGAAGCTAGCACACGTATAGGGAGCACATTTTAACGGGTTGTTTGAGTTAAGGGAAACTTTTGTCAATGGGCCCGCCCATGCATTAAAATAACAAATCAGCAATTACTCATCTCTCCCCACTCCCCCATTTGTCCTCCACTATGGTCTCCGGTTTCCACTGTCTATTTACATAAGAGATGCAGACTGGCGGACAGATGGATTGGAAGTTCAGAATCAGAGATCCTCTTCTTATAGCAAACCTCGGATGTTTTTGTTATCGGAAATCTATCAGAATATGATAGTATCCGTCTTTTTTTTCCTGCAAATTTCTTTTTATTGAGAAAAGTGTATAAAACATGCATTTTGCTGAAGTTGGTAACAGCATAGGTTTTTCAAAGCATACCAAAGTGTGTTTTCAGAGAAAAACATGATGGAGAATCCACTACAGAGATACAATGTTATTTGCATGCACAGCGTGAATAACAAAGAAGGAAACAAACTATTTACATAGTTCCCAAAGTTGTCCCAGCAAAAAAATGTCACCCATGGGATCTGTAACATAGTAGGTCCCAGAGTTCTTAGGAGACTTCAAGCATGAACAGTGAGCATGAACAGCACGGACGGTAAAACTAATCTCATTAAGTAGGAAATCTTGGGGTGGGAGTATTAGCTAGTACCTCTAGTGAGTTGGAAGTTTTTCCAAGTTTTCCAAATGTAGTTTTTAGGGTTGAAAAGAATTTAGAGGGTCCCAAAGAAGAATGAGGCGACTAGAAGCAGAAAATCTTTACTAGTGACTTTTTAATAAGGTCAGAGACTCCATTCTAGTAGCCTTGTATTTTGTGGCAGTTTACCGCGATATGGAGCCTGTATATGAATCAATGTCAACATTGAATCGCGTGAGACAAATTAAGCTTGTAAAGATAATCTGGTGTCTGATACTATCTAGTAAAGGCCCATTTACACGTCACTTTTATCACTCAAAATTCGTTCAAACGACCAAAAATGAGCGATATCGATACATGTAAACACTTCAGTCATGCACTTTTCGTCTAAACGATGATTTTAAGTTGAACTAAAGGTCCATTTACACGCAAAGCTGATCGCTCAAAATTCGGCAGAAACTGACATTTTTGAGTGATCATATTGCATTAGGTACTAATGGGCGAATCAGCCCATTAGTAGCTAACTAGCTTCATTTGCATGTATTTAGAGAACAGTGGTGGTCTGTTCTATAAATACACCGCTTTTGTTCCTGCTGCCGGCTGCATACAATGCTATCAGCGCTGCCGGCGGAGAACACAGCATGTGGTTCCTCTTATCAGCGACTACGGCTTTTATGCTGAACTGAACTCGGGGATGGATAAAGAGTGCACGGTAAGTGCATGATGGGCGCACATTTACCCACAATGGCTATCACTCAAAAGCAGTTGTTTAAATGAATTTTGAGCGATAATCGTATGTAAATCAGCCTTTAAAATCCATCATTCAGCTGCAGAGAGATAAAGTATCTCTCAACAGACAGCATGCTGTGTTCTTCGCTGGCAGTCCCAATGAGAACAATGCAGCTGTTTCACAGCAGAGCGTGTGAATAGCCACACACTCGTCTCTGTGAACAGATCCTAGAGTCCCATTTACATGCAAATGAAGAAGATAAAGTGTTAATGGACAGTGTCCATTAACACTTTATGTAAAAAGATCGCTAAAACGTTCAATCGTTAGAAAGATTATCTTTGCATGTAAATGGGCCTTAAAGAGTTTTGTAGGAATTTTTTCTTGTGTCTGTTAATACCTGGAGAACCTGTGTGAGATCCTTGCAATGAAAGTAATGTCTTCTTTTGTATACATTGTTAAGAAGAAGGATTGAATTTATTTTAGATATCATACCTAGTGAGAGGAGAGGTACATATGTTTCTAACTGTGTGGGTTCCCCAAAGCTAATAAATTTGGCAGAACAGTTTGCACATTTCCTTGAGGTACTGTCTGGAAAATCTGTCTGAAAGGATAAGTAAAGAAAAGTAAAAAAAACAACTACATTTCAATAGTACCTTTCATAACTGGGCTAATAGATTTAAGTAGACTGTGTTCAGTGGTGGGATGCCATAGAAGGCCCTTAAGGAAGGAACCCATAAGAGACCTTTTGACAGAAAGGTAGAAAGCAGTCTCCTGTATCCTGGTCATATAGTTTCACCTGTTCAAGTGAATGGCTTTCTAGTACAGATGGGGGTCTGGAAAACCCATACCACAATTGGAAGGTTTCAGTATTCGCAGTCTGTGTTGTAACCTAGGTTTGCGCCGATTCCATAGGAAGCGGACGAATATCTGTCTCACTGTACGGAAAAAGGATTGAGGGATATAAATAGGTATCCTCTATAAAAACATACCAGATTTGATATGGTTTTTCATCCTTACCCAGGAAAGCAAAGTTACATTGAGTGAGCTAAGGCGAGTTTTAATTTTGGCAAATAGCAGGTAGTAATTAGAGTAGAAAAGGTCAGATAAGGATTTTGTAATGTTGATGCCTAAATACTTTATGTAGTGAGCTGGCCATTTGAAGGGAGCCAGGTTCTGGAGGGCGTTGACTGTTCTGTGGGGTACTGATATGTTTGATTAAATCCGTGTATGCCCATCCGCCACGTCCAGGCGAACCTTAATGGATGGGTGCCTAACTCTATAGACACCCTCTTTAGGCTAAAAAGCCTTCACGTGAATGGGAAAGCTGAGTACCTAGCTATATACTATTACTTAACCCCCTGCGAGAAATGGAAAAATGGAGTGCATGACAAAAGTGCAGGCAGCCACTCCTACACAAATCCATTAAGGTTCGCCTTGATGTGGCGGCTAAGAACCTTGGATTTTTATGCGGTTAGTATAGAAAAACGTTATGCATTTGTTTGCAGATATTGGGCGTATATGGGTGCTGCAGCACATGCTTGTTACTGTATTTCTTGCAGCCATGGCTTATTGTGCACCTTCACACTTAATTTATTTGTTAGATGTGCAGACTTTTGTTTTGTGTATGCAAGATATTAAATGGTTGGCCAAGCTTTTAACAGTGAGAGACCCCTGCACATGGCCGGAAATTCCGTGACGGGATTTCCTGCAGAATTTCCGCCCGTGGAAGCTGCCATAGGATTGCGTTAGAAAACGCAATCTTAGGCAGACGGCCGCAATTTGTCCATGCGAATTCACGCACAGAAAACAAATCGCGGCATGCTCTATTTCTGTGCGGGGCTTGGCAGACTCCGGGAAGGTAAAGGGCACTAGGAGTATTTCTTTTGTCTTCTGAAAGCAGTGGGAGTTTTATAAAGTCAAGAAACCGACATGTAATGGAGCTTGCATGTCGGTGATCAGGAAGGCCATCCACAGAGCTGTGAAATGTTAGAAATTCTTTGTAACATCAATTTTATTGACCAAAGAGCCAGAGAAAGTTCTAATCTCAATAAAGGAGTGCTCTTTTTTGATTTTTTTAAAGTAGGACTGACATGAATCTCGAGCCTTTAGTGCTGTGCACATAAAATTTTAAAGAGCATTTCTGATAAAGTCTAGATGAATAAATATTTGGCAAGTCTTTCAACTTCCTTCTGAGTTGTTTAATTCCTCCCGCACCTTAACTGCACCAGAGAGCCTGCTAATACATTCCATTGGAGAGATTTGGGACAATAGGGAGTAGTATAGGCAGTATGTTGCATTTTGTACCAAATGCAATAAATTCTCCTCTAGGCCTTTGGGATTCCCATAGTAAGCTACAGGAAATATTGGGGTTTTATTTTTAAAGAAGAAATCTAGAAGTGATTTTTTGTAAGGATGTTACATGATAGGGGGAGTCAAGTAAAGTTTCATTCAGGGGTCCTGTCCATGTTTTGGGTGGAAGATTATATAAAGCTAAGAAGAATGCAACAGGGGCCTGATCCGAAAGAGTGATGCAGCCAATGCCGGGACAGTGTGTGAGGGTTAAATGCCTCTCATTGATGATTAGATAACTTAGTCTATAATGTTAATTATGTATTTGGGAGAAAAAAAGTGAAGTCTTTGTCAGTTGTGTGATGTACACACCAGACATCTCCTGAGTTCAACTCAGACAAGCACTGTTTCAATTTCTTAAGAGCAGAGTCTGGCGAGTGGAGATTTTTGGTTGGATGTATCAAGGAGCATATTGAGAGAGACATTTAAATCGCTTCACGTAATCAATATACCTTCCATAAATAATTTTAAACTCTCAAGGGCTCGGGATATCCACGGGACCATTCAATTTCATTACCAAAAACAAGGTGGAATAATGCCTTAACCCCTCTTCTCCTACCAGAATAGGGATTTTTGCCCCTAAATTCAGTAAATAATGTATACCCTCTGCCAGCTTCTATTGAAGGAGATAGGACTGCTGCGTTGGAGTGAAGAACCTTTCTGGAGGACAGGAGGAGGAAAATTCTGTCTTGTATCCTTAAGACACTACTTGTAACACCACAGAGTTTGGAGTTACGATACCGGTCTACAGGAGTCCTAGAACTGGGACACTCTTCCCCTCCCTGTCATTGCATTGTGGTGGCTCGGTTCAAGGATAAAGTTTTTGCCCCTACCTCCTTTCAGGCAGCTCCATCTACTTGATTTACCTTTGTTGTTTGGGTCACTGTTCTGAAATTTAGGCTTCTAAAAAGAAAGATTCTTTTTCATTTGCTTCTCCCCTGGAGATGTCTTCTTATTTCATCTGCATTTCCAGTATTTTAAATTTAGGTAAGAGCACCAAATTTCCATGAAACTGGATGGAACAGAGCTAATTTTGGACAATGTGTCACCACCTCAATGCAACGAAAGTGCTTTATGAGCGGAGTTACCAAATTCTGCACTCCTAGCTCTGAACCTGAATGTCAATGCTGAGGCATCCGATTGGAATCCTGGAGCCATTTTAAGTAAGTATAGATAGTACAAGATATCGTATCTTGAAGCCTTTTGATTTAAGGTGCTTTCTAACTGGTACAGCATGCCGCGAAAGTAGCACGTTTGCCTCTAGTAGATACAATGACGCCTCCCAGACTTTTTTGAAGAGTCAATGGGCTTTATAGTCCATTGGATCCTTAAGTGAGAGTAATACTTAAATGGGAGAATAGAGTGTTTTGTTTTTTTTAAATAACTTTTGCTACTTGTACATCAATCTTAGGAACCTCCTCACAGATTTTAACATCTTCGGAATCTATCCCTCGAACAGATAATAAAAGTGTAATTGGTGAAACTTACCACAGAGATCCCACTAAGGGTGGGTTCACACGAGCGTGTTTTTGTGCGTACATACGTGCGCACCTAGGTACGAGCAAAACACGCGTGAACACAGCTGCGTGCTTGTTGTCAATGGAGCCGCGGCTTCTGCCAGCGGCTACGTTGAAAACAATGCTCTGCCATCACCCCTGCATTCTTCAATTCTCATGACAGCTGCGGTAGAGAATCCTGCTGCCGGCACCCAGTCAAGGGCTTTATAAGCCCTTTCCTGAAAAGCCATTTAAAAAAAGTGTATAAAAAAAAAAATCAATACTCACCTCCCTTTAGCTGCCGGGGCTGAGCCGCGACTTGTGGTGCTGTTCCCGGCTCTGTAGTTCTGAGCTATCAGCAGCTGGGGATTTAAAATCCCCGTCTGCTGATACCTCTGATTGTGATTGGCTGAAGTGCTTCAGCCAATCACAATTAGAGCTACTAGCAGTGGGGATTTTAAATCCCTGCATTCTGCTAACTGAGAACTATAAAGCCGGGGACAGCGGCAGAAGTCGCCACTGAGCCCCGGCAGCCGTCAATGGCTTTTCAGGGAAGGGCTTCATAAGCCCTTCCATGAAAAGCCTTTTAACCCCTTAACGACTGCCCCATCGGGAAACTACGTCCTCAGTAATTGGGCTTTAATCCTAGAGGACGTAGTTTTATGAATCCTCTTTGGATTAATGCCCACCTGCCTGAGGACGTGACCGCTCCATGCTGTCGGTGCCCGCAGGTTGCCGACAGCATGGTGCTGTCATCCCAGGATGCGGGCAGTCCCCCCCGGCATTGCGATCGGCGCTATCCAATAGATAGCGCCGATCGCAAAAAAGTAAACAAAAATGTTTAAAAAAGTAAAGATTCAGCTGCCCTGATGGATCGGATCCATCAGGGCAGCTGAAAATACTCATGCGGCTTGTCCGCGGTGTCCCACGAAGATCGGGTCCTCCCAGACCCGCCAGCGGTCTTCTGTGCATGCGCGCCAGACGATGACGTCAGGCGCATGCGCAGAAGCCCGGGAGCCCCCGGCAAATTTGAAATCTCCTGGTTCCCGGCTCATGAAGGTAGACCGCTGTGAGTGAAAAAGTTTTTAAAAAGTTTCAGATCCATGAGGGGAGGGGAAAATACTCACCTAAGTCCTCCCCGATGTCATCGGGCACGTGCACAGAGGGGCTCGAGCCCCGGGAAATTTACAATCCCTCTGCTCCTGGCTGCCATGTGTAGCCAGGAGCAGAGAGATTATACCGGGGACATGATCACTGTTATCCAATGGATAGCAGTGATCATGTAAAATTTAAAAAAAGTGTAAAAAGTGAAAAAAAAGTGTAAAAGTAAAAAAAAAAAGTTTCAAAAATTTTTTTTAAAAGTTTAAAAAGCTTGCGTTTCATCTCCCCCCACAGATCATATCCGGGAGGGAGGATGAAATGACGTACCTAAGGCCCGCGGATTTATCCGCGGACCTTACCCCAGCTTCTGCGCACGCGCCCGTCACCAAAATGGCGGACGCATGCGCAAAAGCCGTGGATTGCCAGGATAATTTAAAATCTCCCTGCTCCTGGCTACAAAAGTTAGCCAAGAGCCTGGAGATTTCACGGAGGGCCGCGGTGAGCGGTTCCTGAACACATGTTTGCCGTTATCCAATGGATAATGGCGATCACGTAAAAGGAAAAAAAAGGTGAAGCTTCATCTCCCCTCACCCATGCGATTGGTGAGAGGAGATGAAACTTTTTACCGGAGGCCTCCGTATTTGCACCCCGACGAGATCTTCCTCCGTGAACTTTCCCGGATCCTGCGCATGCGACCGCCGGCAAAACAGCGGACACATGCGCAGGAGTCGGGGAGCACAGGAAATTTAAAATCTCCTTGCTCCCAGTGACCAACGGTCGCCAAGAGCCTGGAGCAGTGACGGGTGGCCTCGTTGAGTGGTCCCCGGTTACGTGATAAAAAGGTAGCGATCTACCTTTGGCCGGTCTCACATGACCGGATAGGAATTACGGATTCCGCATGCGTCTGATCCGCGGTAATACGCAGATCAATCGCATTGGATTACACAATCCCGCTCACATTAGCGGGTCGGAATTGCGTAATCCACTCGCAGAAAAGAGAACGCAGCAGGTTCTATTTTACCGTGGATATCCGCAACATAGAGCCCATTGTGCTCTGTGGTCGCGGATATATCCGCAGCCCATACGCAACTACATTGTGTACGGGCTGCGGGTACCCGCGTCATCGCTAAGCGACGGTGCGGGAAATACAAACAAAAAAAAAGTACTGCGAATGACCGCCTGTGTGAGTTGGCAGTTATGCGCGGTACATTACGCTGCCGTACGCAGGGTCACAGCCGGCTCACAGCTGAAATCCGCTGCGGGCCTCCGCAAGATGATTCCACCTACGGCTGCGTGAGCCCGGCGTTATTCAGACCGCTACCTGTAATACGCAATTTACAAGAAGCCCCGGGAACGCTCGCCTTCCTGCAGTTCCAGGAGCAGCTTGTTGAGCGTCTTCTGTGCGAGACCGCCGAACCTCCGCAAGCTTACGGAGACTCACAGAGCGCCACTTTTTACACCCCATACCCGCTACTGAGGTCACGAAATACCCCTAAAAAGCATGAGAGGAGGGGGGATACCCGGTTTTATTGCCCCATGTACCCATCCCAACCAGCCTCCGTAATTACCCCTGTCTTCGGAAATACCACACAGTTCACATTATTACTTTTATCTAAGATTTGGGGAACGCCGAAAAGGGCGTGGAGTGTGTGGGGGATATTTTTAGGGAGTCAATTTTTATTCCGTACAAATGAATAATGGGGCCTGGGATTTATTCAGTTGTGCCCTGCAATCCAACGGGTGTTCCCTGCATTACAGGCCTAACCATGTGTCCTATAAGTAGATTAGGGCCACAATGGGTATGTTTTTGAACACGTGACAAATGGGGGTATCCATTTTGGGGTGAACGTCTTCATTCCTATGTACACTGTATAAAAAAAACAGTTTTTAAATTGACAAAATTGCCAAAAAAATGAAAATCGTAATTTTTTCCTTCTGCTTTGCTTAGATCTATTCAAATACTGTGGGGTCAAAATACACAATACACCCCTAGATGAATTTAATAAGGGGTCTAATTTTTAAAATGGGGTCATTTGTGGAGGTTCTTTATCGTTTTGGACACTCAATGGCTCTACAAGTGGGCAATGGGGCCTGGAATTTATTCCATTGTACCCTGAAATCCAACGGGTGCTCCTTCCATTATAGGCCTAGCCATGTGTCCTTTAAGTAGATTAGGGCCACAAGGGGTATGGTTCTGAACACGGGACAAACAGGGGTATCCATTTTGGGGTGAAAGTCTTCATTGCTATGTGTGCTGTACAAAAAAACCTGTTTTTAAATTGATACAACTGCCAAAAAAATGAAAATTGTACTTTTTTTCCCTACTGCTTTGCTTAGATTTATTCAAAAATTGTAGGGTAAAAATACACAGCACACTCCTAGATGAATTCGTTAAGGGGTCTAGTTTTCAAAATGGGGTCATTTGTGGGGGTTCTCTGTCATTTTGGCCGCTCAAGGGCTGTACAAGTGGGCAATGGGGCCTAAATCACCTTCATGATAAATTTCTGTTCTGAAAGCCACCGACTACTTCTTTCATTTTGGGCCCCGTTGTGCATCCAGACAAAAGATTAGGGCCACAAAGGGTATGTCTCTGAGCACGAGACAAACAGAGGTATCCATTTTGGGGTGCAAGTCTTCATTCATGTGTGTGCTGTACAAAAAAAGCAGTTTTAAAAACGACAGAATTGCCAAAAAACCGAAAATCACATTTTTTTCCTTTTGCTTTACTTGAATTCATTCAAAAACTGTGTGGTCAAAATAGGCAGTACACCACTAGATAAATTTGTTAAGGGGTCAAGTTTTCAAAATAGGGTCACTTGTGGGGGTTCTCTTTGGTTTTGGCCGCTCAAGAGCTCTACAAAAGTGCTATGGGGCTTAAAACGCCTTCAAGGAAAATTTATGTTCTGAAAGCCACCGACTACTCCTTTCATTTTGGGCCCCATTGTGCATCCACACATAAGATTAGGGCCACAATGGGTATGTCTCTGAACACGGGACAAACAGGGGTATCCATTTTGGGGTGTAAATCTTCATTTTCATGGGCACTATAGGAAAAAAATATGTCTTTAAAATGACATATTTGCAAAAATATGAAATTTTATTTTGTCTCCTCTAAACTGAATTAATTCCTGAAAAAAACTGGTGGGATCAAAATACTCATGACACCCCTCAGTGAATACATTAAGGGGTGTAGTTTTTTAAATGGGGTCATTTGGGGGGGGGGGGTATCTATTATTTTGACACTCATGAGCCTTTGCAAACTTGGCTTGGTGCAGGAAAACAAAGTTCCTCAAAATGCTGAAAAGTAATGTTAAATTTGTACGTCCTGTAAATGGTTTAAAAAAAACAGAAGTTTTTCAAGTGTGCATTCAGAATAAAGTAAACAGATGGAAATATATATCTTATCAAAAATTTGTACAGTATGTTTGGACATATTTGAGATATTACAGTTGAAAATGTGAAAAAATGAAAAAATTTTCTAAATTTTTCCAACATTGGTACTTTTAATAAATATACACAAATTATATCGGTCTCTTTTTACAACCAAAATGAAGTACAACATGTGACGAACAAACAATACCAGAATCACTTGGATATGTAAAGCCTTTACGGAGTTATGCTACGTTGAACGACGCATGTCAGATTTCCAAAATTTGGCTCCGTCACTAAGGCGCAAACAAGCATCGTCACTAAGGGGTTAAAATAGTATGAAAAAAAAAATCTATACTCACCTGCCAGGGCTCAGCCACAACCACTGCCGTTGTCCCCGGCTCTGTAGTACTGAGCTATCAGCAGCCGGGGATTTAAAAAACACGCTCGTGTGAACCCACCCTAAGCCTGAATATGGGGGTCCTATGTCTCCCTCTTCTCATCACTGCGAGTTCACAGCACTCATCCACAAAGATGACAGATTGAATGGCTCGACCATCGCACATGTGTGCCATTGCTCTATTCATTCTCAATAGAATGCTGGAGATTGTCAAGCACTTGTACTTGGCTACTTCCATCAACCCTATTGAAATGAATGGAGTGCCAGAGCACATGCACAACCATCGCATCACTATTCAATATGACATCACTGCGGGTCAAAGTGCAGTGATCCTGAGTTATGAGAGGGACATGGGACCCCCATTCTCGAGATTTTGGGGGTCCTAGTGGTGAGAGCCCCACTGATCAGACTAATATCACCCATCCTATGGATAGACGATAAAGATCAGTCAGAACACAACTACTTTAAATGCCTGGGAAATATTTGGGAATTTTTCTGCTTCTCCACTTCCATAATCAACTGCTTTAGAGTCTCATTCACTGAAACACCATCTTACACCTAGCTCTTAGGTCACCAAACAATTTTTCTAGTCTTCTGTACCTCCTCCGCATTCATAGTATCTCTTACAGCTTTAAGTAGTTCATCATTGTCATTAGCAGAAAAAAAGTATTTCTTATCCTCCTGTACAGTAGCAAGACCATCACCCTTTTTAACAACCTATCCATAAGTATAAATCCAGGCTTGCAATATCAGATGTTGAACTGGAAATGGATTGTAATCATGGTCTCTTAGCAGGTTTGGAAGAGCCTGGGGAGAACAGGAGGAGTAAAATTTGCCACAGAAGCAAGGACTTTCTCCAATTTTTAAAACACATCGCATGAAAATTGCAAGTTCATGCTTTGCGATGTCATGCGATAAAAAGAAGGCTTCATAGGAAAACATGGAAGATTAAAAAAAATAAAATAAAACACAAAGATAAGACATAGGGCAATTTTTTTTCTCTCGCAACATCGCATGATTGAAAATAATCACAAATGTGAAGGAAACCATTGAAATCCATTGGTTTCATAATTCTGCGTTTTCACTCACTCTCACATCACACAATTTTATTGCCAGTGTAAAGGCACCCCTAGGCTTAGAGGGGCAGCAATCACAGACGAGCGGTTTAACCTTTTAACTCTATAGGACATACAGTTATGTCCTGCAGCGTTGGTATGTATGAAGGGAGATCGCGGGGCGATCTCGCTCTATACAATGCGAGTGTCGGCTGTTTCTTACAGCAGACACCCGCCCACAACACCCCCGATAAGCCGCGGCATTTAAATCCCCAGACCAATGTTCTGGGGCTCCATACGCCCCCACTCCCCATCTGAGATGAGATTGCGGGTTGCCGTGTGGGTATCATGGCAGCCGGGGGCCTTCTGAATGTCGTGGGGTGGCTTCATAGTATGTCTGTCAGATCATCATATAATGTAATGTTATCACAAGTTCTTGTTCCCTCTGGTGAAAAAAAAAACCTTTTGCCATATTTATAATAAAAGAAATTAAATAAAACAAAAACACATGTTGTAGCACTGCGTCCGTAAAAGGCCCAATTTCTGCGGGGAAAATAGAATTACCTAAACTGCACGGTGAACGTCGTCAGAAAAAACATAAGGAACGTCAGAAATGTGCTTTTTTGGTCATCCCGTCTCCAAGAAAAAAAATGTAAGAGAAAGCGATGAAAAAATGTACTTCAGAATGGTACCAATGGAAACTACAGAAAGGCCAGCTGAAAAATAGCCCACGCACAGCTATGTCGATGAAAAATAAAAAAGTTATGGATGTTAGAAGATGGCCGCAGAAAATTAAACAAATTAAATATCTTTGAAAATAAAAGTTGTACAGCAAAAAAAAAAGATATATATATTTGGCATCATAGTAATCATACTGACCCATAGAATCATTTTTGTTGCAGTGTGTATGCTGTAAAAACAAGTAGCACCCAAAGATGGCGGAATTTAGTTTTTTTTCCATTTCACTCCACTTTTAAAAAATTCTAAGTTTTTCAGTACATTGTATGGTATTGTAGAGGTGCACTACAGAGAATGGCCTGTAGGGGGCAACAGACAGTCAGTCTGGTGCCTGAGACAAGATGAAAAACACCCACAGGTATGGTATGGAATAGAAGATGTAGGTCACAGAGGTTGTTCGCTTCTGTGATGTAGATCGGTCCAATATTACTCTAGGCCAGATCTTCCACCTGAACCAGCAAGCTATGTAAGGGGACAGGTGGAACTAGGGAGGAGGTGTGTGTGTCTGGGAGAACCAGACTTCTTGTTGTGACCAGACTTCTGGTTAACCTGACTCCTGTTGTAAACAGAGAGAGAGGCTGTGACCAGGCGGAGAGCTACGTTGTTCTGGCGGGACGCTTGGGGAGCTCTGGCTCTGGGAGCAAGAGGTCTGGAGAGAGACCTGGATGCTGGAGAGACTGTTTATGTGCCTCAGGAAGGTTGGAATGAAACCGTCTTGAGGGAAAGTGAAGACAACTGTATGAAGCTGCCCTGGAGAGTGGGTGAGAACCACAGTTGGACTGTTTATCAAAACCTTAAAGTAAAAGGACATTTAAGTTTATGTGCATAAAGTGCTGTCCTGAAGCAAGCTGCTATTGCTGTGAAGTTGAAAATAGACATTTGGAGTTTAACCCATTGGTGTCTACCTATGATGTGAGCGAATGATCCCCGGGTTGCTACAGTATATTAAATAGTACAATTGAAAAATACAACTTGTTCCACAAAAAAACAAGCCCTCAGACAGCTGCATCAATAGATAAATAAGTTATGATTTTTTTTTAAAAGGGTCAGGAAAAACCAAAATTGAGGGGGGTGGGTGGGGGGTGAGAAGGTCCGCGTCCTTAAAGTTGTAGATGTGTTTAACGATGAATAAGGTGATGGGTCAAATAAAAAAAAAGTAGGGCATACTCACCTCTCCTGCAGCCTGGGAAGCAACTGAGAGCCGCCAATATTGGCGACGACTTCTGAGTTGACGGCTAGGCGGAAGTCAGGTGTCGTCTGCTGCTAATCAGAAGCTGCAGCATAACTGTACATATGTCACTGTACATGTTCCTGGTAAACATGTACGGTGACGCTGCAGCCTTTGATTGGTAGCAGACGACACCTAACTTCCGCCAGGCCGTCAACCTGGAAGTCTCCGTTGATACCGGTGGCGGCTCTGAGCTGCTTCCCAGGCTCCAGGACTCTCTTGTATCTTAAGCCGGGCCGAGCAGGTGAACAGGGTTTTGTTGTAATCACCCTTTCCAATCCACTGTCTGACATCTGAAGACATTATGACTTAAGGCTGTACAGCTACGATGTTGGAAGACATCCGTCGGGGTTCTCTTACTGTATATTGCCAGCCTCTCTGCTGTCGGAGCTTATCCGACGTGTCACCTCATGTAGTACTGGCTTTAGCCAGCAGATAGCGCCATTGTATAATGGCAGAAAAAGAGTAAGCCCCCTAGGAAAACCAGGATACAAAGTGGATTGGAAAGGGTAACTTAAGACCCATCAACTTATTCATCTTTGAAACACACAAGTTCATCTACAATATTATTCTCCAAAAATGCTGGATCAGAACTCCTACAACTAGAGGTAATACCAAGCCCAATCATATTATTCTAAAAACTAGCTTCTGAAAATTACTTAACAAAAGTAGCTCAAATAGTCAGCAATGGCCTTATCTGCATTAATATAGTTATTATCCCCATTTTAAATGCTTGGAATTCCAGTAGTTTTTTCTGTTAGGTTGCCTGCGCACGAACGAGTCGGATTCCGCGAGCGGGAGTTTGCAGCGGAATCCAACTCTGTACCCAGCTAGCATCCACGCGTACCTGTATTTAGTCTTCATAATCTGTACTGCGGATGGTCCGCATGGCTCGATGTTGGACATGTGCAGTACAGATTTTCTTTTTTAAACTCCTGCTTTACCCGCATCACTGGTAGGCGATGACGTGGAATCTGTGACCTTTCCGCAATGTCAATTGCGAAAAATCACAGTTGCTGTCCACTCGTGTGAGCAAACATGCGGGTTCTCTATTGGTTTGAATTTGTGCGCAATGCCACAGATCGTCCGCACAGGAGACTATCGCGGATTCTGCAATTCAACTCGTTCGTATGCAGGCGGCCTTATACCTTAATAAGATGGTGTGTTTCCTGTCTAATGTTACACAACTCTGTAAATATTTGTGGTCTCTGGAAACCCAAATTCCCTTCCACCTTAATCTCAGTCACCAGATTTCTATTGTAACTACTCAATCTAGAATGTTATCTCCTTTGGTTGATGACTTAACACGTAGTTTAAGAGTCCATTTACACGCAAAGATAATCATTCAAAAGATAGTTTATGCAAAACAATCACTCAAAACCTGCTAATGGACACTGATGCCCATCAACAGCGTATCACCTTCATGTGCATGTAAATGAGCCTCCAGAGCTGTATGTAGAGAACAGCAGTAGGTCTGTTCTCTGCAATGAACTGCTTTGCTCTGCCACAGGCTTTCTGCTGAACACAATGTAATCAGCACTTCCGTGGAGAATACAACACCATGGACTGCAAACATGCAGTCTGTGTTATCTTCTCTCCGGCTGAACAATGGATTCTATGCTCACCTAAAAATCATCGTTCAGCCGAAGAGTGAACGATGGGAGCATTTACATATGTTTATCGCTCAAATGATGGCTATTGAGCGATAATCACGTGTAAATGGGCCTTTAGAGATCTTTCCTGCCCCTGCTTTCAAGTGCACTAGGGATATTCCAATAAACAACAGTATCCTGCTTCTACAATGATGTTGGGTGCACAATACTATTAGTCTCAAGGGAGATAAGGCACCAACAAGGTGTTTGGTAGAAGCTTATTCTCCTCTTACTATTTAGAACACATGCAGGCTTTCTTGAAATGAGTGTGTATAGCGAGGTCGGGAGGGACAGTTGTTGACTGAACAAGGCTTCGGCCAACAGTTATCTGCAGTGATAAGGTAACCATGGATAATAAAAAAATTCAACATATTGAATGTATATGGAGTAGTTTGCTCACCAGGGTATCTTTACATGGTTTACAGGTGAAGTGCTGAAGGATGGATGTAATGGCAACTTTCATGATCAACATGGCAAATCTCATCCCTATGCAGTTCCTTGGTCCATCTCCAAAGGGCAGAAAAGTGTATGGTGTGTGGCTTGCTTTATTCTCTTTACTGAATCTGCAGAAAAACAATATAAAAAGAACTCAGCTTAGACTCAGAATAAAAGTCTTCATACAGTAGTTGTGAAAAAGGTATATATCCCTTCCAGCCCCCCTCCACCACCACCACGAAGCAACGTGAGCCTGCTGCGTCAGTCTGCAAGATCTCAGAAGGGCGGCGCTAGGGTTGCCACCCGGCTGATAAGTCACCAGCCAAACAGATAATTAAGTCTAAGGGCGCCCACCCACTGGCGTTTTTTTCCCCTGCGAAATTCGCAGCATTTTTTTCTCTGCAGGGGTCTATGGGACTTGTAATGTTAAAATCGCGATCGCGCAAAATCGCAATTTACCGCGAAATCGCGATTTTGCGCGATCGCGATTTTAACATTACAAGTCCCATAGACCCCTGCAGAGAAAAAAATGCTGCGAATTTCGCAGGGAAAAAAAACGCCAGTGGGTGGGCGCCCTAAAGGCTGGTGTTGGTATTTATTTTTTAACAGCCATATCATGGCTGCTAGAGATGAGCGAGCACACTTGTTCGAGCTTGATGTTCATTCGAGCATTAGGGTGTTCGAGATGCTCATTACTCGAGACGAGCACCACGTGGTACTCGAGTCAATTCCATTTCCTTCCCTGCATGTTTAGCGCCATTTTTTAGCCAATAGACATGCAGGGAAAGCATTACCACTTCCTCCTGTGACGTGCCAGCCCTATCCCACCCCCCTGCAGTGAGTGGCTGGTGAGATCAAGTGACCACCGAGTACTTAAAGCGGTCCCGCCTGCGGCTCGCCTCAGACACACACTGGGAGAGATCAGGGAGAGTACTACTGCTGCTATAGGGAGAGTGTTAGTGTAGGTTCCTGTCCTCAAGAACCCCAAGGGTCCTTCTTAGGGCCACATCTGACCGTGTGCATTACTGTTATGGCTCCTTGGAGCAGTTTTGCACAAATTTTTTTTTTTTCATCTCCGGCTGTGCAGGCCATTACAGCTATAGCGTTCTCAGTCTGCAGTCAATTATACAGAGTATAGGGACAGTGCTGCTGAGATAGGGACAGTGGTAGTGTAGAATCCTGTCTACAAGAACCCCAACGGTCCTTCTTAGGGCTACCTGTGACCGTCTGAATTTTACAGGGTGTCTGGTGGGAGTTGTAGTACATCACTATTGCACAGCTAGGCCTGTTTGCAGCCTTCCGTCTAATTTTTTTCGGCCTGGTGTTTGCATTACAATACCACTCTCAGTGACAAAGTGTACGCAAACAATTCCATAATTATTTACACCGGTCTGTGTCCGCAGTGAATTTGAGACGCACAGCGTAGAGCCTATGCAGCCACTTATAGAGGGAAAGTGATATACACACTGAACAGCCTGTATTCTATTTTAAAAAAAAGCCCCTTCGTTGGGCTACCTTTCACCGTTTACATTTTACTGGGTGTCTGGTGGGAGTTTTGGTGCATCAGTATTGCACTGCTAGGCCTGTTTGTGGCCTTCCTGACTATTTTTTTCTGCCTGGAGTTTGCCTTACAATACCGCTCTCAGCGAAGCAGTGAACGCAAACAATTCCATGAGTATTTACAGCGGTCTGTGTCTGCAGTGAATTTGACGCTCAGCGTACGGCCAACACAACCACTTATAGAGGGAAAGTGATATACACACTATATAGCCTGTGTTTTTTTCCAAAAGTGTACGCGCATAATTCCTTAATTATTTATAGCAGTCTGTGTCTGCTCTATCCACCATGCTGAGGGGTAGGGGTCGAGGACGTGGACGCGGGCGAGGACACGGAGTTCCAAGTGAGGGTGTGGGCACAGGCCGAGTTCCTGGTCCAGGTGAATCCCAGCCGGCTGCTGCGGGATTAGGAGAGAGGCAAGTTTCTGGGGTACCCAGTTTCATATCACAATTTATGGGTCCACGTGGTAGACCTTTATTACAAACAGAGCAGTGTGAGCAGGTCCAGTCGTGGATGGCAGAAAATGCATCCAGCAATCTATCGGCCACCCAGTCTTCTACGCCATCCACTGCTGCAACTCTGAATGCTCTCGCTGTGGCTCCTCCTTCCTCCCAGCCTCCTCACTCCATGAAAATGACACATTCTGATGAGCAGGTGGACTCCCAGGAACTGTTCTCGGGCCCGGCCTTGATTAGGAAAAAATGGTTCCTCTCTCACCTGAGGAGTTTGTCGTGACCAATGCCCAACCTTTGGAAAGTTCCCAGGGTCCAGGGGATGAGGCTGGGGACTTCCGACAACTGTCTCAAGAGCTTTCAGTGGGTGAGGAGGACGATGATGATGAGACACAGTTGCCTATCAGTGAGGTAGTAGTAAGGGCAGTAAGTCCGAGGGAGGAGCGCACAGAGGATTCGGAGGAAGAGCCGCTGGACGATGAGGTGACTGACCCCACCTGGTTTGCTAAGCCAACTGAGGATAGGTTTTCAGAGGGGGAGGCAAGTGCAGCAGCAGGACAGGTTGGAAGAGGCAGTGGGATGCCCTGGGGTGGAGGCAGGGCCAGAGGGAAGAATCCCCCAACTGTTTCCCAAAGCACCCCTTCGCACCAAGCCACCATGCAGAGGCTTAGGTCTTCAAAGGTGTGGATGTTTTTCAGTGAGAGCACGGACGACCGACGAACAGTGGTGTGCAACCTGTGTCGTGCCAAGATTAGCCAGGGAGCCACCACTACCAGCCTCACCACCACCAGCATGCGCAGGCATATGATGGCCAAGCACCCCACAAGGTGGGACGAAGGCCGTTCACCGCCTTCGGGTCGCACCACTGCCTCTCCCCCTGTGCCCCAACCTGCCACTCAGATCCAACCCCCCTCTCAGGACACAGGCACGAGCGCCTCCCGGCCTGCACCCACACCCTCATCTTCGCTGTCCTTGACCCCATCCAGCAATGTCTCTCAGGGCAGCGTCCAGCTGTCGCTAGCGCAAGCGTTGGAGCGAAAGCGCAAATACGCCACCACGCACCTGCACGCTCAAGCTTTAAACGTGCACATTGCCAAATTGATCAGTCTGGAGATGCTGCCGTGGAGGCTTTCAAAAACATGATGGTGGCAGTGGTCCCACGCTACTCGGTCCCCAGTCGACACTATTTTTCCCAGTGTGCTGTCCCAGCCCTACACCAGTACATCTCCCGCAACATCAATCGTGCCCTCACCAACGCGGTTACTGGGAAGGTCCACTTAACCACGGACACGTGGACAAGTACTGGCAGGCTGGGCCACTATATCTCCCTGACGGCACATTGGGTGAATTTGGTGGAGGCTGGAACCGAGGCAGAGCCTGGGAGGGCACACATCCTACCCTCACCCAGAATAGCGGGTCCTACCTCGGTTCTGGTATCTGCGGCGGTCTATGCCGCCTCCTCTAAACCCTCCCCCTCCTCCTCCTATGCAACCTCTACCTCTCAAATAAAAAATGTGAGCAGCACGTCGCCAGCAGTCGGTGTGGCGCGGCAGCATAGCGGTGGGCAAGCGTCAGCAGGCCGTGCTGAAACTTCTCAGCCTAGGTGACAAGAGGCACATGGCCCCCAAACTGTTGCAGGGTCTGACAGAGCAGACCGACCTCTGGCTTTCGCCGCTGAGCCTCCAACCTGGCATGGTCGTGTGTGACAACCTGTAACCTGGTGGCGGCTCTGCAGCTCGGCAGCCTCACACATGTGCCATGCCTGGCCCACGTCTTCAATCTAGTGGTTCAGCGGTTTCTGAAAAACTACCCGCACTTTTCTGACCTGCTCAGCAAGGTGCGCCGCGTCTGCGCACATTTCCGCAAGTCCACCACGGACGCTGCCACCCTGAAGACCCTGCAACATCGGTTTAATCTGCCAGAGCACCGACTGCTGTGCTACATGCCCACACGATGGAATTCTATGCTGCACATGTTGGCCAGGCTCTATGAGCAGCATAGAGCAATAGTGGAATACCAACTCCAACATGGGCAGTGTAGTGGTAGTCAGCCTCCCCAATTCTTTACCGAGGAGTGGGCCTGGATGGCACACATCTGCCAGGTCCTCGGAAACTTTGAGGAGTCTACCCAGATCGTGAGCGGCGATGCTGCAATCATTAGCGTAACCATCCCACTGCTATGCCTGCTGAGGAGTTCGCTGCACGGCATAAAGGCCGACGCTTTGCGGTTGGAACAGGAGACGGGGGATGACAGTATGTCGCTTGATAGCCAGACGACCCTCATGTCTATATCTCAACGCGTTTTGGAGGAGGAGGAAGGGGAGGAGCAGAAGGAGGAGGAGGGGGAAGAGACAGCTGGGCAGACTGCAGAGGGTTTCCATGCTGCTTGCCTCTCATCTGTTCAGCGTGTATGGCCTGTGGAGGAGGAGGAGGAGCCTGAAAGTCATATTACTAGTGAGGACAGCCATGTCTTGCGTACTGGCACCCTGGCACACATGGCTGACTTCATGTTAGGCTGCCTTTCTCGTGACCCTCGCGTTAGACGCATTCTGGCCAACACGGATTACTGGGTGTACACCCTTCTCGACCCACGGTACAAGGAGAACCTTTCGACTCTCATTCCCGAAGAGGAAAGGGGTACGAGAGTGATGCAATACCACAGGGCCCTGGTGGACAAAGTAATGCTAAACTTCCCATCTGACAGCGCTAGCGGCAGAAGGCGCAGTTCCGAGGGCCAAGTAGCAGGGGAGGCGCGGAGATCAGGCAGCATGTTCAGCGCAGGCAGGGGAACACTCTCCAAGGCCTTTGCCAGCTTTATGGCTACCCAGCAAGACTGCGTCACCACTCCCCAGTCAAGGCTGAGTCGGAGGGAGCACTGTGAAAAGATGGTGAGGGAGTACGTAGCCGATCATACCACCGTCCTCCGTGATGCCTCTGCTCCATACAACTATTGGGTGTCAAAGCTGGACATGTGGCACAAACTTGCGCTGTATGCCCTGGAGGTGCTGGCTTGCCCTGCCGCTAGCATCTTGTCAGAGAGGGTGTTTAGTGCAGCTGGGGGAATCATCACAGACAAGCGTACCCGCCTGTCAACTGCCAGTGCTGACATGCTTACACTCAATGATGAACAAAGCCTGGATTTCCCCAGACTTCTCTTCTCCACCGGCGGAGAGCAGCGGAACCTAAAGTTTCTTTTCGCTGCAACCGCAGATAAAAGCACTCTTCTCTATCACCGGTAAAATGGGGCATTTAGCTTTGTCAATCTGTCTCTGACATTAGTCCTCCTCCTGCTACTCCTCCTCCAGAAACAACATGTCATTGCGCTGAACGGACAATTTTTCTGCGGCCCAAAAGGCTCATCTACATCTACCAATATTTTTACAATTTTTTAAAGTTTCAAAAGTATTGAGACTTTACCATGAACCAATTTTTTCAACAGGGCTGCCTCCAGGCTCTGTTACAAATTAAGCAACAGTGAGCTGTATCTTTCAAAAAATATTTATGGGTTTCACCTGCCCTCTCGGTTGATAAATTTTTCAGAGGTACACTTGTACTCTTGGTACACTTATTTTTTCGGGCCCACGCCTACACTCTTATCCAACTAATTTTTCCGGCCCTCGCCTACGCTCATGGTACCCCAATGTTTCAGATGTTGGCCTATACTATTACTACAGAAATTTTACTGGGGTCTGCCTGCCTATACTTCAGCTACAAGAATGTTACAGGGGTCTGCCTATATACTGCTGCCACTTAAATGTTACAGGGGTCTGCCTATACTGCTGCCACAAGGATGTTACTGGGTTCGGCCTATACTGCTGCCACTTAAATGTTACAGGGGTCTGCCTATACTTCTGCCACGCAAATGTTACAGGGGTCTGCCTATACTTCTGCCATGTAAATGTTACAGGGGGTCTGCCAAACTGCTGCTACAAGAATGTTACCGGGGTCTGCCTATACTGCAGCTACAAGAATGTTATTGGGGTTTGCCTATACTGCTGCCACTTAAATGTTACAGGGGTCTGCCTATACTTCTGCCACATAAATGTTACAGGGGTCTGCCTATACTTCTGCTCCATAAATGTTACCGGGGTCTGCCTATACTTGTACAGAAATGGTACTACTGGGGTCTGCCTTTACTCCTGCTACCGAACTGTTAGAGGGGTCTGCCTTTACTCCTGCTACCGAACTGTTAGAGGGGTCTGCCTTTACTCCTGCTACCGAACTGTTAGAGGGGTCTGCCTGTGCTCCTGCTACCAAAATGTTACAGAGGTCTGCCTATACTTCTACTAAAGAAATGGTACTGGGGTCTGCCTATACTACTGCAACCGAAATGTTACTGGGGTCTGCTTATACCTTTTCTACTGGAATGTTACAGGAGTCCGTTTATACTATGGGTGCACACAGACTTCCCATCGTGGTGTTTTACCTATCAGGCCCAAAAACACTCACTGACTAGGGCATGAATTGTGGGCCAAGGCCAATATGTATTTTCTCTCGTGTTACCACAGTTATCTGTGAAACTCGTTTGGCCACTGAAGAGGAGCGTTACTGGCTTAATGGGACGTTCACAGAAGTACTAGCATCGGAGTCTGCTCAATGCCCGCGTTTGCTGAGGGTGTGTGCAGTGGCCTATGTCCTCGGCGGAGTGAAAGTCTGCCATGTTTGGGCACTGTAATTTCTTCATATTTATTACATTTTTTGGGTTTCTTCTGCTCGCCTATGCTGTGGCTGCACAAAGACTTCCCATTGCGATGTTTTACCTGTTGGGCACAAAGTCACTGACTGACTTGGGTAGGGTGCAGAATGCAGATGGCTTTCCCCTTGCGGTGTCGATTGAGCTATCCGACACCAACACAGACTGTATAGTGTGAGTGGACCCGGATTGCCATTTGCTATGTAACTCGCGGCACCTTGGGTCACAAGGTGTGTTTGCTGGGACCGAGCCTGATCAAGGGCCCGCTCAGATACTTCCCACACAGGCTACAGCGGGTCCTGGTCATGGTTTCTTGGCCTTGTAAGGCCACCTCCTCCTCCTACTTGGGGTCAGGGGATCAGCACTGGGCATCATGTATTTGCTGTCATGTTACCACAGTTATCTGATACACTGGTTTGGGCAAAAGAAGAGGAGCATTACTGCATTAATGAGACGTTCAATGCTGTGCTAGCATCGAAGTCCGCTTCATGCCTACGGTTGCTGAAGCTGTTGGCCGAGGCCTATGTCCCGGGGGAACTGCAACTGCGCCAGGTTGGGCCTGTGGAACTTTTTCCTGGCTAATCCAGTCATTGGAGCGGTGAAAGAAAACGTAACTGATTTAATGAGCTTGTCGCAGATGAACTAGCATCGAAGTCCGCTTCATGCCTACGATTGCTGAAGCTGTTGGCCGAGGCCTATGTCCTCGGCGCTGTGTAAGTCTGCCATGTTTGGGCACTGTAATTTCTTCATGTTTATTACTTTCTTTTGGTTCCTTCTGCTCGCCTATGCTGTGGGTGCACACAGACTTCCCATTGCGGTGTTTGACCTGTCTGGCACAAAGACACTGACTGACTTGGGTAGGGGGCAGAGTGCAGATGGCTTTTCCCTTGCGGTGTCGATTGAGCTATCCGACACCTAGACAGAATGAATACTGTGTGGGCACATGGATTCCCCATAGCTATGTAACTCGTGCCCACGTTTGCAGCTCCTGACGGAGGTTTGCACTTTATTGGAATGAAGATCGAACGTCAATTTCTCATTGATTCTCAACAGCATTGTGGGCTATCCCCCCCCCCCTTTTAAAGAAGTTCGCTACCTGGCCCTGCCAACACTCTGCAATGTGTGACTCCGGTTCCTCCTCATGGCAGACGCACTTATAAATAGACATGAGGGTGGTGTGGCTATGAAGCGAGCGTGTGGCATGAGGGCTGCTGAAGGCTGCGCAGGGACACTTTTGTGTGCGCTGTGGACGCAGGGTCGTGCGGGGGGTTGGGCAGCATGTAACCCAGGAGAAGAGGGGGGGGCACACTCTTGCCGCTATTGTGGCTTAATAGTGAGACCTGGAAGCCTGATATGCAGCCTTGCATGCTGCCCCTGCCCTGCCCTATCCATTTCTGTGGCGTTTCCATCACTTTCGTAGGTTTTCCAGATTTTCACAAGTGAAAACCTAAGCGGAGCATCGGTCATATACAAAAATGCTCGAGTCGCCCATTGACTTCAATTGGGTTCGTTACTCGAAACGAACTCTCGAGCATCGCGGAAAGTTCGACTCGAGCAACGAGCACCCGAGCATTTTGGTGCTCGCTCATCTCTAATGGCTGCTAAAAAAGCAGGCGAGCATCAACCCAACATCATCAAGCATTTAACTCACTCTATCTGTAGCTGTGGTCCGGCCACTACGGACTGAGTGAGTTAAATGCTTGATGGTGTCAGGTTGCTGCCCAGCTGGAGGTCCACAAAGGAAGACATTTATTATTGGGTTCACTCTGGTAGTCATTATTACTCCTCAGATCACTGTGTGTGGGGGGGGGGGGGGTCGCACTATTACTACTGGGGCCACTATGTTGGGGAGACTCACTATTACTACTGGGACTAGAGGAAATCCTTTATGGGCTTTAATCCTCAGGGCCGTAAAAGCATGCTCGCCCTGAGGATTAAAGTCATCTTGAGGCTGTGAACATGACAGCCCCATGCTGTCAGCTGCCAGAGGTAGCCAAGAGCATGGAGCTGTCAGGGGGTGGGGGCTGCGGTGAGCGACCCCTGGTCTAGCGATCGCAGTTTTCCAATAAAAATGTTAAATAAAGTTAAAGATTCATCTCTCCTCATGGACCGGATCCATGAGTGGATCTGAAAGTACTCGCCTCTGTCCTCGGATGTTCCACGACGTTCTGGGCATTCTCGGATCTTACGTCACCTTCAGTGCATGCACGCCTGACGTAAGCATCGGGCATATGCCCAGAAGGGCTTGCAGCCCCGGAGATTTAAAAGCTCTCTTGTCCCAGCTAGCATGTGTAACCAAGGGCAGAGAGATATCACTGGGGACCGCTGTATGCGGTTCCCAGTCACATAAAAGTGAAAAAAAAAAGTTTAAAAAGTTTTACATTTCATCCCACATCTTGGATCATATCCGCGAGGGGAGATGAAATTATGTACCTAAGGCCCTTGGATTTATCCGCGGACCTTACCCCGGCTTCTGCGCACACGCCTGCTGCTAAAATGGCAGCCCCATGCACAAAAGCCACGGATCGCCAGGGTAATTTAGAATCTCCCTGCTCCTGGCTACCAAACATAGCAGAGAGCCTGGAGATTTCACAATATGGTACGCAGTCCATGGTCACGTGATCGCTGCTATCCGATGGATAATGGCGATCACGTAAAAGTAAAAAAAAAGTTAAAATTTCACCTCCTGTCATGGATCCAATCCATGAAGGGAGGTGAAAATACTTGCCTAAGGCCTCCGGCGAGGCCCCCCCGACGGGATATTTTTTTCTGCGGACATTTCCCAAATTTCAGCACATGCGCCTATCAGCAAAATGGCAGATGCACAAGACATTTTGAGGTGAAAGTCTTCATTTATATGTGTGCTGTACAAAAAAAACACTGTTTTTTAAAAGAAAAAAATTCGTTGAGGGGTCTAGTTTTCAAAATAGTGTCATTTCTGGGGGTTTTCTGTCATTTTGGCTGCTCAAGGGTTCGACAAGTGTGCTGTGGGGTCTAAAACGCCTTCAAGAAAAATGCCTGCACTGAAAGCCACCGGCTGCTCCTTTTGGTTTGGGCCCCGTTGTGCATAAGGACACAAGATTAGAGCCACAATGGTTATGTTTCTGAACACAGGACAGACAAGGGTTTCCATTTTGGGGTGCAAATCCTCATTTTCATGTGAACTATAGAAAAAAAAATGCCTTTTAAATGACAGGTTTGCAAAAATATGAAATTTTATTTTTCTTCTCTAATTTGCATTAACTCCTAAAAAGAAACTGTGGGGTCAAAATACTCATTGACCCCCCTCAGTGAATACATTCAAATGTGTATTTTTTAAATCGGGTCATTTGTTGGGGATATCTATCATTCTGACATTTTATGAGCCTTCGCAATCTTGGCTTGGTGAAGGAAAACCAAATTTTCCTCAAATTGTTAATAATGAATGTTAAATTTGCACGTTTCCTAAATGGCTAAAAAAAGACTAACGTTTTTCCAATGTGCGTTCAGAATAAACTAAAGCAGATGGAAATATATATCTTATCAAAAAATTGTACAGTATGTTTGCACATATTTGAGATCTTGCAGTGGAAAATGTGAAAAATGTAATTTTTTTTCAAAATTTTCTGAAGTTTGGCACTTTTAATAAATTATACACAAATTCTGTCTATTTTTACCACCTAAATGAAGTACAACATGTGGTGAAAAAACAATGTCAGAATCACTTGGATATGCAAAACCTTTACGGTGTTATTCTATGTGAAAGTGACACATGTCAGATTTCCAAAATGTGGCTTCATCACTAAGGTGTTAAAGAACAAAGTTATCCAACACCCACAAGATAAACTATCACTTTAAGCATTCAAAGTGGTTTTCTTGGACTTAGCATATCAAATCAGTGGGATCTGTTTTCCAACATCCCCTCTAATTAGCATATTGAAAAGGCTGTGGCATTCAGACAATTGCTGCAGTTCCTTAATAATTTACCAGGAACAGGTCTGTACATTTTACTGCAACAAAATTCATAAATAATTGCAGTATATTGGATAAGCAATCAAGTGATCACTGGTTCAAGTACCCTATGGGGACCTAAGATCAATAAAGTTTGTTGTTTTTTTTTGTAGTTAGCAAATAAACAAAAAAAGTCTAGTGGTTAAAGAAAAAAATTGACATTGCCGCTTCTGTGAATTTCAAATTTATTAAAATATCACAGCTTTCCTGCATTGTGCACACCATCAAAAAAAAAATTCCATAATTGCGCTTTTTTGGAAACCCAGCCCCCAAGAAAGAACTGAATAAAAAGCAATCAAAAAGTCATATGCACCCCAAAATGGTACCAATAAAAACTACTGGTCACCCTGCAAAAATGAGCCCTCACAATACTGCACCAATGGAAACTTAAAAGTTAAAAAAATAATAATAAATGTTATGGGGGTCAAAGGATGGTGACAGAAAAATTATTTTCTATAAAAAAAGGTGTTTGTTGAGTAGTACAATATCTAAAAAAAACCACTATATAAGCGTGCATTCCCACGAACGTATATCGGCTCGGTTTTCATGCCGAGCCGATATACGTCATCCTCATGTGCAGGGGGGAGGATGGAAGAGCCAGGAGCAGGAACTGAGCTCCCACCCCCTCTCTGCCTCCTCTCCGCCCCTCTGCCCTATTTGCAATGGGGAGAGGGGGAACGGGGATGGGGCTAATTCTCAGCACTTAGCCCCACCCTGTCCCGCCTCCTTTCATTGCAAATAGTGCAGAGGGTCGGAGAGGAGGCAGAGAGGGGGCGGGAGCTCAGTTCCTGCTCCTGGCTCTTCCATCCTCCCCCTCCCCTGCACATGAGGATGACGTATATCGGCTCGGCGTGAAAACCGAGCCGATATACGTTTGGGGGAATGCAGCCTAAATTTGACATTGCTATAATCATTGCCTTAGAGAAGATAGAGAAGATGTCATTTTTACTGTACCATGCCATGAAAACAACCCCTCCCAAAAAAAAGTCAAAATTATTTTTCGCATTTCAGTCTACTTAGAATTTTTTTTTAAGTTTTACAATAGATTATATGGTACTTGAAATGGCACCATTGAAAACTACAACTGGTCCCTCAAAAAACAGACCTTCATGTATCTATGTCGCCAAAAAATTTTTTAAAAAAGTTATGATTTTTGGATAATGGGAATGGAGAAATGAAAATAACAAAAAGGAAAGCAGTTAACTCAATGGCAGATTACGACAGGGGCATTAGGGGCAATGGCGCCGGGCCCGAAGCTCCAGTGGGTCCACGGCTGTCAAAACCACCCATATTATAATTCACTGCTTTCTCATGGCCCCTTTAATTTGTGTCCTTACAGCCACTACCGGAGGCAGGCACCCAGAGAGCTTCCACTACCACTGCTGCATTGGCATTCTGTGGCAGGCACAGCCAATGATGGCCTGGCTGTGTTTGGCTCCTCCTCTCCTGCGAATTGCCCACTGCATCACTGCTGTTTCGATATGGCAGATATGTATGCATAATTTTGGGTGTTCTCTTAGTATGTATATATGTGACGTGTGTACTGCATTGGGGACTGCTCATTGACGTGCTAATCTTGTCCAAAAATTAGACAAGAATAAGAAATGCTGTTCGGGTTTTCTTTGTTTTTTTACATGGACTATTCGTCTGAGTAAAAAGAAAAGCCCATGTGCATACACTCATGCAAATTAATGGGTCCAATTTCCACCCTATTTTCGGTCCAAAAATGAGGCTGAAAAATTGTCCATGTGTGTGTACCCCTAATTGACATGCTGGAGATTTAAAATGTGCATGTGGAAGGCATTTTTAAAATTTCCATCTACAAGGTCTGTACTGTAAATACCATGTATTTTTCCTGTATGTAAAAGCAATCGCCACCTTCAATTTAAAGGGTGAAATCTGCTGTGTATCTGCATCAAGATTCACCACATGTGAACTCTCAATAACAGTATAAAAAAAGCAAAAACTATACTTTTAAAAAAATTTATAGTATTATGTGTGCGCTCAAGAGGAAATAATTATATAGAATATATTAACCTTTTGCAATCCAATTTTGGATTCAGGGTTTCCTAGGGGGCATTCTCTTTCTGCCATTATACAATGGTGCCATCTGCTGGCTAGAGCCGGTACTGCGGTATGTGACATGCTGGAGAGGCCCCCCGACAACAGAGCGGCCAGTATTATACGGTAAGAATACCCTGCCGGACGTCTTCCAACATCGGAGCAGTATAGCCTTCAATCAGAATGTCTTCAGACGTCGGACAGTGGATTGGAAAGGGTTAAAATATACTGATATAACAAACCGCATTGCCATTATATGTATATACTGCCGTGTACCGCTAATAAACTACTTGGACGAAGATCTCGTGCCATCACCTTCCTTCTCCATACTTTGGCTGACCGGGACTTGAGGGGGAGCTGGCTGTGGTCCAAATCCCCTCAGTGCGGCAAGTCATAATTCTACAGTATTTTATCCTCAATTGAACATAGTCGCACAAGGAGGTTTTTTTGTCTCTTTGACTTTTACTTCACTTTTTTTAAATGTCCTTCTGGTCCAGTGCAGAAGCTCCTGCAGCTTTTATGGATTACTCAAGTCAGTTATTGGCTTCAGCATTCAAGTGCCATTCATGCAGACATGATGGCTGAGGCCGGTGATTAGCTGTAACAGTCATGTGATCGATGGACGGGCTTTGTTTAGTGCCCTATATACAGGGCTATTTTCTCCTAGTAACAATGCTTCCACAGGAGAAAAGCTCTGTGGCACGCTGCATCACATGATGTATGCACAATGCTTGAAAACAGAAAGAAGCCCAATGCATTTGAATTGGATCTCTATAACAGCTCTGTATAAGGCTGCCTGCACACGGGCGGATTTGCATTGCGGAATCCAGAGCCAGCACCTGCCTCCGTATTCCGCAGCAAATACTGCCCATAGCATGCTATGACAAAATGCGATTTCCTCTACACGAGCGGAAATCAATTGTGATTTTCCGCTTGAGGAGGGGAACTCGCAGCATGCTCTAACTTTGTGCAGATTCCGCATGGACAGCTTCCATTGAAGTCAATGGAAGCCACTCAATCTGCGTCCCTTTTGCGGAAAGGTCACAGATTCCGAGTCATCGCTAAGCAATGACGCGGGAAAAGCAGAGGTTTAAAAAAGAAATAAAAAAGAATTGTACTGCTCATGTCCGACAGCTCGCCGTGCGGACCATCCACAGTACAGATAAAAAAGTGTTCCGGGCAGAGGGTCTGATTTCACTCTGGGATTCCACATGCGGAATCCGTCCCGCCCATGTGCAGGCGACCTTTTTAGGTTATTTTCTTAGCATTCTAGTAATGCAAGAGTGACAATTTGGATGTACTATTTTGTTTTAATTGTGAATAAAAAATAGGAACCACAGTTTTTTAGCGTTTTTTTTAAACGTTTTTTCCCCGCACAGTCAAAAGCATGTGCAACTTATTGTATGCGTTGTTACGGATGCGACAATACCAAATATGTGGGGTTTAACTTTTTTTTTAACATTTTTTTCTTTTTTATTAATTTTTTTTTTTTTTCATTTTACACAATTTGTGTCCCTCTGGGGGACTTACAACATTGCACTGATGATCGCTGTGATGAGGCAGGGCAGGGCTACTGTCCTGTCATGCCTTATCGCTTATAAAGCGATCACAGGCTATGGCAATACAGGACGCCAGTGTCTGGCGTCCTGTTGCCATGGCAACAGGCCAGGTTCTCTGCAATTATATCGCAAGAGCCCGGCAACTTCACAGAGGGAGCGCACTTCCTCTGTGAACCCCTCCCATGCCGTGGCAGGGAAGGGGTTAACAGCGGGGGGGGGGGGGATGTTGTTGCAGTTGGAGGCCGGCTGTGACTGACAGCCGGCCTCCACTGCGGGGTAGCGTGAGATCACGTATGATCTCGCGCTATCCCCAGGACGTATGTTTATGCCCTGTTGTGGGAAGTACCCTGCTGCCAGGACATAAACTTACGCCCTGGAGCGGGAAGGGGTTGAAGGGCTTCACTGAGTGTCTATTTTCTTTCTAAAATATAACTTTTATTAGATCAAAATAAAATAAAACCAGCCCACGGCTATAGGAAGTGAACAAACACAAATACAAAAAAAGGGGGACACAAGCGTCCAAAAAGTACTACGCTTGTATCTACAGTAACAGCATAAATGATTGGCTCAATAGCCAATATATATCCCAAAAGGATGCAGTAGGGAAATAATTAATTTATGCCAAATGAACATCTCTCACTTAGAATACAAAACGCTAATCCATCAAGTGTGAAAGAAAATAAGATGGATAAGCTAAGTAGTAAATGGTTCAATTGATCGGTTCTACGCGTTTCAGCTGTAGTACTGCAGCCTCATCTGGAACCACTGATTAAAAGCTATCAAAAAAGTACTGTGTGAATCTCAGAGAAAATTCTAAATATTCCAGTGAAAGTCAGGGGATGATGCAATGGTCAGGCCCATTGAAAAAAGGCATAAGGATCAGGAGAGAAATAACCCCTTTTTCTGTCATGCTTCAAAAGTTTCAAGACCACATAGCATGGTAAGTGGCTTAAGTTACCTTTCAGGATGGAATTCTTCGGGTTCAGGCCAGAATTCAGGGTCATAGTGCAAAACGTAGGATGGAATCATGCAGACCATCCCTTTTGGGATGGTGACACCATTAATCTCAACAGTTTGCTTTGAAACTCTTTCTATTCTTCCAGCTGGAGGGTACATACGGAGAGTCTCCTGAATAACCATATCTAGGTATTCCATCTGCTTCAATATATCATATGTAGGGCTGGCCTGAAGATAAACGAATGATATACAGTATGACTTATCCCAGAATAGTTCAATACAACTCAAAATGTAGGACTAATTGTAAATTTATATTTTTGTAATGTATGCAGCATTTTAATATAATCTTTATAAAGATCTGAAAATCTATCAACAGAAGCAGTGGTGTCCCCACAGACATAGGATATAATGTGTAGGCATATCCACCAATCACTGGAACTCAGTCCCCGTTATTGTTTTTGAGGACTTCATCATAGTAACACAATGGACTCTCCAAAGTTTGAACATGTTTACTGCACTTTCTGCTCAGTCGTTAAAAGTACACAAACAATTTAAAAAGCAGAAATGACATAATTGTACAAATAACTGCAAATTGTAACCTGAGCCACAACAAAACACCACCATAGTAAAGCCCCTTTCACACGGGACACCTTAGTGCCCAACCGCCGTCTCCGTGATGATCACTCCTGTACTTTTACAAGGGAGTGATCATCACTCAGTGATTGCAGGCTGAACGGGCCAGAGATCATTCCACTCGCCTCGATTTATAGAAAACAGGCTGTCATTTATAACAGAACTACTGCCTGTTTACACAGAATGATGCAGCCAGAGACCAACAATGATTTTTAGCTCTGCATGAAAGATCCAATCATCGCCGATTCTTCTTTCGCTGGATGCGTTCACAGTACACGATTACAGTGCAAACAGCTCGATCTAATGGCCAACAGTCTTTTAAACGACTACACGAGTGCTGACGTCACCGCTAAGGTCATCAGCGCTAGAGCAGAGTGTTTAAACTGAAAGACTTGCTGACGCTTAGCCAGCTCCTCATCCGCTTCTCGCTCAGAGCTTCACCTCCTATGGGAAGTGCTGAACGGGGAGCATTTACACAGGTCGAGAAACCAGTGAGTCAACTTAACAAACAGTGAATGACAAGTGAGCAGTTTTTTTGCATTCACACTGAACAATTATTGTTCAAATTTGTTCCTTTGAACAAATTTTGACCGATAATCATTACGTGTAAATGGGCCTCAATAAGCGATTTGAACAATGATCACGTCATGTGAAAGAGGCTTTATTCTGACGAGGTTACTAAGGAGAAAGACCATAGATAAACCATAGAAACAATACAGTATAAATGTTTATAAAAAGTCAATGGCCATCTTACACAGGCCGACAGTCACCGCTAAGGTTGTCAGCACTCATGCAGAACGTTTAGACTGAAAGACATCAGACTTCATGCTGGCTTCCCGCTCTGCGCTGCACCTTCTGTGTGAAGCATTGTGCTGGGAGTGTATACACACAACGAGAAGCCAGCACTAGTTATTTTTGCTGACTGAAAGCCCGTAATAAATAACCGCAAACGAATAGTGAGCAATCCTCCCCTCCCCCCCCGCATTTACACTGAACGATTATTGCTCAAATTCATTTTGAAAGTTTAAGTCCTAAACCTATGAGAGATTGAGTTGGTAGTTACGGATAAGCATATGGAATCCATGAGAAGCAAATCTTCTCAAAATTTGAACTAGAGATGAGAAGAACACTGGCAAGTTCCTCTTTAAGGGCGAAGTCAGATGAGCGTTTTTTTTTGCGCGCATTTGATGAAACCATTGGTTCCCTATGTAGTGTCCACATGTCTGTCTTTTACAGGCGCAAAATAATCGCACCTGCAAAAGATAGGACATCTGTGTGCCGGGAACGTCTGTGCTGCGCGTAAAATATCCCCACGGGGAGTCCCCTCATCCCTGAACACTGTGACAGCACTGTCAGTGTTCAGTGACAAGGGGACTCCCGGCTGGGATGAAGGAATTCTCTGTTGCAGCCGTGGCAGAGGATCGCGATCTTCGAAGGCCTCATGTCCACAGGGAAAATCAGGCCTGCCGCGGATTCTCCATGCAGAATCCCGCAGCGGGTCCCTCCTTTCCTGCGGACATGAGGCTAAAAAAAAAAGATTTTACTTACCTGTCCGAACGCTGTGGGTCTCCCCTCCGTTGCAGCCGGATCTTCTTTCTTCGGCCTGGCGGATGTGTCGGGCACTCCATTTTTAAAAAAACTCCTGCTCTCCCTCGCCGGAGAGCAGAAATTCAAGTACGGGTGTTCCGCGGATCCGGACGGCTTCCATAGGCTTCAATAGAAGCCTGCAGGAGCCGTCCCCGCGGGAGACCCGCACTAAAATGGAGCATGCCGTGGGTGTTTTACCGCAGACGCAATCCACACCTCAAGGGGAAAATGACATCCGCCGGTATTTAACTACCTGCAGGTGTCTTATGCATCCCTATGGGGAGCGGATCCGCTGTGGGAAAAACGCTGCAGATTTTTAATTTTCTTTTTGCCGTGGACAGGGGGCCTAAGTGTGCAAAAAAAAAAAAACGCTTGTCTGACTGAGGCCTAACACACAAATGATCAAAGCGAGACTTGGCCTCACTGAAATGAACAGAGTCCATTCTCCATGAATGTGCAATTGTTTGCTTTGCAGCTAGAAAAACAAATGTAAATAGTTCAAGTTAGGGTTGCGTAAAGGCCTTTTTCCATTAAAAATCATTCAAATGAATAAAAATGCACGATAATCGCTCAGTGTAACTGCAGCCAATGATGAACAAAAAGCGAACAATTTATCATTTGGCGTTCCATCTTATGCAGGCATCTAAATCATTGTTCACTCGTTCACTAATCATTCGTTTTAAATACGGATCGTACAGTGAATGTCAACGACTGAAGGATCTCTCATTTGAATGAGCCAACGATGTATCTGCTGTATACATAGCCTGCCCGACCGAACTCAGCCATGATTCGCTCGTTCAAATGGGAAATCAGCAGGTCTAACTGGACTCTGAGGGAAGGGGCTTTAATAGTAAGTCGAGCCACCCTAGAGTCCTTGTGTACAATCAAACCAAAACAAGTTTTGAAGTAGGCCAAAAAACACGGCTCCAGAACCTGGTCAGTCTTGGCCAAGACCACCAGGTATGCAGAACATCTTCCATTGCAGGACTACTATGAAAACATGTGGTAGGATAACTTGGCATCATGAAGGCAGTATAACTTTGTATGCAGTCTTCATTGTGGTAACATTAATGGAACAGTGGAAGACAGAGTCCCATATAGGGTTATATATGTATATATATACTCCGGTTAGCTGTCTCAATCGCATTACCCAGGTCTTGCTGCCAAATATATATAATATGTGTGCGTATCCCAAAATGCTTTAAGCTTAACCTATAGAAAAGAGAAATTCTTATAAAGAGCCTTTAGAATTCAGATACTCTTGAAAGCAGAGAGAGTTTGGAGATCACGTCTGTTGTAATGTACATAAGATATCCAATTCTCATATTGGAGACACCAAAATATATTTAATTGTTTGGAGTATTCTTCATTACCCATATCTTCTCAAAAGTGAGAATCTGTGAATGAGATGGGGTAAGTAGATGGTATATTTTATAGAAGTCATCAGGTGCTTTTGATATCCATCATGTGACGGAATTGGCACTGTGGTTAATTTCATTCAGTTCCTTTAGTGCAAATGATATTAAAGCCCTAATAGGCTTAGCTGAGTGGAACACAACATGATAAATTATGAGATTGCACATTGAATTTTCTCTCATTACTGTCAATTTGCAATACATTGTGGTTTCAATAGCTGCCTGAATTCAGAATAACTATTATTGCCAAGATGTAAAAGCTGACCGGATAAATATGCACACACACCATCATATTCTCACCTTATCAGAAAGATATGAATCAACCTCCTCCTGCAGTTTCTTCTGAACATCAGGGTGGGTGGCCAGATTATAAAACACGTAAGTTAATGTCGAACTTGTGGTCTCGAATCCAGCCAGCAGAAAAATAATAGACTGAGCCATAATCTCTGTATCCGTCAGAGCTGCAAAGAAAAGCACAATAGGTTTCTCAAGAAGCATTTGACAGTTTCCAGGATGTCCCTAAATGACAAAAATGTAAAATACACGTAATGAACAGTTTATTATAAATAGAAGGACATAGCATTCAGCAACTACCAGATCATTTAACCCCTTGAGTGGCGGGTTTCCTACCACCCTGTCGTGCCCACCAGGGCAGGTTTTTTAAAATGGTCTAATCATTGAATTTCAACTAATTTTGCAGTTGCGTCTCAAGAGCCATAACTTTTTCATTTTTCCATTGACATGGCCATATAAGGGCTTGTTTTTTGCGGGACAAGTTGTGTTTTTTTTTTAAACAGGGGGGAGGAAAAAAAGAAATGGGGAAAAAAGAAAAAAAGGGGCCATGTCATTAAGGGGTTAAATAATGTATTAACTTCCTTCTCTGGGTCATTACGACGCATGGATACCACATGTGTGATTGTATTTTTTATTTTTTACAAAGTAAAGGGAGACAAGTGTTTTTATTATTTTTTTTATAATTTTTTAACTTTTTTTTTTTAATTTTAATTTTTTGTCCCTTTAGGGGACTTCCACAGGGACCCATCAGGACCCCTGATCACATTCCGGGGGTCCGATGGTGACAGCCCTTTACATGCTGCAGTGACAGCCCTTTACATGCTGCAGTCACATAGACTGCAGCATGTAAAGGGTTAACACAGCAGAGATCGGAGGTTTTCTCTGATCTCTGCTGTAAGAGCAGGTACCTAGCTGTCCTCTCACAGCCAAGCAGCAAGCTCTCCCTGCCACAGAGACCATCGGCTTGCTTCTGACAAGCCGATGGTCTCTATGGCAACGTGTAAACAAAGCAGGAGATTGCCGGCACATCGGCAATATCTTCTGCTGGTTTTTCAAAGTCCTGCACTGCTCTATGTGGGTCTGTGCAGGCAGAGCACACTGCCACAGCTTGTGGCATTGTGCTCTGCAGCTCCCATAGTGATACATAGCCTGGAAATCTTCCGGGCTATGTTGCTATGAGCAGTGGAGCTCGTCCCGGAAAATTTCCGGGCGTGCCACTCAAGGGGTTAAAGGGACACAGTCGTCATCTTTGAACTTGAGCCCCATAATCTTTCTTTGAAGCATGCTCAGAAAGAGTCAAGCTGCTGCTGATGCGCAAGAACTTTGAGTAGACGCAGCACAATCGAGTGGAAAGTTGGTAGACGTGTACAGATAAACAATGTATCAAATAACAGATATTCTGAATCTGTTAAATCTGAGCATATCAATGTACAGTACAATGCCAAACATGCAGAAGCCGGTCCAAAAATATTATAATGCAAACTGCTCACTAAGGGCTCCCACCCACTGGCGTTTTTTTTCACTGCGAAATTCGCAGGTTTTTTTTTTCTGCAGGGGGTCTATGGGACTTGTAATGTAAAAATCGCGATCGCGCAAAATCGCGATTTACCGCGATATCGCGATTTTGCGCGATCGCGATTTTAGCTTTGCATGTCCCATAGCCCAAAGACCCCTGCAGAAAAAAAAAAACGCTGCGAATTTCGCAGTAAAAAAACGCTAGTGGGTGGGCACCCTAAGACTAGCTATACATCATTTATAAATTGTAATGCCTTAATTATGATTAATGCTGTGTTTCATTCCTGATCATCTACAGGACAAGTAATTCCCCCAATATGTAGATACTAATGAGATATTGAATTCAAAGGAATTCTGTATACCTTTTTGTTCCTTGCTTAAGCCACTGGCATCTTCTACTCTAGAATCCATCATGAGCTGCAAGAAGTCTACACGACCCTGTTAGTTACAAATGAAGAATAAAAGAGGATTACAGAATTGTTTTCTTATTTTCCTACTTTTAAGATTACTTTAGAGTCAGTAGAAGAGTGCATTCACACATAGCTGCAGATCTGCAGCAGTTTCAACTATTCAATTTGAATTTAATTGAAAGGGGGAAATTTTCTGCAGATCCACAACAAAATCCACAGCAAATTAGCTACATGTGAATGCACTCATGTTCAGGAAACCTTGTTATTTATGGAAAAAAGAAAATCAGCTGCCAGAGAAAATACATATGAACACGGAGGACAATCCAAAGATCGGTCTAGGCATTGAAGCCAAGAGTGCAGCACATGTCACCCAACGATGAATTGAGCTTTTGTAGCTTTATGTCAAGGACTGCTGTTGTCTTGCTATAGGGTTCCCGAAAGGAAGGTAAGGCCCAGATCTGGTTGATCTGATACACTTTTCTTGGAGTAACAATAATTCTTCCATCCACATATACTGCAGTGTTATCAAACAAATTAGAGGATTCAACTCAAAGGTCATTAAAAGGCACAAAGAAGTATCCGGACCTTCTGTTTTGATTGTTCATGGGTCAAGTGGTGTGAAACAACATCAGAAGGGTGAGGTTCGATTGTTACCGTTGAAGTAGAGAATTTTTTTCTTTTCTCTTTATAATAGAGAGGGTTACCAAATATAGACTTCTAATGGAAGTCATGGCGCTGTGCATTTGTGTGACTAACAATCATACTCCAGCACACAATCAAGATTAGGGTGTACTTACCGAGTGGTCTCCCTTCTTTCGCTCCTCTTTAAAACTAGTAATGGCATTCATATAAAAATTCAAGAAGTCTTTTGGTAAGAAGTTAAAATTTAGCCACTCAAGAACGGGACGGAGGAATGGAAAAATCACTGAAAGTAAAAAAAAATGCATTCAATGGTATAAAACCGTAAGGATGGTACACGTCAGGTATTTATGTTGCGGTGAATACACACAAATGGTTTACGAAATGTAACTAAACAAAAGAAAGCAGAAATAATTATAAGTGGAAAACATTTATGAGGTAGTATTTCTATATTCATTCTAAGTACATTCATAAACAGAGATCAAGGCAACTACTGTCAACGCAAAGTGAATGTGAAATTGTGACACTTAAATGTAATTTCATGCTAAATGTATTTTGTTACAGACCATGATCCAAGTGCTTTGACCTGCAGAATTAGTCATATAAGTACGAGACTCGTACAAGATTTGCTATGAGTCACAAATACAGTACATAATTGCATCATAATTAAAAAGGAGTACAAGTAGAAATCATAATGTCCTATAGCAAAACTCAGAATGTGCCTATTCACAATGTACACATTACATTATAATATATGGATAATAGCCCTCTCACATGAACGTTTTTTCACCGCATATAACATGCAAAGCAACTAACTTAACCTTATTTTAAATGGCGCCTCTCACAGACAGCGTGTGAAATGTGTGCGTAAAAAGGTGACATGCACTATTTGACGGTGTTTAGGCGTGCATGCAGGCCAAAAAAACCCCGCAAGATTGAAATGTTTGAAAGGACAGAGTTCACTATGATCTGTAAAGAGGTTCCTATGTGTTGAAATGTTGAAAAATACAAAAAAATATCATAAAATGCTACCCATCACAACAAAACTTTACTAATGTGTTTTTAAAAAAAAAAACATTTTATAGTTGCCCAATCAGTCCCGAGAACTGTACACGTGACTGCTGCAACTAATCATTAGCTGAACTGAGGCGGTAATTGACTACAGCAGTCACTTCTCCTGGTGTCAATGAAATCATCGCTGCAGCAGGAAGCGGAGAGCAGCGGGAGAAGCAGACACTGTTAGAATGGGAACAGTAGGGGAATCAGTATTTTTAACACCTCCCCATACGGGTTTTGGGAGTTGGCTAATCCCTATAAGAGCCATAATACCCTTGTATTGTACGGCACGTGGTCATGTAAGGGATATTTTCCACCATATACTTTTATAGCATACTCACAGGATATGCGATAAATGCTTGATAAGTGCGGGTTCAACCTTTGGAACCCACAACTATCAGAAGAACAATACTAAGACCCTTGTTTCATCAGGTTTTTGCATCCAAGTGAACTTTCAATAAACAGCAGATCATGCATAGATATGGATTATGATGGATAACAAACAGAAATTAATATGTATTACCTTGTACTATATTCTAATAGTGAAGCTAAACAAATGGAAACCTTACCTACAAGTATGAGAACTGGATTGAATAATCAAACTTTCAGTAGTTTCTTGGTTTGGGTAACAAAAGGATCATTAGGCTTGTTCAATGAATCAATGTTCACACTGAATGAACTACTAGCGACAACATCCATAGTGTATGCTCCTAGCACACTGAAACAGGCACATAGAAAAAAAACCATCAATTACTAATCGCATTAAATACATACATTATTTATGCTTAGACATAGATAAAACAATGCATTGTGGCATACTATAATAAAGATTATAATGTGCAAATGACAGAAGAAATCCATTATTCTGCTGGGTAGCTGGCACTTTAATTAGACCACTGTTATTAATGGGGGGTGGCGTGACAGAAAATGATAGTTGCTTTGGGACTACATTTACACACAGCAAATTTTCCACAGCAGACTCCTGCAGCAGACTTTGGTGTGGATTGACGTCAAAATTCTGCGTACATACGGATTTTGACATGGATTTGACCTCCACATTTAGGGTATGTTCACACGGGCAAGGGCGACATCAACATGCAAAAACGCTTTGCACCACTTCTGTGAAATTGCGATCCTCCGGTGCTTGTTTCACACACGTCAGATGATCGGCAAGTGTTTCCCATTTCAATGAGAAACATGACATTACACTAACATGCAGATTTCTGTGTGCAAAATCCACAGCATTTACTGTATACAGCATGTGAGCAGACCTTTATAATGCTGATGTCTGTATGCAGTGATCTCCCAATAAAGCAACACCAGTACATGGAAGTGAGCAAACAAAGCTACAGCCCTCCTTTTTTTTACAAGAATATGCATAAATGTCTCATTGATATTCATTTATTTTTTTTCTTTTTATTAATAGAATGCTTGAAAATGCCAAACTTGTAGATAATTTACAGCTTCCTCATTCCCTATAGTGGATAACTTTCCATTGAAGTGGAGTCCGAAAATAGATTTAAATTACTGTAAAAATTCTGGAACCTTGATACATTACCTGTAATGATGAAATGTGTTGAAAAAAAAAACAAAACAGAATTAATGTGTCTAATTCAAAATACAGTATTAAAATAAATAAATTTAAAAAGCCAAAAATTCATTTTTTACAGCATAAACCTTCGCTCTAAGATGTAATTTTCAAAAGACAACCCACTCTTTCATTGCACACGGCTCATCCTCGTCCACATAAACCTGGATATTCCGCACAAGTGTATTTGAATAGTGGTTCATGATCTGAAACATCTAAAAACAAGACAGGTCAGCTATGTATCGAAGACCTAATCAGCGCACGGATGCAACTGTATTAGCAGAGATATACGAAGGTACAGTAGGACTGAACGAGTGTTGTATACAACTTGAAGTATGGAAGTGAAAGAAGTAAAAAAGTAAGAAATTCCAGACAAATTAGTAATTACCTCCTTGAGTTTACCACTAGTGAATGTGGGTGAAAGAACTGTGCGAATCCGCTTCCATTTCTCATCCTCTGCAATTGTTATTGCAGACTCCAGAGGCCCATTAAGACCAAAATTCTAGAATTAAAAAAAAACAAAAAAAACACACACATTCTAGCATATTGTATATATGTTCTTTGCAAATGCAAAACCACATGTGGACCCAAAAAGCAGAGGTGTCATTCACATCAGTGTTATTGGTTCTGTTTTCCTGCTCCGCTGCAGGAGCAAGAAACCAGAATTCAGTGGACAAACGCATTCATCTTCTGATGGAACAGAACAAAAGAAGGCTGCACACCGCACTATTTTGTCCTGCATTTCAATGGAAATCAGCAACAAAGGTTCCGAATAGAATCTATGATGTTGATGTGAACTGACCCCAAGTCTTACCATTAAATGTTTTTAAATTCTTCCACGGTCTAATTAATGGCTTAAAGGCAACTAGTACTTGATACTGTACTGAGGGTAGCATAAAGTAGTAATAGACAGGCTGTCACTTACAGGGTAACATGCAGTGGTTTTTAAGAATTCATACCAGGGGATGCAGTTGCACCCAGGCCCAGGACCCTTAGGGGCCTATAAGGCCTCTCTTCTCCATAGGGAGGCTAGTACTATGAATAAAGCATTATAGTTGGGGTCCCTGTTATAGGTTTTGTATTGGGACCCAGGAGCTTCAAGTTACGCCTCTGCGTTAAGGGTTTAAGAGAAGTTGGGGTTCCCCAAGATAAACTTTTGCACCCGGGCCTATGAGCCTTCAGCTACACCCCTGGGCACAGCTACTATCTTACGTAAGCTGGACTTGCTGACATGGTGCTATCATTTACCTAGTGTTCACACAACTTTTTCATATCAAGGTACCTTGCATTTACAGGAGCGGTCTGCTGCATCATTGTTCCAGTAAAAAAAAACTGAAGCAAAAGCCAACTGAAAGCCTTAGGCCCCCTGCACACGAGCGGAAATTCTGCGGCGGATTTCCGCCGCTGCAAGCCTGCATAGGATTGCGTTAACAAACGCAATCCTATGCAGACGGCCGCGGTTTGGCCGCGCGAAATTTCACGCGGCAAACAAACCGCGGCATGTCCCATTTCTGTGCGGCACATCAAACAGCTGGAGCCGCCGGCGTGGGTAAGTACGCGTTGCTCTCTGCAGGCGCTCGGGTCGGGTTCCGCGGTGAGAATCCTCGCCGCCGGATCCGACCCGCCCAACTGCAGGCAGCCTTAAATTTTTTTGAAAACCCATTGAAATCAATGGTGAAAAAAATGATAAGTCAATACCAGTTTTACATACTCCAAAAACAGAGCAGAGACGGAAACCCTGAAATGAGCCCTAACGCAGGTGTGAAGCCACGCTTAATGTGGTTTAATATCTGAGATTGGGGTTCTGCTTTCCTTGCTCTGTTAGGGTAGCACGAAAGGAGAATCCCTGCGGCCGATCAGCTCCGTCTCTGGATGGAACCGAACAGCATCGGACGAACCTCATTGACTAGAATAGGGTCCATCTGCTTTCTGCCCAGCTACTTGGCTTTTGGACGGAAGAAAAAGTGCTGCATGCGGTATCTTGAGCCGGATCTGTGACAGAACCCATGGCAGTAGGTTTCAAAACAGATGTAAAACCGGCCTTACTTGCAGTGAAAAATGGCAAAATAAAAACAATACATAATGAGGTTTGTGCTGTTTCTGTGGCACTAAGGCATATAATACCCAAGCTCTCTTTGAGAGTATTCACACGGGGCTACTTTGGATACAGTAAAAACTGCCCCAAAAACCTCCCAAGCAAAACCATGGGGTTGCATTTTTTCCTGTAAACACTGCAAAATTGCATGCATTTTTGCTACATTTATGGTAAAAACGCAACGACAGCAAAAAAGGCATGCAGTTTTTGGTGAGGTTTTCTACTGCACCCAAAGCTCCTTGTGTGAATATATCCCTCATGTCCAGGAGAAGAAAAAATTGGAAAAACAACTTATAAAATGGGGGGATTTCAAGTACATTGGTATTGTTAGAAGCAGGAAAACACCTTCTCTCCATATTATACTAAGGGGGCATTCACATGAACTATATTCTCACGTGAGTTTTGTGCGATGTGCACAAAACCTGCACGAATAAGAAATCCATTCTTTTAAATGGATTCATTTACACGAGAAATTTTTTTCTCCTCACAGCATTGCTCCATTTTTGCACACATTTCCGCGCTGACAGCTTCTACGAAAGCCTTCCGATCTGCAGCCCTTTCGCAATTGAATTGCTTAGTGATGATGCGGGATTTTTTTTTTTTAAATCTGTACTGCACATGTCCGACGGCGAGCCGTGCGGACCATCCACAGTACAGATGAAGACGAAAGTAAGCAGGTGCGCACGGACGGCTTTGCCATGTGCAAGAGGCCTTACTCTCCAGCAATTTACAGAAGGCTGGTATTCCTGGGGGTTTGTGATGATGCAAGGATAGGCCTCATTGAAATGGCAGTATTCAGCTCGGCATTTTGCATCAATATTTGGAAGCCAACATGTAAGAGAATCAAAATATTCCATTATACTTTCTCACTTTAGATTCCAATCCTGGTTTTTGCTTCTGCATCGCGGACTAAAATTGCATGAATGCGAAAAATCAATCAACCAAGCAGCGACAAAATCTCGCGTTTTCTCGCTTATTCATATGGTCGGATGCGGCATATATCCTTTAGCTGTCATAAGTACTTGAACTGGCTCAATAAAGCCAGCTGACATAGATTTGCATCGCTAGCCGCTGCATAACTCCCTCCCCTTCTTTGCAGGCAACTCCTATCTTTTGTGTTTTCACACGGCTAATCGCCATGTGAATGAATGCATTGGAATCCAATGCTTCACATGGTTGCAATTTTTTTATCATGTCTAGATTAGCCGTGTAAAAAATGCTCATGTAAATAAGGCCTTAAAGGGGTTCTGTAATTAAAAAAAATAATTCTGTACTTACCCATTCCCTCCCTAGGCAGTCTTCTTACCAGATCTTCAACATGCTGATCTTCTCCTGGCTCTTTCAGTCCTATGAGTCACCTCACCGCAAGTCGGCCGGATCTTCTTCCTGTGACGAAGTGTATATTGCCTGCATTCTGCTTCCTGCAGGTCAATGAACGCTACGTCACTAGTCAAATAGCATTCACTGCCTAGCAGGTAATGCCGAATCCTCGGCAGCCCGCTTTAGTACGCATGTGACTAGTCTAGCTGTTAGTGTTCATATAGTATGTATAGCGGCGAGACCCCGCGCCTGTGCACTGCAAAGCAGGCTGCAGAAGAACAGCATTCCCTGCTGAGCAGTAAACGCTATGTCACTAGTGATGTAGTGTGCATTGACCTGCAGGAAGGAGAATGCCGGCAATGGACGTAACATCACAGGAAGAAAAGGATCCAGCCAGCTAGAGGTGATGAGAAGATCGGTGGGGAGAAGATCTGGTAAGTAGACTGCCTGGGGAGGAATAGGTAAGCATAGAATTTTTTTTTTCTTTAATGACAGAACCCCTATAATGTGAGGGGTTTAGGGCAGAAAAGTACCGGTTTATTACAAAACATCTTCATTTGAAACACTCATAACTCATGTTTAGGCTCAATGTCCACAGGCAAATTTGATTTGTGGAATCCACACGGGAGATCTGCAAATCAAGCCACTCAGAGATGCATGGGCGTCCACAAATGGATTAAAACATGCAAACTTGAAAAAAGTCCGGCTTTCATTGAAGTAAATGGAAGCTTTCCGATATGCGGCACACCCACAGCTGTCAATGTTGACATGCCGCGGATGAGTGAGAAAGCAGAAGATAAAAAAAAACAAAAATTGTACTGCGCATGTCCGACGGCGAGCCGTGAGTACCATGCGCAGTACAGCGAACCTGGAAGTAGAGGGATCTGTGTGGACGTCGCTGTCGGGGAATGCAGGTAAGCAGGGCTCACTGGCCGCGAGTAGTACTGGATTCTGTGAGGGATTCCCTGCACGGGATCTGACCCGCCCGTGGACATAAGGGCCTTAAGGACACTCTGTTTCCATTTATATCGGTTTCCATTTAAATTTATGTATGAAACTCTAATTATTCACCAAGGCAGTAATTCTTCAAATAAATTCTAGAGCAATCACCAAGGAAGAATGTAATATTAAAACAAACTAACTTTATTAGAAAAATTAAAAATGGACAGAACAAAACATATATAATCATGATAAGAACTCTTGGATATAGAATATTCCCTAGTTCCACATGGAAAACCCGTACACAAGAACCAAGTAGTGTCCCGGATAATGGACACTAAATCACTTGTGGGGCCTATGACCAGAAAAGTTAAATGATTCTATATCCAAGAGTTCCTATCTCGATTATATATGTTTTGTTCTGTCCATTTTAATTTTTCTAATAAAGTTAGTTGGTTTTAATATTACATTCTTCCTCGGTGATTGCTATGTATGAAACTCAAACATTTTCATTTAGCAAAACATGTAGACAGGCAGAGCTCCGCTAATTACGTCTGGCACCTGGACTCATTATGCAATTTGAACAGAGAAGTACCATTTCCAGCTGCAATCAGCAGAACTTTGTCTGCATTTTGCAAGGATAAAACACTGCCATGTAGTAGCAGCCTTAAGCCCCATTTACATGGGACGAATGTTGGGCAAATGATGCCCGACACTCATTCCCTGTGTGTCCTTGCTCCCGTGCTGTTACACAGGAGCGAATATAGCTGGCTCTCTGACAGAGTGGCCAGCAGGGAGGCGGGACAGAAGGAAGAGATTTCACTCGTCACTCTCCCCGCCCCAACAACGGCTGCTGTTTACACTAAACGATCATTGTTCAGGATCATCGCTCATCGTTTAGGCTGCATAAAATTCTGAATGATGAGTGTAAACAGCAGCCGTTCAGTACTGAACAGCCGCTGTATTAAGTGAATTGAGAGGGGCGGGGGAGAGCGGGGAGTGAAATCTCCTCCTGCCGCCCCGTTGTGAGCCAGAGATACTCGCTCCTGTGCAACAGCGCGGGAGTGAGTATGCGCGGGAATGAGTGTCAGGCATAGTTTGCCCGACATTCGTCCCATGTAAATGGGGCTTTACACTTGGCTGTATTCAGACAGGGTGGTTAAATTGTGGTAACCATTCAAAACCACACTTGGAAAAACACATGCAATTTGTTGCAGTTTTTGATGTGGTTGCAGCAAAAACTTAGCGTCACTCATCTATATGGTGCTGGGCTGCACGTATCTGTATGACTGCCTCTGTATAGTAGCCTTATGTATGTGCAAGTATAATACTACAACTCTTTCCCATGTATGGCAGGCATGTAAGTGGTTGTTCATCTGTTTTTTGTACCTTTGCAATCATGTATGGTAGCACTTTGCCTGTTCTGCATACTGCTGATATGATGTTTATATCTGCCCTTCTATCTCTGTATCAGTATATCACTAAGTATGGTCTCTTGTGATTTTTGAATAGGTTTTATTTTTAATCCTATAGAATTGTTTTTTGAAAAGAAAAAGGCTCACAAACTACAATAACATATATCTAGATCTTGCATTTTAACATAGGGCAGGGCACTTTCTGCTTGAATGTTTCTGTGCAGACAATATTCAGAAAGAGTCCAGAGTATCATGTAGTAAAAATAGTCATTTCAATCATTATCTCTGCTGTAAACTTACCCGTCTGTTCATAAAATTAGTGTAGCACTCCTTCACCAAAATAGTTTTAATAATAACTGGATCTAGAATTGCAAGTACTGGTTGTCTACCATCATACAGTCTGCAAAGTAGTAACATGTAGGTTAGAATTATGAATCACACCTTGACACAGGACCAATACACTAATTGGTAGTTTAAAACATCCTATTATATTTTGTTTAACCACTTCAAGACCACATTTTTCATCTTTTTAATTTTGTTTTTACGTCTTGGCAAAGGACAAATCTGCTATTTGTGAACATATCCTAAAGGCACATGATAAACATGTATGTAGGGAGCCTGTAGAGTGTGTGGCACGGAGCCATAGGCGCTCCATTCTGCCTCTTAACGGCACTGCATCATGGAGATATCTTCTTTTAAAAGCAATGCCTTTTTAATACAGCGTTAAAACAGAGGCATAAGGGTGCCTACCCACTATAGTTCTTTTTCACTGCAAAATTTGCAGCGTTTCTTTCCCCCAGGTGTCTATGAGACTTGTTAATGTTAAAATCGTGATTTCGCGGTAAATTGCGATTTTGCAGCGTTGCGATTTTAACATTAACAAGTCCCATAGACACCTGGAGAAAAAAAACGCTGCGAATTTCGCAGTGAAAACATAACTATAGTGGGTAGGCACCCTAAAGGGGTACAGCAGGTTTACATAGGCTGCTATGGGTATTGTATTCTGCATCAGCACAACTTGGAGGTGAATATGGCTGTACATATGAGCCCCTTAGAGAACTTTCACTCGGGGCAGTATATTCCACAACTGTATTGCGGAATATGCCACCATGGAATTCTGCACCAAAATCTGCATGGCCAACTGGATTTTGATGAAGAATTGGCTGCAGAATTCTGCTATTTTGAATTGCGCATCAAAATCCGCACATTAGCAGTGTGGATTTTGGTGCTGAAAATTTTGCAGAAGGGCATATGTTGCAACACTGTTGCGTAATATTCTATCCCATGTGAAAGGTTCCTAATATTGCCAGCTAAAAATTAACACATGAAAACATCTACTTTGGATATTTAAACTTACCCCCACAGCTTCCCATATTTCTTAAAGCATTCCATATCAAATTTGGGCACACCCTGAAAAAAACAGAATCAACCATTTATTTCTGTCAGGCTTTATTTACACAGACAGTGGATGGCTCGTAATTGTTAACACGCCAACACCAAAAAGCAGTAACTAATCTGTCTTCCTCTGATTTATCTGTGCCGTTTATAAAGAGAAATACTCTAGTAAGTAATCCTAGAACTTTTTAGGCAAGCTTCACACAAATGGGTTGGATTCCATATGTGGGAGGCCCACAGCGGATCCAACTTGGAGCCTGGCCGATGACCCCGTGTACCTGATTAAACGATATTGTGAAAACGTATTAAAAATGGATATCTTGCAAAATATATATATATATATGTGTGTGTCTGTACGTATATATGTATAATAGTGTGCGTCTGTGTGTATATGTATAGAATGGTGTGCGTCTGTGTGTATATGTGTAGAATATATATACACACACATAAATACACACACAGGTGCACATTATATATAATATATACACACACAGGTGCACATACATATATTATATATACTGTGAGGCAGTGACTGACAAAGTGCTGGAGGGTGGATATGTGCCACCGAGCGGCCTGGGCTCGGTGGAGGAAGCCAGCATTTCTGTGTCAGTAACGCTATGTTACTGACATGTTGTAGTTTTGTAAGTGGCTCCAAGCCGCATAATCCGGGCCGGCTTTTCCTGGAGTGGTCAAAGCGAAGGGTGGGATGGCCACTCCCACGTACCAGGTGAGGTTGGTATCAGGCCTTATAAAGCCTGGGCCTACAGGGTCTGAGAGAGCCAGAGAGAGGGCTCAGTGGAGCCAGGAGCCTGGCTAGCCCAGTGTGGGGATGAGAGGCCCGAGGTTGACAGGGTGACGCCCCAAACCTCCACACCAAGGAAAGGTGTATGGTGAGACCTCCACAGGTCTGAGGACTGGACTGGCCGTGTGCCGCAAACATTTGTTTTTTTTAAGTGAGTAGTCAGGGTCGGTCTATGTTTAGTGAGCGCTCAGACGAGGAGGTGTTATTTTATGTTGGCGTGAAGTCAAGGCCTGTTTTGTTTGTCTATGCTGCAATAAACCCAGGCAAAGCCTGGACTAAAGAACTTTTTGTTGCCTGATGTCACTGTCTCTGGCCGCGGATGCCCACGCTGCTACCTATCCTAACTCTAATCCCTTACAATACACACACATATACACATACATACATATGCACACAAGGACACTTCTGCGTTTCTTACACATCTTAATACTTACCTGCATCCAATATGGTCCCACTGGCAGGTATACAGGCTGATCTCAGTCCTTCTTGGGGCCCTCGTCTCGCAGGCCTGCAGCCATGAACAGAGGGAAGGCCGGTGAGAGGAGGTCAGCGCTGACCAGGCTCTCACCCTGCAGCTGCTCCTCCTCAGCGCTCCTTGCACCAGAGATCATGTTCTCTACAGTCTTCTTCCCTCCTCCGCAGCTGTTGTCAGTGTGCTATCGGCACTCCTCTATTACTGTCTGCACTAGAGAGAACTAGCCAATAGAAGATCGCCTACTGACAGCAGCACAGAGGTGAGGGAACTTACTGCACAGCCAGCGGGCCACAGAAAATGAGGTGGCGGGTCGGATTCAGCCCGCAGGCCTTGTGTTTGACACCTGTGACTTTGACTACAGGAGTTTAACCCCTTAGTGACGGCCCCATTACCTTTTTACATCCTGACTTTGTGGGCTTTAATCCTCAGGGACATTAAAACATGCATTCCTTGAGGATTAAAGCCCTGCAGACTCAGGACGTGAAAGCTCCATGCTGTCGGTTCCCAGAGGTAGCTAACAACCTGGAACTGTCATGCAGGGCTGGGGAAGCCCCCCCTCCCCAGTGCGACTGGCACTATCCATTGAATAGCACTAATCACAATAAAGTAAATGAAAAGTAAAAAAAAGGTAGGGTTTCAGCTCCCCTCACGGATTACATCGATAAAGGGGGTTGAAACTACTCACCCCCATTCTTCGCGAAGTCCGGCGCTGATCTCATCTGAAACGGACCCTCTGGCGTCTTCTGCGCATGCACGCCTAAGTTAAAATGGTGGGACTTGGACTACGTATCCTGATTCTCATGCTACGTGGCTTGAAAAAGACCTAATTATAGGTCAAAACGTTGCCTATCTTAACTTGGATGCAATAAACATGTTCTTCTAAATGATTTAATTCTCTGCATCATTCTATGCTGCCATGCTCTCCATTTTTCTATTTTGTATGTCTCATGGGGCTTAGGTCCATAGCCCCCAGGGTGGCTTTGCATTTTTTGACACTAAAGTTTTGGAAATAGTACTTCCTCCCCCATAAGTGGGTTTCTATCCCGTGGGTTGTTTATGCGAGTGCCGTGGTCTCTTCCTCTTTACGTCCTAACACAGGACAAACAGGGGTTTCCATTTTGGGGTATAAGTCTTCATTCATATGTGTGCTGTACAAAAAAAATGTTTTTTTAAATGACACTATTGCCAAAAAATGAAAGTCGTAATTTTTTCCTTCTGCTTTGTTTGGATTTAAAAACTGTGGGGTCAAAATATGCAATACACCCCTAGATGAATTTGTTAAGGGATCTAGTTTTCAAAAAGGGGTCATTTGTGAGGTTCTCTGTTGTTTTGGCCGCTCAAGGGCTCTACAAGTGGGCAATGGGGCCTAAATCCCCTTCAAGCAAAATGTCTGTTCTGAAAACCACCAGTTGCTCCTTACGGTTTGGGCCCCGTTGTGCATACGGACATAAGACTAGGGCCACAATGGGTATGTTTCTAAACACAGGACAAACAAGGGTATCCATTTTGGGGTGTAAATCCTCATTTTCATGTGCACTATAGAAAAAAAAATGTCTTTAAAATGACATATTTTCAAAAATATTAATTTTTATTTTTTCTCCTCTAAATTGCATTAATTCCTCAAAATAGTCATGACCCCCCCCCCATAGTGAATATATTAAGGGGGGTATTTTTTACAATGGGGTCATTTGTGCGGGTATCTATAATTCTGACACCTATGAGCAATCTTGGCTTGGTGTAGGAAACAAAGTGTTCCTCAAAATGTTGATAAGTAATGCTTAATTTGTCGTCTCCTAAATGGTTAAAAAAAATTTCAAAAGTGTGCCAGAATGAAGTAAACAGATGGAAATATATATCTGAGCAAAATTTTGTACAGTGTGTTTGCACATATTTGAGATATTACAGTTAAAAATGTGAAAAAATAATATTTTTTCCCGAATTTTCCCAATTTTGGCACTTTTAATAAATATTCACAAATTATATTGGTCTATTTTACCACCTAAATGAAGTACAATATGTGGCGAAAAAAACAATGTCAGAATCACTTGGATATACAAAACCTTTACGGAGTTATTCTATGCTAAAGTGACATTTGTCAGATTTCCAAAATTTGGCTCCATCACTAAGGGTGCGTTCACATGAGCGTGTTTTTGTGCGTACTTAGGTGCGTACATACGTCCGCACCTAGGTACCAGCAAAAACCCGCGTGAACACAGCTGCGTGCTTGTTGTCAATGGAGCCGCCCGTCATTCATTCGGGGAGAACTGCCTGTGATTGGCTTAGGACCTCAGCCAATCACATTTAGCCCTTTCAGCAGGCGGGGATTTAAAATTGATTAGCGCTGATCACATTAAAGTGAATGAAAAGTAAAAAAAAAATTAGGGTTTCAGCTCCCCTCACGGATCGCATCCATAAAGGGGGTTGAAACTTTAATCAGCAGGCGGGGATTTAAAATCCCCGCTTGCTGATAGATCAGTACCACACTGCAGGGGACAGCAGGAGAAGACACGGCTGAGCCCTGGCAGCTGAAGGGAGGCGAGTATCTATTTTTTTGTTTTTTAAACCACTTTTACTTGATTTTCAGGGAAGGGCTTATATTTAAAGCCCTTCCCTGAAATCAATTGCCGAATCCTCTACCGCAACTGACATGTGTGACAGCTGCGGTTGAGAATTGAAGAATTCCTCTGCTGCAGGGAATTTTTTTAACTAGTGGGGATGAAGGATGTGTTCTTCATACCCGCGGGGGACACAGCAGCGGCGGACAGGTAAGTATATATTTTTTTTTTAACACTAAAATTTTTCTTTTTCAGGGAAGAGCTTATATGTAAAGCCCTTACCTGAAAAAGAATGCAGGGGTGCCGGCAGACCATTGTTTTCAAGGGAGGTATGTTATTTTTATTTTTTTTACACTACTTTTCTTGGATTTTCAGGGAAGGGCTTATGTTTAAAGCCCTTCCCTGAAATCCAATGACGGGGATGCCGGCAGCAGGATTCTCTACCGCAGCTGTAGCAGCTGGGAATTCTTTTAACTAGCGGGGGTCATGGCAGCGGCGGAGGTGTAATTATTTTTTTTTTACACTAAAATGTTTCTTTTTCAGGGAAGCCCTTCCCTGAAAAAGAATGCAGGGGTGCCGACAGAGCATTGTTTTCAATGGAGCCACCGGCAGCAGCCGCGGCTCCATTGAAAACAATGCGTGCATTCCCTATGGTGCACGCATGTCCTATCTTTGCAGGCACGCACCTGCAAAGTACGGACATGTGAACCCACCATAGGGAATGCATTGTTGCAAATAGAAGTGTGTTTTTGTGCGTGCGTACGTACGCACAAAAACACACTGGTGTGAACGCACCCTAAGGGCGCAAACAGGCTTCGTCACTAAGGGGTTAATTTTAAAATAATTTTGCAGTTGAACAGAACTCTTGTCAGACTGCATAGGATCTACCTCTCAGTCTCTGAACAATACATCCTCACTCCACTTTACACCAGAGCTTGCTCTCCTTTCTATCCCTGCTGGCCCAATTTCTCAACTTAAGCGAGGTGTAAAAACACTGGCAAACATGGACATGAAAAAGGGGGAAACAGGAACACAAACAAATATTTCCTTATCTGTGTACATGTATATTCAGTAACGTCAAACTGGGACATGAACACTCAGCAGCGTCTTATCGGTACGTGGACTGCAGAACTGGACTTAGAAAGAGTGGACATAGCTCACGGACAGGCATAGCTCTCGGACTGGCAAACGCTTAAACACTCAACAGCATACCCGCACGAATAAACAGATTAACCCCTTCCCTGACTCCATCGTCAGGGATGCGTTCAGGAAATAAATTTTAAATTTGTCACCGACGCATGTCTGACGACGCACGAAAGCGGCTTGGACCCCATTGAAATCAATGGGCGATGATCGTTATTCGCTGCCACTGCTGTAACAGCAATGGCAGAGGATTTCTTCATCCCCGCTGCAGTCCCCTTATCTCTGAACACTGTTATAGTGCTGTCCCAGGGTTCACTGAGGAGGGAACACCCCGCAGTGATGATTTTCGAGGGGGTATTTTAAATATAAGGATTCAACAAATGAACCAAGCGCTGCCTGTGATTAGCTGAGCTCTGTGATAAATCACAGGCAGCGCTCACATGTCACTCAAGGAATGGCTGAGGGCTGCCTGTGATTGGCTGAGCACTCAGCCAATCAGAGACAGCGCTTTTAGCCGGTGGGGATTTAAAATCCCCATCGGCTGAAAGATCTTCAGTGCAGAGTTGGGAAGACACGCTGCAAGTCCCACCGGATCCCGACAGACCCAGACAGGTGAGTATATATATATTTTAATATAACACAACACAAGCTAGAGAGGATTTTAGGGTGAGGAGAGGGGAGTATATAAAATCATTCGTATCTGGTGTAAAAAATTTAAGAAATATATACTTGCCTCTCCAAATGGTACCCTAAAAATCATCCCTATCTTGTGTTACAAAAAAAAAAATAATAATTGAAAAAAATATATATATTTATTTTATTTGTTTTTCAACACAAGATAGGGATGATTTTTAGGGTACCATTTGGAGAGGCGAGTATATATTTTTTAAATTTTCTACACCAGACACGGATGATTTTCAGGGAAGGACTTATATTTCAAGCCCCCCCCCCCAAAAAAAAAAAATCACTGCTGGGATTTCCTGCATCCCATTGCATTATAACTCCTAAATTACACTAAATATTTTTAAAAACATTATACTCCCAAGTACAGAAAAAAAATCATAGAATTTAAAATGCTAATAAAAAAGTGAAGTTTTTTAACCTGTAAATTATGGAAAAATGCATCACTTAAGTGGTTAAATTGCTATAATAAGTAAGAGGAATTAGTTTGGGGATTAGCCAAGTCACTTAGGCCACAAGCCCACATCAAAGGGTTCTCATCTCGCAATCCCTACTCTAACACGACAACTAACCAAGGACACCTGACTGCAAGCAGGGTGATCGCCCCGATAGGGATGGCCCCGCACTGGCACCTAAGTGCCTAACTAGCCCTAGATGATAAATAATGCAAGCAGCACAGGACACAGTTCATGAACAAAGAACAACAAGCAAGAATGCAGACACAAGGGAATGAGGAAACCAACTCCCCGCCAGCCACATGTACAGACACCTCATGTCCAGCCACATGCACAGAAGATACAGAAGACTGTACAAACATGAAAGAACACAATACAGTTCACACTAAACATGCTGAAGCCTGAACAGACAAGCAGGAACACAAGACTGCTGGGACCAGAACAGACACGCAGGTGCATGACACAGTTCACACAGAACAGAACCTGCACAGAGACACAGGATCATGACAGTGCTCAAACCAGGACAGACAGGAGAAAGACCAACAGCCTCTAGCAAAGGGGCTGGTATATATATATACGAGCACAGACCTTGGGGATTGGCTAATTGGGAAAATCCACACCCCGCCTGCTCAATCAACACCACCTGTGAAACTGTGCTGCTGAAAACCTATGTAGTACAACAGATCCCAGCAGCAACCCTAACACAAGGCCTACTTCGGCACTTCATTATGGCTATACGACAGAATATCCGTAGGTACTAGAGGCAACGTGTCACAATACCAAGAATAGTGTGGCTGGAAGCAATGGATTCTCTGCATTACATGAAGGAACTCAGGTCTAGCGACTTAGAAACGGAACACTCAGAATTTTACGCTATTTGGGCTACTTGGATGGCATTTCGGAACTCCCCTTCTGTCACAGAGTGGTTGAGGAGCAGTATGGTCTAGTGGGAGATAAAATGTGGGGTTCCACATAGTAACTTAATCTTTTTATATGTGTACAATTTGGGATACCAGGGTACCCCTCCTTATTTTTCCCTTTGACTCTTTTTATTATTTATCCCCCCCCCCCCCTATCTTTCTTTTCTATCACTTTCTATGGTTTGCTTCATTAAACTTATAACATAATCTTTCATATATCTCCAAGACTTAAAGTTTGGTTAGATAAGATAGTAGGTGCCCGGAGCGCTCATTGAAAAACCCCACCGGCTAGGTGAAAGGATGGGCCAACTGGATGGGAGCTCACGGAGCTCAGAATACTGTTGAAATGTTTATTTTACATATAGATAGGAAAGTGAAGTACCGGTAACTGTTATAACAGAGGAGAACATCAAATCAAATTATGATAAATATGATGATGTAACAAGATCTTTTTGTTGTAATATACAGTTCTATACATTTTAAAGTATATTGTAAAATTTACTTGAAAAACAATAAATTCCTTTTGAACATAAATATATGCTTGCCATCGGTCATGCACAGCACAGTTTAGTTTTTTTTTGTTTGTACTTCCGGAGCCATTGCTTAGCGATGACAGGTCAATGTTAATTGCGTGTGAGCTGCGAGTCAGATGCCTCCATTGACTTTAATGGAGTCTGTCTGAGCGGAGTGCGTGGCACAATAGGGCATGCTGCGATTTTTCTTCTGCTTGCGGTATATGCAGTTTGTATCCATGAGCGTGAAGGAAAAATCAAAACTACATGCCTTTTAATGCCTGCATTTTGCTGCAGGAAGTCCACGCAGTCAGCGATCATGGATTCCGCAATTAGAATCCGTTCGTGTGACACTTCCCTTACTATTGAAAATGGGATGAAAAAAATACAGATGCCAGACCATTTAAGATGTGTCACACATGGACTTTTACTCCTCCCATATCTAAATGGTAGCAAAACTGCTCCATTTTAACAAAACCAAGCAGCATTTTCTATGGTCTACAATAATATCTACTTACTTTTCTGTACCCCAGAAATGTACCAATAAATGGTAGTGGACTTGGTCCAGGAATTCCCAACTTCTTGAATAGGCCATAAGGAAATATTCCATAACTAAGAAAAACAAAAACCATTGGCATTTACTGTATAAATACATTTTCATGACATGCAAGAGAATTGCCAGCCATTGCATTTCTATAGAAACACGTTCCATGTAATTTTTTTGTTTCCTGATTATTACTTTCTACTTATTTTCTTTTTTAGGTATTTTCCTCAGAACTCAAGGTCATATTATGGCTGTGTACAACATCTGAGCCTAGAGCAGCAGTGTGTGCGGACGACCTTGTAGAGCAAAGATGTTGTCATATAGCCTATGTGCACACGGCCTTCAACATCGTTACACCTTTTTTCTCACAGGGGAAAAATGAAAGAGTGGTGTAGTTCTGGGTAATCCCAAAGGCAAAGTGGGGTCGCTGTGGTGAAACCCTGTGCTTGTGTTTAGGTTCACATGTAGTAGCATTGCTGGGTAAGGCCTCGGTCACACGACCGTTTTTTGGTCCGATCTGCAGACACGCTTGCGATCTGCAGATCTATAGACCAAATGCATCCCAATGGGATCGGTCACATCTCCGCTTTTTATGCGGATGTGCGATCAATTATAGGACACAACGATTCGCAGAACGCGCCTATCTGCGTTCTGCGCATCACTGTGTTCTATATATGCGCTCAATGGGGTTGACGGCAGCAGCACCGACCCCATTGAGAACATATACTACAAAGATCATTCTCCTCTGCCACAGCTGTAACAGCTGTGGCAGAGAAGAACGATGTTCGCCCATTGAATTCAACGGAGCCGGCAATACAGCCGGCTCCATTGAAAGCAATGGGCTGCCGGCGAGCGCGGGATGAATTTTCGGGAAGGGCTTAAAAATATAAGCCCTTCCCTGAAAGTCATCCTAAAATGTGTAAAAATTAAAAATAAATGTATACTCACCTTTTCCCAGCAGCCGGAGTTCAGCCGCGTCTGGCCGGCAGTTCTCCTGAACTGCTCTGTGTAGTATTCAGCAGCCGGGGATTTAAAATCCCCGCTGGCTGAATGGGCTGCCTCTGATTAGTCACAGCCCTCACCAATCAGGGGCAGCTCTCACTCACCCATTCATGAATTCATGAATGGGTGAGTGAGTGCTGCCTCTGATTGGCTGAGTGCAGGGACCAATCAGAGGCAGCTCTCAGCTATTGAATGACAGCTATTGAATGACAGTGAAATCGTCGGCCCCGGTCACGCGATTTGCGGATGCGCATCCGTTATGCGATCCGCAAATCGCGGGAAAAAACGCCCGTGTGACCGAGGCCTCAAGTCAGCAGTAAAGTGGATGAGATTTGAACAAATCTCATTCACACACGGAGAAAATTTTCCAAGCAGAAATAAATAAGTACGTGAAAGGGGGTTTTTAACTGGGCCTTGTGCGTTGCACAGTTGTTGAAAGGGCGTCTTAATAGGAAATGTCATGGGGAGGGTAGTGAAATGAGACAGTGATGGAATTGAATGATGTGCCATGGAGACAGTGGTACTGGGTCGGAGATATGTGATAACATCTCCATGGACATTGTGAGGGTTATGAACATGAAAACTTATATATGTATGTATCTTTGATATACGTTTCCGGAGGCAGTAGGCCTAAATTGTACACTCTATTCTGTGTCCTATAAAAAGCTCCTGTACATTTAGCTTAGTACTTAATTACATTAAGTAGAGGTGTAATCTTAAATGTCCATCATGTCTCCAAGAGCTTGTTTATCTCGTTACACTGATCAAAAGGTTGTATGGAATGCTTTGTTAATGTAGAGTGTGATGATAATCAGGATACCAGACACGATGTCTACATACAAACAAATAAAGCATCGTTTATAGAGAAGACAAAATTATGTACCAGTAAAACAGGTCAACCTCTGTAACACTAGCCTACTGATACGCCTACTATTTTCTGTATAAGAATAAGGCAATGTACACAATAAACTCAGATTGCTTCTAGACACAGGCCTGATCTCTGTGTTTCATAGCTTTCTCATGGCGGCCGCCATAACAGCCTTTAATTTGGAGCCTCACAGCATATTGACGGAACATTGAATTCCCTAACAGTAATTGGCGCCCGATCGCGGGGCTTGATGGAACAAGAGGACCACCTACACCTCGAATCCCCCCGGACCCAGATGGGATAAGGAGCCACTCGGAACCACGGATTGACAAAAACTGCGCAGTAAGGTAAGGTTTTATCTTGCCACAATCTATCCGTGCTTCCTGGCTGCTCCTTTCCTGTCCGAGGGGTAAGAAGTGCATGCCTCTTATAAATCTTCAAGCTTTTTAAGAATTCATATGGTGGGCTGAATATGCTGTGCGGGTGTTTAACTGTTATTGTCTTTATTTGTTACTTTGCATGGTCAGTGTACAGAATATAATACCCTATTGCCAATCTCTGGAAGGCATGGTATAAGTTATACCAGGGAAGCCTAAAATTTTCAGGGGATAAAACCCCTGATGGGATCCTCTTATAAACATAAGAGAAGTAGTAGAGACGAGGTAAAATATGCAGGGTGAGGAAGTACAGAATACCGACACTTTTAGACAAGTGAGGAAGTACTGACACTTAAAGTACTGACAAAAAAAATAAAAAAATAGTAACTGACATGCAAATGTTTTTGTCTTTATGTGTGTGTATAAATGGAAGGACCTGTATGAGAGTTAGACTGTGTTATATGGTGTATACTGTCCGGTAACCAGAAACGAAATGAAGCAAAAATGACCAAATGCTGAGCCAGACCACAGGGGGTGGAGCTAGGTGATGTAAGGAGATGGGAGGGAAGAACAATAGGAACAGGTCTTGCTCCACCCTCCACACAGTCCAGCCTATGTGAAAAGTGTGTCTCCATTTTAAGTGGATGTTGGTGTATATATATGTATATTGTGGTAATGTATAGAGTGAAGGTCACTCTTAGACTCCATGTTAAGTCTCTCACTTGAACAAATGGAGTGACCAAAGGAGGGGCATCTAATTATCTAATTTTATTCCTGAGACTAGTTGTGTGAGATAATAGCCCAGGATTACCACAGTGTATATATGAATATACAGATTCGTGGAATATGTGGAATTCAAAAATATTGAGTTGTGTTAATTTGAATATTATTGAATTAAGATATTAATATGAGATAATTGTGTACTTGAAACACCTGATAAGTACTTTAGTCAAATTAATAGCAAAAGTTCTATTTAAAGTGTATCTCATTTCCAATTAACAACAGTATTTTATTTGAAGAGTGTATAAAGAAAATAATAATAAAAATAATAAGCCTCTTGGTGTATATAAACCGCCAGCCATTGGCCATAGTGCTGGTAAAGAGGATAAGGTGCGGAAGACTGCACAGAAAAATAGTGAAACAAACAATTGTTTTATGTGTGTGAAAGAATAAAAACAATAAGCCTCTTGGTTTACATAAACCGCCAGCCATTGTCCATACTGCTGGTAAAGAGGATAAGGTGTGAAAGATAGCTAAAGAAATTGGCAAATGAATATTGGTCCCCATCCCACTTATTAGGGTCCCAATCAACTACAGTATGAACCTTTTATAGTGTCTAACTCTCTTTAAGGCGTAATTTGAACTAAGTCTTGCTCCTTGCAGCAATATATATTAATGGCGCTGTGAACCGGATTACGCAGAGAGTAATACACTAGTTTGTTTTAAAGGAAAATTTTGATAAACTGATAGTTGAAGAATTTCTTGTGATAATCGGGCTTAGTGTGAAAATGTCGCTGTTTAAGAAAATCCGCAATAGTACGAAAATGTCAGTAGCTAAGAACAAAGAAGTGTCCGATGAAATTGTTAATAATGCCAGGGTGGAATAAAGCCCCCTATAATATATTGGCCGCTGAGTGGTCACAGTGTGGTGAATATCAGTATGTGAGTAGAAATGGGCATAAGTTGTATTGTGTTTGTCATTGGGTAGCCTATTCTGAGCGAATTGTGTAAAAACCGCGGTACTAAGAGTTTTTCTTATCTATACATAATTCGCTCATTATTGGAAGTCTGGTGTACAGTAAATACAATCCCAATTTCTACTTCACATATTATCAGTCCGTATAGGAATGAATAAAAACCCCCCTTAGTGAGTGTGAATTTGCAGTTTTGTAAGGTGGGGGCAAGTGTATTACATTCTGGGTTAATCTTAAATAGACAGCCCAGGTTAGTTACACACAATAGAAGATGGTCACAGGCAGTGGAACCTGTTATACAGCTTTGCTATCTGTCTGGACAAGTTTCTGTGTTCTATAGAAGATAAGATAAATTTCAAAGGGTGGGGAGTACTGGGCTTTAGAAGACCTACTTGTCTTTGCAAAGAAATCTGAATTAAGAATTGGTTATATTTGGCTACACAGGAAGTATGTTGTATTATATATATATATATATATATATATATATATACTGTTCAGTAGCTGAAAATGAAATGAGAAAAGAATTCAAAGATGTTCTCTCATTGTCGGGTTAGTTCCCTCTTCCATCTTCACCCCCTCCTTCATCTCAATTCCAACCGTCTCCTCCCCACCCTATGCCAAGTCATCCACTCCAAGGTCAAACATTGGACTGGAGGGATGGACCTGCTGGCATTGTGGACAACAGAACCCGGATTGGAGAGAGAGCTGCCCTGCTTGCGGAGCTCCTCGGCACAAACCGGTTATGCCTATGCTCACTAGATCCTAGGCTAGTGAGTGGAAGCATGAGGACAAGAAAGAGATGAAGGGAGCGGAGGGTGATATAGAAGTATATGTAAAACAGGGAAGGCAGTGGGAATGATAATCTAAAATTATGTGAAAGACTATTGTGGCACAGATTGGGATAAAATTAAACATAGAGAATTGAGAAGTGGTAAAATATTTTTAATTTGTCTGAAACATTGGGGAAAAAGAAAAAAAAATTGAGAGAATCCTCCTTGTCTCTTTCTAATATCACACAAAGAGAAGGAAGAAAGTGTAAAACAATTCTATGCCCCCCCTTCAACAACGTTTGTCAGATCTGGGATATAGGGGCATAGAAGAGATGGGTAAACATGTACTTAGTATGGCCTTTGTAGAAGGTCTATTGAAATCCCTAAGGTCATAGATAATAAGCCAGAGTGGAGACAGTCTGAATCTCCGGCCCTTTTTCAGACAAAAGGGCATTTATGTAACTGTCCTGCAGGCTTGGACTCCGCCTGAGGGGACTGTGCTGTTGCAATATGTTAATGACTTTCCAGCTTTGTGCTGAGGATCTGAAACATGTCAATCTGCATCTATTTCTCTTCTAAAATTTTTTTTTTTAGCAGAAAATGGCTGCAAGGCTTAAAAAGGAAAAATTACAGCTTTGTAAACAAAAGGTTGTTGTCTAGCTCAAGAAGGCAGACATCTCACAGAACGACGCAGGGCTGCAGTTCAAGCCATTTCTGTATCTTCTTCTGCTGCCAAAGCTTCGCACCTTTTTGGGACTTGTCTCATACTGCCGTCCCTGGCCTTTCATGCGACAGCAGTATTGACGCAAAAACATGGAGGACGTCCACGGTCACTTGGGTATTACTCCATGAGATTGGATCCGGTAGCCCGAGGAGCCCCCTCCTGTGTCTGTGCGGTGGCAGCAGTACAAGTAATGGTTGACAAGTCTTCTGAGTTGGTCCTGAACTACCCCCCCTAGTGGTTCTCACCCCTCATGACATCCAGAGTATACTTACTCAAGTACAACCTAAACATCTGTCTCTAGCTCGTCAAATAAGGTTGCAATGTGCTTTGCTCATGCCCCCCCTTTAATATTTCTTTTCAATGGTGAACCCGGCTACTCTTCTTCCAATCGAGTATCCTGTTTCAAATGGGGGAGGGGGAGGCATAGGTGATCAAATGGGGGAGGGGGATGCATAGGTGATCTATGTATTACAGATCAGCTATTTTTAAAAATTTTTGCAAATAAGAACGTGATCTATTTGGAATAGAATATCAGCATGATTGTCTAGCATTGATGCAACAAGAAAAGTTTAAAGAGTTATTGAAACCCCTTGTTAATACATATTTTGAGTTGTTTTTATAGATAGTACCAGGGTGATTGACGACTCCACACCAGATGTTCACACAACAAGATCTCTAAAAGCAGAATGCCTCCGCATGTCTCAGCACAAGAAGCGGAACTGAAGGCCCTCACTGAGGCGTGTAGAGTGACAGAAGGTAACCATTTACACTGACTCCTGGTATGTATTCGGCATAGATCATGGTTACGGCCCAATATGGAAGGCCAGACATTTTTAAACTTCTGTAGGACAACCCATTGAGAATGGTGTAGCAGTACAGAACCTTATGAAAGCCCTACTCCTACCAGACAAAGTAGCAATCCTGAAGGTGAAAACTCATACCAAAGCCAACAGTGCAGAAGCAAAAGGCAATGCCCTAGCAGACTTCAGCGCAGACAGCGGCCCTCAAGCCGTGGAAGAAAGAAGAAAAGAAGATACTGACCGCACAAGTCAGAGACTATGATTTGGACTTTGATAAAAATTTGAACATTGATGTACTAAAGACATTACAGTCACAAGCCAGCAAAGAAGAAAAAGATAAATGGACTAATATGGGAGCAGTAGAACAGGGTGGCGTATGGCAAACAGTCAGTAACTTGCCTACCACGATCCCTGTACCCCATGATGGCCCAGCTGATCCATGGAAAGACTCACCTATCGAAGGCAGCTATGTTACCTACGCTTGAGAGAGAAAGGGTTGCCCCCTGGGTTCTTTGTAGCTGCTACATCATTTGTCCAGTTTTGCATGAGCTATGCCGTAAGCAACAGGGTAGAAGTAAATTGACCACAAAGGCACTTGCCAGGACCACTCTACCCATTTCAGGGATTGCAAATTGACAACATTCAGCTCCCACGTGTTGGGAAGTATGAATATGTGCTTGTTGTTGATGTTTTTCAGGTTGGAGGCGTACCCTGTTACAAAAGTAAATGAGCAGGTAACCGAAAAGAAGCTCATGAATAAGGTAATCTGCAGATACGGGGTACCAGAGGTAATCGAGTCAGATAGAGGTACACATTTCACAGGTGAAATAATGCAACACTTCATGTCTGCCCTGGGTAACTCCCAGGCATTTGACACCCCTTATCATCCACAAAGAGCCAGAAAACCATTGTGCATTATAATATTTCTCTTCAGGCAATGAAACCCTGCACCAGAGGAAAACGAAAATGGTATGATACCCTATTAGGGGGAATTGGTACAGGTGTAGGGGTTCTGAACTCTATAGATTTAGAGGTGATGAAGAATAAAATGGCTGGGGTAGGACAGGATGTTTCTAGATTGATAAATGTTCAGGCACAATGCATGCCTTCCTTGTTCCTCCCCCGATGTCTTGCATTAGGATATGATAAGGATGTATTAACGCTTTTTAATCTGGTTTTGCGGTTTAAAAGGATTTGTTTGTAAATATGAGTAAATTCATGAACTATACACAATGTAGCCTGCAATATGTATATATGATTCACGAGAGGGACAAAGCAGTCAGATGTGATGACAAATAATGAAAAATTGTGGAGAAATATTCTCAATAATGTAATTCCAGTAGCATCTTGGATACGGCCCGGGGCTGATGGTGTAGAATGCTCTGATGAGTATAGCACTGGGGAAATGACTTTTTTTTTTATGATGTAAAGGACACAAGCCTGATGTGTAAGTCTGTAGTACTACCTGTGGTGTTCGGACCGCCTCTATATGCTTTCCAATATTGGTTGCCCAAGTTCACAGGTATGATGATTTATAGTGAAAATAAAACCCATGGTATAGAGAACTGTGAAGAAACACTGGATGGCCTAGCATGCGGACGGAGTACAGCCGCATATGAGCCATGTTTCCAGCAGCCTTCAATCAGCATATGTGATTGGACGGTGTTACCTGCTTCTTCTATATGCTGACAGAAGTTGGCCCCCAATATGTATATATTCTTTGTTGCCAACCGAACTGGAACCACCAGTATGTATAATCTCACCACTCCATTGTCTGGATGTATACAGAACATATCGGTGATACATAGATTTACAGAAACTTACACATTTTTGTCAGATGCTGAAGCAACATTAAGGTACTACTGGTACCCAGATACTATCCCTATGTCAACTCTGACAGTATCCTTGGGTAGAATTGTAAGACTAATGATAGATACTGAACACCTTTAAATGCATTTGGATGTTACTAACCTCTCCCTTATGGAATTAGAAAAATGTATGGGTAGGAGATAAGCTAGTCAGCCTAGGTATTGAGATCCAGGTAGACACAGAGTATAACTGGTATGATATTTTTACTGAATGGTCACCTATTGCAGGAAAGATGATGGATTTTATGTTTCACCCTTTACTAATACTGTTTCTTTTGTTCATTCTTTTGAGTGTTTGCAATTTATGGACATTCTGTGGGATACGGAGACAAGCAAATTATCTGGAATCGCTCCCTCTACGATATCGTTAAAACAGTCATACGTAAAAGAGCAACAACAGTGGGGATCCGGCGAAGAGGATAGAAAGACCGGCAGGGGTGGCTTAGCACCCCTGATAGTACCACAACAAAGGCTCTTTTCAAGATGGACTGTTTCAAAATGGGGGACTGTGAGGGTTATGAACATGAAAACTTATATATGTATGTATCTTTGATATACGTTTCCGGAGGCAGTAGGCCTAAATTGTACACTCTATTCTGTGTCCTATAAAAAGCTCCTGTACATTTAGCTTAGTACTTAATTACATTAAGTAGAGGTGTAATCTTAAATGTCCATCATGTCTCCAAGAGCTTGTTTATCTCGTTACACTGATCAAAAGGTTGTATGGAATGCTTTGTTAATGTAGAGTGTGATGATAATCAGGATACCAGACACGATGTCTACATACAAACAAATAAAGCATTGTTTATAGAGAAGACAAAATTATGTACCAGTAAAACAGGTCAACCTCTGTAACACTAGCCTACTGATACGCCTACTATTTTCTGTATAAGAATAAGGCAATGTACACAATAAACTCAGATTGCTTCTAGACACAGGCCTGATCTCTGTGTTTCATAGCTTTCTCATGGCGGCCGCCATAACAGCCTTTGATTTGGAGCCTCACAGCATATTGACGGAACATTGAATTCCCTAACAGACATCCCTGATCCATTTTGGAGGAAATAGTGTGCTTTGTCTTTCTGGTTGTCTGGCCAGTATTTAAATATCCCTTTCTCCATATCCGGGAGAAAACCCGGATTAGCCAGGACAGGAAAAAGGAGGGGAGGGTGCCGGAGATACCTCCAATCTTTGAAAGGTCTTCAATATCACTTTCAATGTGGGTCCTGCAAGTTTGATATCGTAGTAATCGTACTGACCGATAGAATAAAGTTATGTAATTTTTGTTGCAGTTCATGTGCCGTAGAAAGAAGACACACTGAAAGATGGCGGAATATCTTTTTTTTCTTCATTTTTCTCCACTTAGAATTTTCTAATAGTTTTTCAGTACATTATATGGTACATTAAATAGCAGCATTGAAAAATACAACTCGTCGCGCAAAAAACAAGCCCTCATACAGCTACATAGATGGATAAATAAAGTTATGAGTTATGATTTTTTAAAAGGGGAGGGGAGTAAAAAACTAAAATTGATTTTTAAAAAAGGGCCGCGTCATTAAGAGGTTAAAGAGTTTAGGTGTTTGAAGAGGAACCTGGGAATAGAGATGGGTAGTGCCTGAAAGACGAAGGATATGTGGAAGGACGTTCATTTTGGAAATTGAACATCTGCCCAGCCACGAGAATAGGCCTTTTGTCCAATTATTCAAGTCCAATCTAATTTTGTTTAATAGGTTCTGGAAATTAGCTGTATATAAATCCTTCACATCTGCGGTCAAGTGAATGCCCAAATATTTTATGTGGATAGTAGTCTAACGAAAGGAAAAGAAGTCTTTGAGCTCTGTCACCAATGATTGGGGAAGAGAGATATTAGCTGCCGATTTTTGCTAATAATTTTGAAATTGGAGAGTTGGGCATAATTGCAGAATTCCAGTAGTAAATTAGGAAGTGATATGCATGGTGAAGATATAAAGAATAATAAGTCGTCCGCATATGCTGCGACTTTGTGTGCTGTTTCCTATGTGAATCCCTGATATAGTGAGGTTGGATCTGATATGTCCTAGAAAGGGGGTGTTATTGTACCTTGTCACCACTGGAAGTTAAGGGTGGTGACAAAGTACCAGCTGTCAAAGAATTTAGTAACTCTCCCAGCTTCTGATTGGTTGGGGGGCGTTACTAAATTCAGACAGGGCAGGAGAATAGCGAGGCAGGAAGTGGCCGCGCAACCACAGGCAGAGGCGCCGGAGGACACCGGCCACTGCTCTTCTGCGACGGCATGAAGACAGCACTAAGGCTGGGAGTGGCGGCACGCACAGAAGCAACGGAGGACAGCGCTGAGGCTCGGAGCGCCGGCCTCTTCAATGCTGCAAGTGACGTCCTGAAAAGGAAGGCTGGGGGAGCGGCGGGTGACCCACATGGACAACGGACCCCATCAGTGAGTGACCGGGGCAATTGCAGGTGGGGACGTAGCTAACAGCCAGCGCAGCGGCTGCAAATCAATGCCCACATGGAGCACTGAGGGAGTGCAGGGACAGCTGCAGCGTATGTACTGCATTCTGCCTGCCCTGGAGGGTTAGGGGTTAGTTTTCCTATTAGGTTTACATTTATAGCTGTAAAAGCTTCTGCATTTACAGCTAATAATGCAAGCCTAACAGGAAAACTAACCCTAACACCAACCCTCCAGGACAGGTAAAATGCAGTACATACACTGTAGCTAGGACCTTCAAGGACCTTACAGAGGTCACCCAATCGGGAGCTAGGGGTTTGACAGGGGTGTTCCTTCATCCAAACCCTGTCAAACCCCAAGCTTCCGGTGGTGATAAGATACAATAATACCTAGAAAGGCTTCCAGACATATAATAAAAAGGTGAGGTGAAAGCAGGCATCTCTGCCTTGTGCCGTTTTTTACGTTAAAAGGTGCCCATTCCTATCTACCGGAGAGATTCTAAGTCCCAATTTATTCTGTCAAATGCTTTTTCGTGTCTGTTGATAGAAGACTCATGTGGAGAGCTAAGTTTTTTTGCATGGCTACTTAAGTTGATGGCTCTGACGATGTTGTCACGTGCTTCCCGTAGCGGTGTAAAACCCACCTGATCTCTGTGAATAATGTGATGAAGGAAGGGGGATATTCTATTTGCTAGTTTCTTGGAAAAAAGTTTCAAATCTACGTTTAAAAGCGATATCGGGCGGTAGCTATGACAGAGCGTTAGATCTTTCCCTTCCTTTGGTATCACTGTGATGAGTGCTTTTAAGATGTCCCATGGGAGAGCCATCCCAGTGGTCACAAAGTTAAATGTCTGGAGAAAATGAGGAGAAAGGATCTCAGAAAACTCTTTATACTGGGTGAGAGGAAAACCATCTGGGACTGGAGCCTTTTCAGGCTTAGACAGTTTCAAAACATACGCTAATTCCTCCTGAGTGATGGGTGCTTCCATTGCTTGAACTTCTGTTTGTGGAAGGCAGCTCATACGAGAGGCTTGTATAGAAGTTTGCATCTGAGTTTGTCATGAGATCCACTTCTCCTTTGTCATAGGTGGGGATAAGTAATATGAAGAATGGAAGTAGTCCCTGAATGCTTCTGTGATCTGTTGCGGTATATGCAGAGATGACTCCCCGGAATAGAAATACAGAGAATGAAAGAGCGTACTCTTGTGTTCTTTAGGGCTCTGACCAGAGTACGGCTGCACTTGTTACCATATTCATAGAAATGGCATCTGCATTTGGTTAATAATGCCTTTGTCTGCTTTAAACAGTGTGAACGTATGTGATTGCATAGCTGTATCAACTCCACTGTCTGGTCCAGCGTGGCCTTGTGTGTTGTCTCTAAAGCCTGTAAGCGCCCCAACAGGGCTTGTAGAGGTGCATTATGCTCTTTTTAAGGCGGGATCCCATTGAAATTAAAAAACCTCTAATGTAACATTTGTGAGCCTCCCAGGTGGACAGTGGGCTTACATCGCGGTTCGGATTTTGAAGTCCAGCACATGCCAATTTCTGGTACAGATTGATTGTGGATTGTGATTTTTCTTGTTGAGTTCCAGTGAGAAAGTCAAAGTTCCCATGGGTGTTCAGCAAAATCCACAATGCCAAAAGAAAAAAAATGTATTCAAAGTTTAAAATTAAAAATAAAAAATACTCTACACTCATCTCCTCTGGAGCTCCTGTGGCATCACTTCTTAGCTCCACTGCCAATCTTTGTATACCCAGCCTTTGGCAGATGTGCAGAGATGAGATTCTCTGGTCCATCCCCAGTATACAGACTGGGGCTGACCAGAGAAGCGTCAGGGAAGGTGAATATAATATATATATTTTTTTATTTATGTAATTGGATTACGAATATTGCTAAAACTGCACAGAAATGCAGTATTTTTGCCATAGAGATCAAAGAAACCGAACCAACTCCGCAAATACACTTTTGAAGTTTCTGCTTTCTTGGAAATAAATTTGCCAGTGCAGGAACTATAACTACCGTATCACAAAAGGTAACATATTCTAAAGAAATCGCGCCATGTCCTATTTCTGAGCGAGCCTCGCAGGTACCCGCAGAGAAACATCACCAGCCGGCACATCGCAGAGCAAAGACAAGACACCGGAGGAGGTGTGCTGCGCGTCACTGCAGGGGCATGGGTCGCATCTTGTTGCGAGAATTCTTGCAGCGGAATCCGACGCGGCCGTTTGCATTCACCCTAAGGGCGCCTACCCACTTGCGTTGCCGATTTTCGTGCGTGAAAAACGCGGCGTTTTCGCGCATTTTTTGCGCGTTTTCCGCAGCGTTTTTTGCAGCCCTCCATTGACAATCATGGGTGCATTAAGAGAAAAATAAGGAGACATATGCAACTGACAGTTCCTATGTGAAAAAACCCCACGAAACGGAAAAAAAACCCCAGATGGACAAGAACACATTCTATACTAATTGCTCTTGAGAAAAAACGCAAAACATCACAGGAAAAAAAATCGCAAGTGGGTAGGCACCCTTATGGAGCAGATAACCGCAGCGGCAGATTAAACTGTGTCTATATGTGTGTATTGCAGAGAGATGCCACACGTGTGACAATTCCCAAATTAAACATTAGCAGCTATAGTAATCATAAAGTACAAAATGTATTTTCTACTTACAGTAACAACAACAGCAAGAGGGTAGCCAGCAAGAACCAGGTACCAGGTGAGAGGCTCGGTATAAAACTCATGATCCTTTATGACTTCTTCCTTCCTTTCTACTCTGTGAATGTCCCTTTACCTCCTCCCTGCCCTCCCTGTAATGGCAAGCACAATAAGTAGCTTCAGTTTACTCCTTTTAGTTCCTGTCTAACTTCTGCCCTCTCCCACAGAGCAGCCACGTGATCCAGGACTGGCCAGATAGATTAGTGTTGCAATGGATGTGAACAAGAACTTTTTTTTCTATAGCCTGCTGAGAACAGAGTACAGCACTCATATTACATGAAAATAAACTACGGCAGAGGCCAAAGAATAGCAAATGCTTTACGTCTGACCAGCTTTCTATACAGCAGAGTGAAAACAGACCTCTAGTTCTTGGCATTTGTGGTGGATCATAAGGGGGAATGGTTACATATGGCTGGGTGAGAATCTGGGATTGCTTGTCTTGTCCAGGTCTTCTGCATACTAAGGCTGTCTGTCCACGGCCGAGGCAGAATATCACTAGCGATATTCCGCCGCAGGGGGTAGAATTGGGAGGTCTCCGCGTTGAGCCTATCTGATAGATAGGCTTACTGCAGCAAATCACAGCATGCTGCGATTTGAATCCTGCGAGCAAAGAATCGCTCGTGGACATCGGGCTGCGCTTTCCATAGCTAGCCTATGGAAAGCGTTCACTGCGTTACCCGCGACCGGATTATCGCCACGGATAACGCAGTGACATATCGCCTGTGGACAGGAGGCCTAACCGGGTGAAAATCCAGTCCAAAGAACAAAATTAGCTATTTTTCGAGGACTGTTCAATCCCATCTGTGTATTCTAACTGGTGGCTGAATGATGCAGCACTAACTTGTAAAGTCATTTTGTCACCAATCTTGAACGCATCGAAACATTTAACCCTTTCTCATATCATCACATGTAGTTCTCATATGTTTCATCCACTGCTCAGTAGCAGTAGATGTGATAGCGGGCGATTTTACGGGATAACCACACAGAAGAAAAGCTGGTGCTATACATGTACCCTCTACGCCGGCTTCACACGGGTGATAATACTACGAGAGATTTGTGCTTTTTCAAACACACAAATGTTGCACAAATATGAACCCCTAAGGCTAGCTTCACACGGGCAAGTGCGGCAGGTGTAAACTCATAATGTGCAAGTCATGTTAAGGATTGCTACCTGTATATTTCAGTAAATACCGTGCTTTCCTGAAAATAACACAGTGTCTTATAGTAATTTTTGCCACAAAAGAGGCACAGTGTCTTATTTTCAGGGGTTGTCTTAATACTCACCTAGCAGGCGGCGTCCTGGTCCCTCATGCTGGGCTGCAGCACTCCGGCAGTCTTCAGTGTAGTCCTCGGCGCTGAGAGAGCATTCTTTTCCTGGTAACAAGGCTTGAATACCCCGCCTCCAGCAAGAGATTGCTGTGATTGGATCACAAGCGCCATGGCTCAGCCAATCAGAGCTGGCACTCTGAACCAATCCCAGCAATTCAGTGATTTACATCATTGAATGGTTGGGATAGGCTTATCATGCAGCCTGCGGCCATATGTGGCCCACAATTGCATTCTGTGTGGCCCCAGTCATCTGGACACAGAAATGTCTATGTGTGACTGCTCAAATGTAGTTTCCATGTTAGGGTGAAGAGACACATAGCAGGGTAACGGGAAAGGACATGTGCTAAGAAGGGTGCATTGTGTAGCCACATCTGGCTCCTCTATACATGACAAGAATAAAGTCTGTTTGGCACTCCAGAAATGAGTATATAAGTTAGAGGCATCCTATATGCATGGAGCTCTCTCCATTGTAGTTTATAGAACTACCAGATACTTTGTTACTTTGACATCCATCATCTACAATGCATTGTCTCTTCCTTTCTGTAGTGCTGACTGGGGAAGAAGGAGACTTCCATTCTCCATATAGGTGGGAGTAATGGTAGTGGAACTTCAGTTTATTGTGGCATATACTTGCGACCTTTGCAAGTAGTTCAGTATGACAATGTGTCCCTTGGGACCAGAAAAAGTTGTGAGCTTAGGTTGTAGGTTCAATACCCGCTTGGTTCAGGTAGCCGTCTCAAGCTTGACTTGGGGAAGGCAATTGCAAGCCACCACACAAAAACAGTCTGCCAAGAAAACGTCGCAGTGTGACATCACCCTGCTTGCACCAGGGGACTTTACCTTACCATGCACCCAAATACACACCTGAATTTGTAGCTGTAAATTCTGCATGAAATCAATATCGATTTACCCACTAGTGTAAGGTGATTTTCAGGAAAAAACGTAACATTCTGATCCTCTAGCGCAATTGATTTCATCACGGCATGCGAGAGCCACTGGACTCCAAAATGTAGAAAATGGTGCTCAAACCAGGTGACAGGTTCCTTTTAAAGGTCCCTAATGCAAGACCTTTAAAGGGAACAAGATTCAACTCTTAACCCTATACTTTGAAGTCACACTTTTTGACAATGAAACAGCACACTTTAAAGAATACTCTGTAAAAGTAATTGACCTCCAATGTAACTAAGGAAAGTGTAAAGTTAGGAACACTTTGCAGCACAGTGCTTACACATTGTACCCACATAGAATCGTACACAGGGGCAAACTGAGGCTCTCTCAGCAAACAATATAAACACTGACATGCCAACAGGTGGGCATGACACAAAAGGTTGGTTACAATGGCCATATCTCCCTTCTGACTTTGTGTTATATAATTCGTCTGCACAGCATCTGTTGTTAATGAATATGCTGTGCTATAGTAATATTACCATATACCAATATTATCCACACCCTTTTCTCACCATGGGCACACTAAAACCACTCACTGTTGCTCTCATCCACTCTCGCCTCGATTATTGCAACTCGCTGCTGATAGGCCTCCCCTGCTGCAGACTCCAACCCATCCAATCCATCCTGAATGTTGCAGCCAGGCTCATCTTCTGTCCAGCCGCTACTCTGACAGCTCTGCCCTGTGCCAGTCACTGCACTGGCTGCCCGTCAAATATAGAATACAATTTCAAGTCACTACCCTCATCCACAAAGTTCTCCATAGAACCACTGTGCTCTACATTGCTTCTCTCATCTCAATCCACCACCCAGCCCGTGCCCTCCACTCTGCTAATGAAATCAGACTGAGTGCTACTTTAATTCGAACCTCTCATTCCCGCCTCTAATACTTCTCCAGAGCAGCACCGGTCCTCTGGAATGCACTACCCAAAACTATTCACGCAATCCCTGAATCACAAAACTTCAGACGGGCTTTAAAAACACACCTCTTCAGAGAGGCATACTATATTCCCTAAACCAATCTCCTCTGTAATCCGCCTGATAACATGCTCCCTGTCCCACAAACTGCAACCCCTGCTAGCCGCCAAAAACCGCCCCCTGCAGTCACAATGATTCAGCCACCATATGGCTTAATGTCTGACCATTGCTTATGTGTATAGCAGCCCACACTCTCCACCTCGCCATACCGTGCACATCTCCAGCCCCTTTACCTTCTGTATCATCCCATTATCTGTAGTATGTAAGCTCGTTGGAGCAGGACCCGCACCCCTACTGTTTCTATCAACTTATTGCTATGTAACCGTGGTTTTTGTATGTCCTTACTTCTGTCTTTCTGTATCCCGCTGTTTTTGTAAGCGCTGCGGAATATAAATAAAGATATAGCTATATATATATGTGGTAAAATAATAACTGCTTCTCACTGGATTTGCTAAACCAGTGAGAACCAGTTTTGGGGGGCTCTCTCAGCCCCCCAGACAGTAAGCAGCAGGGGCGCCCCCTTCACTTTGGATATTATGTACCCCAAAGCCAGTGCTGCAATGATAATCCGGCCCTAGTGAAGTGGTCCTTTCTAAAGTGGTGAGTGTTTACTTAAAGGGGTTGTCCCGCGCCGAAACTGTTTTTTGTTTTTTTTCAACCCCCCCCCGTTCGGCGCGAGACAACCCCGATGCAAGGGTTAAAAAAGAAAACCGGAGAGTGCTTACCTGAATCCCCGCGCTCCGGTGACTTCTTACTTACCTGCTGAAGATGGCCGCCGGGATCTTCTCTCTCGGTGGACCGCAGGGCTTCTGTGCGGTCCATTGCCGATTCCAGCCTCCTGATTGGCTGGAATCGGCACGTGACGGGGCGGAGCTACACGGAGCCGCTCTCCAGCACGAGCGATCCCATTCATAAAAGAAGAAGACCCGGACTGCGCAAGCGCGTCTAATCTGGCGATTAGACGCTGAAAATTAGACGGCTCCATGGAAACGAGGACGCTAGCAACGGAACAGGTAAGTGAAAAATTTCTTATAACTTCTGTATGGCTCATAATTAATGCACAATGTACATTACAAAGTGCATTAATATGGCCATACAGAAGTGTATAGACCCACTTGCTTTTGCGGGACAACCCCTTTAAGGAACAGCACCAAGACATGTGACAGGTATTTTTGTATTAGGAATTTGGACAAAGCATTTCTTTTCCCCTTTCAAGGTCTACAATCTTTGATAAATCTTGCCTATAAAAGGCTTAAAGACACATTTCCAGCAAGTAGCAAAATTTATTTGCACGGTGACAGTTTAATTCTATATATAAACTGTAGCCATTAAAGGGGTTGTCCCGCGCCGAAACGGGTTTTTTTTTTTTTCAACCCCCCCCCCGTTCGGCGCGAGACAACCCCGATGCAGGGAGGTAAAGAAAGCTCACCGGAGCGCTTACCTGAATCCCCGCGCTCCGGTGACTTCTCTACTCACCGCTGAAGATGGCCTCTTCCTCCGTGGACCGCAGCTCTTCTGTGCGGTCCATTGCCGATTCCAGCCTCCTGATTGGCTGGAATCGGCACGTGACGGGGCGCAGCTACACGGAGCTACACGGAGCCCCATAGAAGACTGCAGAAGACCCGGACTGCGCAAGCGCGGCTAATTTGGCCATCGGAGGGCGAAAATTAGTCGGCACCATGGAGACGAGGACGCCAGCAACGGAACAGGTAAGTATAAAACTTTTTATAACTTCTGCATGGCTCATAATTAATGCACAATGTACATTACAAAGTGCATTATTATGGCCATGCAGAAGTGTACAGACCCACTTGCTGCCTCGGGACAACCCCTTTAAATATATAAAATCTTTGTTCAAATGGTGGCAGTGATGAAGTGTCGTACCATTATGTGTCCGGCAGTCATATCAGTATGCACAGCATGTGCCCGCTGCAGCAGCCACGTCATCATAACAGGTCAACTCTGTAGCAATGCACTGTAACTAGAGTCTAGTGGGGGACTAAGGCCTCATGTCCACGGCTTAAATAAAATTAAAAATCTGAAGCGTTTCACCCGTTGCATTGGACACCCGCAGGTAGTTAAATACCTGGGGATGTCATTTTCCCCTGATGTGTGGATTGCGTGTGCGGGAAAAAACCCGCAGCATTCTCCACTTTAGTACGGGTCTCCTGCAGGCTTCTATTGAAGCCTATGGAAGCCGTCCGGATCCACGAAACACCCGCACCGATATACGTCGTCCTCACCTGCAGAGGTGGGGGGGGTGGAAGAGTCAGGAGCAGGAACTGAGCTCCCGCCCCCCTGCAATATTTTCAATGGGGAGAGGTGGGGCGGGGCTAATTCTTGGCACTTAGCCCCACCCCCGTCCCACCTCCTTTCATTGCAAATAGTGCAGAGGGGTGGAGAGGAGGCAGGGAGGGGGCGGGAGCTCAGTTCCTGCTCCTGGCTCTTCCATCCTCCCCCCCCCGCCTGCAGGTGAGGACGACGTATATCGGTTCGGCATGAAAACCGAGCTGATATACGTTCGTGGGAATGCAGCCTTAACACGACTACCTGGTAAAGGTGACAGTAACTGCTGGGCGCCTTTCATCTTAACTAGACTGAATTTTAGGAAGTAGTAATGTTTTATTTGTAAAACTGCTATGAATATATATATGGAACAAGTTGTGACTCTTGAGCTTTCTATAATCCATTGTCTTAGCTGTACACGTTATCTTTTTACTCCCCATATTACATCCTTTTATTTAGTTACAGTCCGTCTGGACTTAGAACAGCAGTGGTGTCTATAAGAATAAGGTTATTTTCTATTGTGCAATTTAGGACAAATAGGTTTCTATTGACATGAAGGTTTTACTGGTTTGCAAATGTCACAAGTGTTTGATATTTATGCACACATTTACCAATAAAGCCAGTATTCAATATCATTATTTACTGTTAGAATACGGTATGATTTCTGTTGGACTAATAGGCCAAAAAGCAGGTTTGCATACAAAATGTGGTGTCTACTTTCAGAATGGGTATACAGTATATACCTAATACACTGAATGATCATTGTATTAGGAACATCTGCCGCGTGACATCTTGTGATCACTAAGGCCTCATGTCCACGGGGAAAATCAGGCCCGCGCAGATTTCTGCTGTGAATGCACTATAATTGTCTTTTTTTTTCATGCGGGGGATCAATTGAGATATCCGCAAATCACTTAAAATATCATCCACAGCTATTTAATTAATTGTTAACAGGGAGCCTTAAAGGGGTTGTCCCGCGAAACAAAGTGGGGTTATGCACTTCTGTATGGCCATATTAATGCACTTTGTAATGTACATTGTGCATTAATTATGAGCCATACAGAAGTTATTCACTTACCTGTTCCGTTGCTGGCGTCCCCGTCTCCATGGTGCCGTCTAATCTTCAGCGTCTAATCGCCCGATTAGACGCGCTTGCGCAGTCCGGTCTTCTCCCTTCTGAATGGGGCTGCTCGTGCCAGAGAGCGGCTCCTCGTAGCTCCGCCCCATCACGTGTGCCGATTCCAGCCAATCAGGAGGCTGGAATCGGCAATGGACCGCACAGAAGACCTGCGGTCCACCGAGGGTGAAGATCCCGGCGGCCATCTTCACACGGTAAGTAAGTAGTCACCGGAGCGCGGGGATTCGGGTAAGTACTACCCGTTTTTTTTTTTTTATCCCTGCATCGGGTTTGTCTCGCGCCGAACGGGGGGGCTATTGAAAAAAAAAACCCGTTTCGGCGCGGGACAACCCCTTTAATATGACAAAAGGTAGGTTCTTGAACTTTTATTCCTTTTTTTTAACAGTTTAAAAAACTTTATGGTTCCTATTTTTACTTTTTTCTTTTCTTTTTTTTTTTTTAAGTCCCCCTAGGAGACCACAACTATATGCTATAGCATTACATCATACTGCAATCTGACAGGCAGTCTATCAAGCCACCCCAACTGCGATGTATGATGAGAGATAGCCGCGCAATCTCTCTTAATACACACCCGACCCCGCAGGACGTAACTGTACGTCCTACAGTGGGAAGGAGTTAAAGGTAATCTGACAGTTCCAACACCCTTTTTAAACTGCAGGCATGATGTTTTAGAGCTGGAGGAGCCAGAAGATTTTGTAAATGTCAAAAAGATTTTTCAATCTAATCACCATTAGCAACTAGACCTGCCATCACGCCGCTGAGTGTGCAGTAAAATATAAGGCTGAATGCACACGGCAAGGAAGACGTCCGTGTGGGAACCGCAGTAAAATGGAGCATGCTGCGATTTTTCATCCGTGAGCGGAAACTGCAATTGGTTTCCGTTCATGTGCATGAAGAGTTGTTTTTCCATGCAATGAGCGGACGCCCTCTCCTGATTCTGCAGCAAAAATCTGCCCATGTGTATGAGTATAAAACAAATAATAAATTGTCCCACCTTGCTTCATGTGCTGCAGCTCTGTTCCTGTTTTCAATTTACTTTCATTCCATTAAAAAATACAGAAATCTACCGGAACAAATAGTGCTCATGCCCACGAGCGATGTGGGATACACACGCCGATTTACGCTGCGAGAGTACCGCGATTCAAAACAAAAAAGCCAGCAAGTGATCACGTTTTTTCCACAGTCGCTATTCATTGATATCAATGGAGCCCTCCGTGGCGTAAATCCGCGGTAAAATAGAGCACATTGTGATTTATTTTTTTCCTGCTTGCGGATATCTGCGGCAGAAATCTGCATGTGTATGGGCAGGCAGAAAGCTATTAGGTCCAATAGAACCGTGCCACTGCGGAATTCACATGCGGATTTCCACCCATGGAAACACAGTGCTAATCCTTCTATGGGCATTCACACTTAGTCTAGTCTGCTGTGCTATTTCTTCAGTTTAAGGGCTCCTTCCCACGGATGGATTTCCGCCGTGTAGTACGTGGTGAAAATCCGCTGCATTGCCCGCAGGTATTAGGTTCTATAGAACCTAATAGCTCAATGCTCACGGTGCGGAATTCCATCGCGGAATTCCGCACCGTGAAATCACCCGACCTCACCCACGGCATGCTCTATTTGCCGCGGGTGTACGCGCGGCCAGCTTCCATTGCAGTCAATGGAAGCCGTCCATCACGCTATCTTCCGCTGTTATTCATGTTATTCTATTTCTCTATTATATTGGTTCTACGACGGGCAATGTCCTGGTAAATAGCAATGTAGAACAGCTTCTAATCGGGTTGGAGAGAGAAAGAAAAAAAGAAACCAAGATTTGGTGGGATATGAACAGTCTTGATAAATATATACAGCTGAATATGATACCAAGAGGTTTAAGATTGAGGAAAGAGCCTACGTTCGAGTACTCTGAAGAATTCAAAGATAAATCGTATAATATACTATCAGAGTGTTCTATCAAGTTAATGCAACTGATAGTGGAATATGAGGCTGATAAATTAAAACAACTTGAAATTGATATCAAAGATATGGAGGAATCACTTATGAATATGGTGGAAATAGAGGAATGGAATAACATGAATAAAAAACTGAAAACTAATATTGCTAAAATGGAAGAAACTATTATGCAAATAAAAAGAAGTAAGTTGGAAAGAGACAGAAGGGACTATGAAACAAAAAACATCTATAATTGGAGTAGAAAACGCATGCACAGAGGTGATTTTAAACCTATACTGAAACGTAGTAACAATGACAGAAAAAGGAAATATAACAAAGTTACGTTCTCCACAACAGATACAGAAGGACACACTACAGAGAGGGACTCCTCGAGCTGCAGTATGTCGAGCCCTGAACCTAGTATATCAGGGGTTAACATGAGAAAAAGAATGCAAAAAAACGAGATAGTCTTAACAAGCAGATATCCCAGCAGAAATCGGAGACTATAAACAAGAATGTCATTGTACTAACACCTCTCATTATCTCAGAACAACAAATATGCGTCTTCTTGAGCAAAGGTCTGAACTTCTCCCCTGAAAATGACTTCTCATTGTTTGAAACACTGCTGGATGTCAACAGATTTGATAGATCTTTGACTGTAAAAAAACATTTCTTTGATAAAACACGGGAAGCTGGTACGAAGTCTCAAGGAAACCCTATCAGTCATTATCATACCAATGAATTTAAAGATTGCACCTTTAAAGAAGCTTTAGCTATAAAAGATCTCATGGAACTAGAAAGAGAAAGCAGGGATGAACCAACTGTCACGGATAATATCAACAAGATTGACTTCCATGTTCCTAACCCAGGATTTTACCCCTTAAATGCCAGAACTAAATATATGGATGAATTCCAATGGGTCATAGAAAAAGAATTAATTAAAATAAAGGAGACCAATGAGTTGAATAAAAAGAAAAAAGACAACCTTACTGTGAAAGAAAGAATAGGTTTGAAAAACCTTATGGAAAATAAAAATGTGGTAATACGCAAGTCAGATAAGGGAGGTAATGTGGTGTTATTAGACTCTGACCTGTATGCGGCACTTGTCAAAAAAATCCTTTGTCATACAGAAATTTACAGACAAATCAAAACAAATCCATTACAAGATTGTTTAAAGGAACTTGACAAGTTGCTGCATATAGGAAAAGATTTGGGTATTTTGGATGATAGGGAAATTTCATATCTACTTCCTACAAGTCCAACCATGGCTATATTTCATGGTCTCCCTAAAATTCACAAGGGGATATTTCCACCCCCATTACGGCTGATAGTTGCAGGGATCGGTTCACCCTGTGAACGTTTAAGTTCGTGGGTGGACCGATCCCTGCAACCGTTAGTATGCAGGACTCCAGGGTTTCTAAGAGACAGTAAGCATGCTATACAGAAACTTCAGCATATGGAATGGAGAGATGGTTTCCATTGGATTCTGTGTGACGTTAAGGATCTTTACTCTAGCATACCACACCATGCGGCCTTAGAGGCAGTTCGGTTTCATTTACAAAATTTCAGCAATTACAGTAATGAATTAAAGGAATTTATCCTCTTATCTACTGAATTTTTGTTAAAACATAATTTTTTTTCATTTGATCAGGAATTTTTTTTACAGATTTCTGGAGCCCCAATGGGCTCCAAATTCTCTCCGTCGATAGCCAATCTCTTTATGAGTTGGTGGGAAGATTGTTTTATTTTCAATCATAATAATCCTTTTGTTGGCCGCATGGTGTGGTATGCTAGATATATTGATGACGTGGTAATAATCTGGGATGAAGGATCAGTACAAGGTAAATTTCATGGAGAAATCAATCAGTTCAGCAGATACATTAATAACAACTCTGTCAATTTACAATTTACTGTTACACACAATAAGGAAGAGGTACCATTTCTAGATTTGACCTTGAAGGGTAATATTGTTACTGGTATTGAGACTAAACTTTATAGGAAAGAAACAGCCGGCAACACTGTATTACACGCGAGTAGCGGTCACCCCAAGCATACCATAAAAGCCACCCCTATGGGGGAATTTATTTGTGCTAAAAGATCTTGTTCTGACAACTCCGTGTTTAATACAACAAAAATTGATATTAAAAATAGATTACATCAGAGAGGCTATAATAAAACATTGCTGGACCGGGCGTGTACTAAAATGGAAGCATTAAAGGAGATGTCCCGAGGCAGCAAGTGGGTCTATACACTTCTGTATGGCCATAATAATGCACTTTGTAATATACATTGTGCATTAATTATGAGCCATACAGAAGTTATAAAAAGTTTTTTACTTACCTGCTCCGTTGCTAGCGTCCTCGTTCCCATGGAGCCGACTAATTTTTGGCCTCCGATGGCCAAATTAGCCGCGCTTGCGCAGTCCGGGTCTTCAGCAGTCTTCTATGGAGCCGCTCGTGCCAGAGAGCGGCTCCGTGTAGCTCCGCCCCGTCACGTGCCGATTCCAGCCAATCAGGAGGCTGGAATCGGCAGTGGACCGCACAGAAGAGCTGCGGTCCACGAAGACAGAGGATCCCGGCGGCCATCTTCAGAAGGTGAGTATGAAGACGCCGGACCGCCGGGATTCAGGTAAGCACTGTGCGGGTGGTTTTTTTAACCCCTGCATCGGGGTTGTCTCGCGCCGAACGGGGGGGGGGTTTAAAAAAAAAAAAAACCCGTTTCGGCGCGGGACATCTCCTTTAAATAGAGAGGAACTACTCATGGATAGATTTAAAGGAAAAGACAAAAAGAGGAGCAAAGGCTTAGTGTTTTCCACAGCATTCAGCAGGAATTTATATAGTATTAGAAAAACTTTCTTCAAATTTTTGCCAATACTTAGACAGGACGATTTGGTTGATGAAATATTAAATGAAGGAGTAAAATTTGTTGCAAGAAAAAATAAAAACCTAGGAGACTTATTATCCCCAAGTAATTTTTCTTCTAACACAGAAAAACCTCATTGGTTAAAATTTAAGGGTTTCTATCGCTGCGGCAATCAACGATGCACTGTTTGTCATCTAGCTATTAAAAAAGAGAGCTTTTCCGACAGTAGTGACACGAGAGAATATAAAATATGGAGTTACATTAATTGCAACACTACTAATGTAATTTACATGATCCGATGCAATGAATGTAATATGAGTTATATAGGATGCACTACACGCAAACTAAAAACACGGGTTGGAGAACACATCCGCAATATAAAAAAAGGTAATGGAAGCAGCTCAGGTGTAGCCAAGCACTTCTGTGAGAAACATGCAGGCAGCATAGAAAGCCTTTCTTTTTTGGGGATAGAAAGGGTGCTGAATAAGAAAAAAGGCATAGTCAGCCAAGAAAAGGTTTTCAAACGGGAAGCCTTTTGGATTCTAAATTTGAACACCAGATACCCTAAAGGGATGAATTATAGGACAGATCTCATGTACATCTACTAGATCTAATTAAATATGTAGGAATCCATTGTCTTCTCTTTTCTCTATCCCCACTGTTTGTTTGTTTATTTATTTATTTATCTGTGTGCCGTTTTTGCATGTCATTAGGCACATACATAGTAGTAATGCTAATGACATGTTAACTAAGCTGCTTCAGTCTGTCATAATGAGCCTCTATTTAATGACTGCCCTTACTGAATTGCTTTGCTCTATAAAGTATATAACCTATACATTTATTAATATATCGCTAAATGAATTTTTTGTGATATATACATGGATATAATAAGTAAGCCGCTTCAAGTCCTTCAAGGTTATATTTATGTCACTATATTTTACACCACACTTATTATGACTGTCCATCTTTGTATTGTGCTACTATGTATACTCTATATGCAAATAGACATGTGTCGGATCTTGCAGGAGGAACGAACCATGGCAATCAATATAAAAAAGTCAATGCAGGGGTTAACACATTTGTTTTTAATTAACTAATTATATGTTAAGCTTTTTAAAGGTCTGTGTAATATTTGTTATTCAGAGGTGAGCAAGGTTCTATTTGAACCGAAACGCGTACTCTGTCTGTCTGTTATGAGCACAAGGTTATTTGAATAAAAGCAGGAACTATCTCACAAAAGCCGGACTCCTGTATATGGAATCCATGTGTATGAGGCCTAAGAGATATTTCTCCTGCATCTAACAGACATGTCTGATGGGCCCACCCCCTGACACTCATGCTACCGGCTAGGGCCTGAAGGGGCAGCATCCACTCTGCCTCCAGGTCTTCCCCTCAATGCCAATTGCCCACATAGTGATGTAGCTAATTTGTGGCAAGCATCATTCAAGAAAAGATAAGCGGCATGCCACAGACTTGGGCAGGAGAGCAGTAAGAGAGAAGTGTTTTTGCATGCACGGCGAAGGGGGTTTGGGGTGGAGATGAGTGAAGTTGCCCCTTACTATGAAGTTTTTATATGCAATTATATTGGGCAGGGGAACTAAAAATAAGTATACTGAGGAGCAAAAGAACTGAATATAATTCAGCTGTGAATGGGGAGACCTGAATATAATTATACTGTGAGGGGAGACTATACTGTGGGCAGAGGGGGGCTGAATGTAATTATACTTCGGGGGAAGGCGGAGGGTGGGCATTTCACAGAGTAATAATAAATCAGACTTTGAAGGGGTATTCCAGTTATATGAACTTATCTGCTATCCACGTTCAATGGAGCTTCCCCAGCGCATGCACAGTGGCTCTACCTTTACTTCCGTCCGTTCCATGAAATGAATGGAGTGCTCATTATGCATGCGCGGGAAGCACTCCATTAACCCCTTGAGTGGCACGCCCGGAAATTTTCCGGGACGAGCTCCACTGCCGATAGTAATATAGCCCGGAAGATTTCCGGGCTATGTATCACTATGGGAGCTGCAGAGCACAATGCCACAAGCTGTGACAGTGTGCTCTGCCTGCACAGACCCACAGAGAACAAAGCAAGGGCTTTGAAAAACCAGCAGAAGATATTGCCGATATGTCGGCAATCTCCTGCTTTGTTTACAGGTTGCCATAGAGACCATCGGCTTGTCAGAAGCAAGCCGATGGTCTCTGTGGCAGGGAGAGCTTGGTGCTTGGCTGTGAGAGGACAGCTAGGTACCTGCTCTTACAGCAGAGATCAGAGAAAACCTCCGATCTCTGCTGTGTTAACCCTTTACATGCTGCAGTCTATGTGACTGCAGCATGTAAAGGGCTGTCACTGCAGCATGTAAAGGGCTGTCACCGCAGCATGTAAAGGGCTGTCACCATCGGACCCCCGGAATGTGATCAGGGGGTCCTGATGGGTCCCTGTGGAAATCCCCTAAAGGGACAAAAATAAATAAATAAATTTAAAAAAAAAAGCTAAAAAATTATTTTAAAAAATAATAACACTTGTCTCACTTTACTTTGTAAAAAATCAAAAATACAATCACACATGTGGTATCCCTGCGTCGTAATGACCCAGAGAAGGAAGTTAATACATTATTTAACCCCTTAATGACATAGCCCCTTTTTCTCTTTTTTCCCCATTTCTTTTTTTCCTCCCCCCAGTTTAAAAAAATCACAACTTGTCCCGCAAAAAACAAGCCCTTATATGGCCATGTCAATGGAAAAATGAAAAAGTTATGGCTCTTGAGACGCAACTGCAAAATTAGTTGAAATTCAATGATTAGACCATTTTAAAAAACCTGCCCTGGTGGGCACGACAGGGTGGTAGGAAACCCGCCACTCAAGGGGTTAAATGAGGCCTTGCACAGGTCCCATCAAGTAGGATCTCCCGTGTCACGGTGAATGGAAATTGTGCAGATGGGACCTCTGAAATCTCAGGATCAGTGAGTCCCAGCAGATGTACCCACACCAATGCATCCGTTTTTGCCCATCCACTGGATGGGTGAAAACTTGACAAGAAAAAATATTTATTGGAATACCTTTTTATTTCTTAAACTTTGGTAACTAAACATTGTATTTTAGTTGGTCCAAAATTATCCAGCTGGGGAAGGCTCATTCACACCTGCGCTCCGACTTTCAGTCTCTGAAACAGAAAAGCAGAATTAAAAAGATTACGTTTTTCTCCCCATTGACATCAATCGATTAAAAAAAAAAAACTAAGTAGACAGAAGCATTCAGTTTACTCCTCTTCTGTTAGTTTTCCATTACTTAGGCCGACTTCTCACGGCCGTGACGGGCTCCGCTGCGGAATTCCGCGGCAGAGCCCGTCACGGCGCCCCCTAGAGACCCCAATACTTACCTCCAGATCCGGCGTCCTCCATCCCGCATGACGCTTCGGCGTGCATGCGCAATAGAGCGCGTGACGTGGCAGCCACGTCATATGACACGCCCACAGCGTCACATGATGCGCCAGACGCGTCATATGACGTGGCTGGCGGTGGGCGGGGAAGCGGTTTCACGCTATCTTCCGCTGTGCTACAGCGGAAGATAGCGTGATGGACGGCTTCCATTGACTGCAATGGAAGCTGGCCGCGCGTACACCCGCGGCAAATAGAGCATGCCGCGGGTGAGGTCGGGTGATTTCACGGTGCGGAATTCCGCGATGGAATTCCGCACCGTGAGCATTGAGCTATTAGGTTCTATAGAACCTAATACCTGCAGGCAATGCAGCGGATTTTCGCCACGTACTACACGGCGGAAATCCGTCTGTGGGAAGGAGCCCTTAAACTGAAGAAATAGCACAGCAGACTAGACTAAGTGTGAATGCCCATAGAAGGATTAGCACTGTGTTTCCATGGGTGGAAATCCGCATGTGAATTCCGCAGTGGCACGGTTCTATTGAACCTAATAGCTTTCTGCCTGCCCATACACATGCAGATTTCTGCCGCAGATATCCGCAAGCAGGAAAAAAATAAATCACAATGTGCTCTATTTTACCGCGGATTTACGCCACGGAGGGCTCCATTGATATTAATGAATAGCGACTGGAAAAAACGTGATCACTTGCTGGCTTTTTTGTTTTGAATCGCGGTACTCTCGCAGCGTAAATCGGCGTGTGTATCCCACATCGCTCGTGGGCATGAGCACTATTTGTTCCGGTAGATTTCTGTATTTTTTAATGGAATGAAAGTAAATTGAAAACTTTTCCTCTGTTTAAAAGAAAATAAAAGTAAAAAAAACAAACCAAAAAAAACCAAAACACATATTGGTACAAAAAAACCAAAACACTGGAACTCTTTAACCCCTTAATGACATGGCCTATTTTGGCGTTGAGGACCAAGCGATTTTTTGGTATTTTTCCATCTCCATTTTTCAAAAGCCATAACTTTTTTATTTTTCCGTGGACGCGGCCGTATAAGGGCTTGTTTTTTGCGTGGCGATCTGTAGTTTTTATCGGTGCCACTTTTGGGTATATAGACAATATCGTAAAATTATTATTTTTTTTTTAATGATAACAGGGAGAGAAAACGTATCAATTCTGCCATAGATTTTTTTTATTTTTTTTACAGCGTTAATCATGCAGCATAAATGACACACTAAATTTTTTCTGCGGGTCGGTATGGTAACAACGATACCAAAATTGTTATATTTTTTTTAGGTTTTTACACTTTTTTGCAATAAAACCCCCTTTTTTTTGGAAATCTTTTTTTTTCTCTATAGCTGCATTCAAAGTCATGTAACTTTTTTATTTTTCTATATACGGAGCTCTTTAAGGGCTTATTTTTTGCGAGACGAGCTGTAGTTTTTATTGGTACCATTTGGGGAAATGTACGGCTTTTTTGATCACTTTTATTGCATTTTTTGTGAGGCAAAATGCTAAAAATTAGCATTTTGCCTCTGTTTTTTAGCGTTTTTTTTAACGCTTTTTGTCGTACAAAATAAAAAGTGTGTTCAACTTTTTGTACACGTCGTTACGGACGCGTCAATATCCAATATGTGGGGTTTTAGTTTTTTTTCCCTTTTTTTATGCTAATATTAGAAAAAGCATAAAAAGGGGTTTTTTTTACTTTTTTTTTTTACATTTTTCTTTTCTTTTTTTTATACTATTTGAGTCCCTCTGAGGGACTTACATCACTATGCCTATGATCGCTGTCATAAGGCATGGCAGAGCTACTGCTCTGCCATGCCTTATCGCTTGTACAGTGATTATAGGCACAGGCAATACAGAACATCGCGAGTTCCGGCCGGAGGCACACAGGGATCGCGATCCCTCTGTGAACTCTTTCCCTGCCGCGATCTACTTAGATCGCGGCAGGGAAGGGGTTAACAGCGGCGGGCGCATCTCCGATGTCCCCCCGCTGTTGGAGCGGGACGCCGGCTGTGACTGACAGCCGGCTCCCGCTGCGGGATAGCGCGGGATCTTATGTGATCCCGTGCTATCTCCAGGACGTACCGGTACGTCCTTTTGCGGGAAGTACCAGGCTCCCGGGACGTAACGGTACGTCCTGGAGCGGGAAGGGGTTAAAGGGGTTGTCTCAAGGCAAACATCAAAATTTTAAATTAGCCCATTCCCCCTGTCACCCCCCCCCCCGGCATAAAATAGCAATTTAAAGCGGTTTTTAAGCCGCTTGCTACTCACCGATGTGCTGAAAGGTGAAGTTATAATAATCTTCTCCCTAAGATGGCCGCCGATCCTTTCCCAGGGATGCACTGCGGTTTTCACCCATGGTGCACTGCGGGTCTTCTCCCATGGTGCACCATAGGCTCTGTGCGGTCTATTGCCGATTCCAGCCAATCCTCCTGATTGGCTGGAATCGGCACACGTGACGGGGCGGAGCTACGATGACGACGCAGTGACCAGCTCTCCGGCATGAGCGGCCCCATTCACCAGGCAGAAGCACGGACTGCGCAAGCACGTCTAAAAACGCCAGAAGACATCAGAATTAGATGGCGCCATGGAGATGGGGACGCTAGCAACGGAGCAGGTAAGTGAATAACTTCTGTATGGCTCATATTTAATGCACGATGTACATTACAAAGTGCATTAATATGGCCATACAGAAGTGCTTACCCCCACTTGCTGCCGCGAGACAACCCCTTTAATTCCATCGCTCTGATCTAAAATGGAACGGCGAGACGGAACGCTGGTGTGAACAAGCCCTGATTTACGCAGTACATTTTTTTTTTTGCAGTAACCTGACCTTTACATTCGACTGCACAAAGTATAGTGAACAGATGGAACCCTCAGCCCAGGTACATTCAGTGCATGATTATATATATATATATAGCTGGTAGTGTACAGGTAAGTGGTCAGACACAGGAGCTGCACTCTACAGATCACGTGATAGAGGAGCCCACATACATACATATGTACCTTGCTTCTCCCACCTGCCGACACTCTTTGCTGGGAGTTGGGGACGGGGAAGGAGGGAGAGGGAACGTTCAGCATGGTGTTATACAGCTCCGTGCGGCCATGTACCAGAGAGCCCAACAATGCTAAGCAGTCCCCACCGAGTTGGCTACATCCAGTAAGCGCAAGGACCTTCCGCGACGTCATGCCCATGTGATCAGTCATGTGACGGGTAGAGCCGGAAGAGGAAGTAGTGCACTGCACGTGTGTCATGTGCGTGCGGTGCATGGTACGGAGTTGAGCTCCTTAAACACGGGAGGACCGTTGGGCACTGCAGATGCCGGCCCATCGCTGATCGGGAGCGGGTTGGATCATTCTACTCGCCTCCATTGACAACAAGCAGGCGATTCATAGCTGAAGGTCAGCCACATCTGCGCTGATAGTCCAAGATGTACCAACGAAGAAGCTCGTCCCATTACAATGTATTTGGTGAACCCAGCAGGCTTCTAGTTAAGGTCAGGGTTCAGCTACTGATCTTACTCTATCCTCCTGTTAAAGGTCATTTCCCTGACAGCCTCTCCATCATCATTCTGTTTATGTAATGTTGTGGAATGTTACATTTCTTGTTTTGTTACACTGATTAAAACTTTTTGAAATAGAAATGATGATTTTCATTGATTGAACTTTCAATGATAAAACTTCAGTCATTGCTGACTTTCGGACACCTTGTGGATCAGCATACACCAAGCTTCCCTGTCTTTGGCGGCTTCCTTCAGATTTCCCACAGTTATGTCCGTGTCTACCTTGATTGTGTCTAGCCAGCGTGTTCTTAGGCGTCCCCTACTTGTAGACCACCTAATTGGGCCGAGCAGTAGGCATCTTTCACATGGGTGACAGCAATATCTGTGCAATATTGCTGCGTTTTCTCAAAGTGATATCGCAATTTTGTTGTGCTCTTTTGCCAGGATTTTAGGGCGTCTTGAAATATAAGCCCTACCCTGAAAATAGCCACTCCACAGGCTGTTTAAAGAATATGGCGATTTTCTTATTTTTTTTCTTGCAAGATAGCATCAGACAAAACATCGCTAATGTGAAGGAACCCATAGGAAAACATAGGATCTGTAGCACCATCGCATCGTAAGAAAATCGCACAATTTTGTCGCCCATGTGGAAGCGGCCTAAATATTGTTACTTGAGAATTAGCTAGTATGACATGACCCAAGTATGAAAGCCGTTGCTTGGTGATTTTCCTTTTCTAGTGATACTTTTGGTCTGACATGGTCTAGGATCGCCCGATTTGTGACCATCTCTGTCCATGGTATACGCCGCCAGCACCAAAGCTCAAAGGCCTCGATCCTTCTTCTGTCTACTTTCTTGAGTGTCCAGCTTCCGCATGCACATGTAGTTATTGGGAAAATGATGGCATTGATTATTCAGATGTAATGGGAAACAGCTACAAGCCAATCCCAAGCCCAGATAAATGGGGAGGGGTGGCAAATGGCAAACTACCCCACTACTACTGACAAAATACTTAATGGAAATAGAAATACTGATCTAAATAAACTGCCACTCATGTGTGATACCACCCCGACATATCAGGGCTCTAGGAATCTTTATTCTCACAATATTTCCCTTGTGGTATATAATGGGGCAGATTTATGAAAGGGTCTAAAAAAACAAACTTATAAATAAAAAAATAAAAAAAACTATTTGCTGCCCATTGCAACAAATCACAGAGCAGTTACCTCATATTTTGCTCTTGAAAATTGAAAGCTGCAATATGATTGGTCATTATGAGCAACAAAGACAGTTTCATAAATCTGCCCCATTGTTTGCACACTGATGTAAGGCTTGAGGGACAGTTAGGAGGGAAAGCCTCATGGGATCTGGGCTTTATGTACATGATGGATGATTTGTCACTCTCTATGGAAAAGGTTTTCTGGTTAACCAGAAATGTTACAAAGGTCATTACTGGGTCAGATGAGATGGCACAGAGTGAGTTCTGCCCAGTGATGGGCTGGTTGGCAGCAGCAAATGATTGGCTGTAGAAAAATGGCGGGAAATGCCTGTGGTTGTCAGGCAGAATCTGGTGGCCTGACAGTGGCTGGTAATTGGTCCAGAGGAACAGGCTGAGAGGAACAGCAGTGAGATATGGAGGTGCAGAGATGTGGGCCATCATCATCTGGAAAGGAAGCAGCATGCAGCATCCAGGTGACAGCTCCCTGACCTATCAGCTCCCCTCACAATTCCTGTGACAACTTCACATCATCTGTGAAGATGGAGGACCTTCTGCAGCGGCTGATCGTCGGCGAGGATTAAGTGGACAGTGAGGAATAGCTGTGCAGATGTCTGGAATCCCCTGTGCTGCAGCTTAGGACTTGTCAGCAGTGCAGGCCAGGAGGAGCTGAACAGGCAGAGGACATTGTGTGAACACTTGTATCTGAGGAGGACTTGTCAGTAGTAAACCACCAGTGAAGCGAACGCAGGGGCTGCCTTTACCTTCATCATTTTGGAGGCGACTGAAACCTGGCAGCGGGAACAGTGCCCAGCAGATGCCAACACCAGCAGGAACAGTGCTACCAGATGACAACACCAAGTCCTGTGAAGCTCTACAAGATGGTGATGGCACCTCTGCCAAGTCCTGTGCTGCTGCATTAGCAGGGTGCAGGTGAAGCTCTACAAGTGGTGAGACCCCCGGTAACTAGGTGGTACCCCTGGTTACTGGCACCTGTGTATAGAAGGATTTAGCTTGTGTACCAGTTGGGAGCGATTTTTGTGTTCGGTTTTTTGGCGGGCCGGAGCCAGGAGCGGGTCCATTATAGGGAAGACATGCAAATCTTTCCATTATGCTTTCTCTCTGCTCCTGGCTTTGGCTCACAGGGTGCTGGGCATCGGGGCCGTCGTGTGAGGGCCCCCTAAGGTAGATTGGTCAGTTTAAATGTGTTAGTGTTAACCTTTACTAGGCTGTAAAGAAAGGGCAAGTCAGGGGATGATGGGGAATGTATGTCTGCTTAACAGTTGTGTTTTATTAATGGTATCATGTCTGAGCTGAGGTAACTGAGCTCTGAGGTAAATGAGTGCTGCCCTGAGGTAACAGCGCTGCCCTGAGTTAGCTGAGCTCTGAGGTAACTGAGCACTGTAGGAGACTGTTCTGAGGTAACTGGCCACTGTATGCAGGCAGTCAGCTGTGAGGTAATTGCTGCACGCAGTCTGTGGTTGAGGCGACTGCTGCTGTTAATCAGATTTGGTTTATAATTACTTGTCATTTTATAACTGTTACTTTCATAAAAAGAAGCAGAATCTAATGATGACCGGAGGAACAGAGATGGTTAATAATGGTTACCGGGATGTTGGTGTTCCCTCGGTGTAACTAGTTAGGTGGTTGTTAGACATCCTTGGGGCTCCTCACTACCTCGGTGTAACTAGTTAGGTGGTTGTTAGACATCCTCGGGGCTCCTCACTACCTCGGTGTAACTAGTCAGGTGGTTGTTAGACATCCTCGGGGCTCCTTACTACCTCGGTGTAACTAGTCAGGTGGTTGTTAGACATCCTCGGGGCTCCTCACTACCTCGGTGTAACTAGTCAGGTGGTTGTTAGACATCCTCGGGGCTCCTCACTACCTCGGTGTAACTAGTCAGGTGGTTGTTAGACATCCTCGGGGCTCCTCACTACCTCGGTGTAACTAGTCAGGTGGTTGTTAGACATCCTCAGGGCGCCTCACTACCTCGGTGTAACTAGTTAGGTGGTTGTTTGACATCCTCGGGGCGCCTCACTACCTCGGTGTAACTAGTGAGGTGGTTTTAGACATCCTTGGGGCGCCTCACTACCTCGGTGTAACTAGTGAGGTGGTTTTAGACATCCTTGGGGCGCCTCACTACCTCGGTGTAACTAGTCAGGTGGTTGTTAGACATCCTTGGGGCGCCTCACTACCTCGGTGTAACTAGTGAGGTGGTTGTTTCAGACATCCTTGGGGCGCCTCACTACCTCGGTGTAACTAGTTAGGTGGTTGTTAGACATCCTTGGGGCTCCTCACTACCTCGGTGTAACTAGTCAGGTGGTTGTTAGACATCCTTGGGGCGCCTCACTACCTCGGTGTAACTAGTGAGGTGGTTTTAGACATCCTTGGGGCGCCTCACTACCTCGGTGTAACTAGTTAGGTGGTTGTTAGACATCCTTGGGGCACCTCACTACCTCGGTGTAACTAGTTAGGTGCTTGTTAGACATCCTTGGGGCGCCTCACTACCTCGGTGTAACTAGTGAGGTGGTTTTAGACATCCTTGGGGCTCCTCACTACCTGAGATGTGTGGTTACATTTATGAGATCGAGGTAATGGAGAGGTGTGGGTACTGCCATGAGGGCTCATATTGTGCCGCTCTCATCCATTTATTGTTGTTTTAGTCAGAAATCAGTACAAATTCCTTGCATCCAGGAAATAGAGAATTTCCTACAATAGGGCAAGACACCAGTGAGGCTCTCATATTGGAAGTTGGCCTGGCTCATTAAAGAAGGCTCCCAGTACGGCCTATATGTTCATTAGTTAAAGGAACTCGGCTGTGAAGGGGTTAATAAGTTAATTTCAGTTGTTTATGATCCTGAGGTAGTTAAATTGCTAATCACATAGCTGAGGGCAGAGTTGCCGGTCATTTTGATTCCCCCCCCCCCCCCTTTTTTTTTTTTTTTCACTTTGAGGTTGTCCCCTTTAAGGGTGATGCCAGAGAAGGAGTCGATCTCCTCTCAGTGATTTATCATTACCTTACCCCAAACAGTCTTCTCTGAATGCTGAGGCGCTCCTGAGCTGCTGGCACGAAGATATGCATCATGTGACTACATTAGCTTTATTATGGCACTTTGGTTATGTGATGCAGTATTCGGATAACTTCTTATTGGTTGGGGTGTTAATTTTTCGGTTTCCGGTTTGGCGTTACTGATGGGATCTAAGGCATCCTATTATTATTTAGAACTATCCTCATTTTTAGAGTAGGTGGGAGGAAGGAATCTCCTGATGCTGGTGTAATACACTACTTAGATGATTTTTGTTTATGGGGCATCAGGGTAACGAGGGGTGCACGAGTTTTAGAGGGCATGTGGTCAGGATGGAAGATTTTGGGGTGCCGCTAGCGAACTGAAAAAATGGTATGGCCATGGGCTCCTTTGGAGTTTTTTGTTATCCAATTGATAGAAAAACCATCGCAATGTTAATTGCCAATGTCAGGGGTGTATAGTCTATGGGTTTAATTAGTCAGATATTACGTAAAAAGGACGATTACATGGAGGGAGTTACAGCAGTTAGGTCAGTTCTTCTTTGCTTCACGAGTGATTATTATTGGTCGCAGGTTTTCCCGCAGGTCATGTGTGGTGATGTGCGGTTGGAAGGCTCATACATCACATGCGCAGATGTCAAGGGAGCTAAAGCAGGATTTAGTGCTATGCTTGGTATCTGTGACTTTAATGGTCAGTCAGCTTGGTGATGGGAGTTTGTGGAAGCGGAGGAGTTATCATTAGGTGCTGACATCAGTGGATAATGGCTATGGAGTGATTGTTGGTAAGAGCTGGTCGGCAGGAGTTAGTTTGTATGCTAGTCTGATTATGTCTAACATATAGCCTCTTATTGAGGGTTAGAGATGGTCAGTGTGAGATTAATGTGGCTGCTTTTTCATAGTCTTGTTTGCGGATGCAGCAATTCAGGGAAGAAGAGTCCAACATTTAGGATGTGGCCCATATAGCTCAGTTTGGAAGATATTGTCGGGTATTGCTTTCTTTCAAAGATGGTATAACCTCGTACCTATTAATTCTGTTTTTCAGGTATGGCGATTGATCAGGGGCTGTAAGGCAGTAATGTATGCCGCTGATCAGGGGCTGTAAGGCAGTAGTGTATGCCGCTGGTCGGCACTCTGCTATCACATTTAGCTTACTAGGGAAGTTGGTAAAAGTATTGCCTGAAGTGTGTAGATCAGCTGTTTAGGTGTGGCTTTGGGGCCTTAAAGGATGTGGCAAACCATGCTAGCTTTATAATAATTTTAAAAAAAAAAGACAAAATGGGTAAAGGGGTGCTGATTCGCTTGTTTGCTCATTTTCATGAGAATATATGCTTGCTTAGGAATTTGCAGGCATTTATGTGTCTGTGCCCACAAGCACCAGGTTCTTTGTTGATCCACGTACCCTGTTTCCCTGGAGATAAAAGCTACCCCGGAAATAAACCCTAGCAGGATTTTTCAGGATTTTTGAGGATTCTTGACTTTTAAGCCCTATTCCAAAAATAAACCCTAGTTGCCGTTAATAAAAAAAAAAAGTCAATGTAAATAGTGTCCAGGCAGCTATACATGGCAAAAGTAAGATCTTATGGAGCAATTAGTAGAAGACCCTGTCTTGTTTTCAGGGAGACAGGGATGATGGCCAGTCATTATCTGCTTTTAATGTATAATGATGCTTAAATTGTTTACAGGTGTGGTTGTATTGAAGAAAAAGTAGACAGATAGGGTTCATCTCGTGTTAAGTTGCACCTGAATAATATGGTGTACTAATTCTTTTTTTCATTTTAGGAATTAAGAAAAGTATTGTGTGGATTGTTGGACTCTCCTTTGTGTACTGGGCTTGGAGAAGGGCAGCAGATCGCTGTTATTCCGAAAATGTGGGATTGTACAGATCACAGTTTGAAATTTTTGGTGCGGTAATAGATGTATGAGGTGGAGTGGATTAATGGCTGAACTGATGTATAAAGAGTCATGTGGGCTTAGAGAGTCACATGGGCCCTGTCCAGATGTTTTAATTTTAAACTTGGGGGTTAATGACATAGAAGAGAACACATTGATATGTCATGGGACATTGAAAGGAAGATGTGGAGCATTGAAACAAGGTTCCAGATACAGGGATGGTTTTTTCAGATATTGTTCCTCGATTATTATGGTCCTTGCCGAGGTCTATATATAGCGAGAGAATTCGGAGGAGGGTTAACCCGGTGGTAGAGCTCACACCAGGAGTGCATTTTTTCTTTTTAGATATGCTGATTTGGAAGGTTTGGTTCCAGGCTTCCATAGGAATGATATAGTATACTTGTCAGAGATTGTGTTGGATATTTTTAATATGGATTTGTGTAGACGATTGAGGAGGCTGTGGTCTGTTGGGGGGGGGGGGGGGGGCATAAAGGAGGATGGATTTCCTCAAAATCCCCCACCACCACCACCAAGATTACTCAAACTATTTTCACAGAACCCTCGGTATGTACATATAGTGTACAATATATGCCTGAAAATGCTCTCAACATATACACAAAATCAGTTACAAATATCACTGCCATTTTGGTGTAAAGAATCCTGTGCTGTAGCTAGTCCCCTCCAGGATTTGTATTCGGCGCTTTTTCTGGCTTCTACGGCCCCCTGCACACGGGCGGAAATTCCGCGGCGGGATTTCTTGCAGAATTTCCGCCCGTGGAAGCTGCCAAGCTGGAGGGATTTCATGCGTAGAAAACAAATCGCGGCATGCTCTATTTCTGTGCGGGGCTCACATAGAAATCTGCATAGCCCAAAGTAAAAACATTAAAAAGCCATGCTTAGCTCCTCACCCGATTCTTCATCTGGTAACAGTGATACACTACTCCTGAGTTACATATCTGAGATATGTATACAGTTGCAATCAAAATTATTCAAACCTCATTGTAAAGTAAGTTTATTTGCAAATTTACAGACTTTCAGATGTTTACAATAAACAGGCAAGAACAAATTTAAATAGCTAAACACAACAAATATTACAATTAGTGTCTCTAAATTCACACACAAAATGCCACTTTTAATAACTATTGCAGTCTTAGAATTATTCAACCCCTGTAGGATGAGCATCTTTATCCCTTTGTACCGCACCCTTTTGCTGTAGTGACCTACTCAGAATGTGATGGAGGTATATCAGTAGTTTGACTGGAATCTGTTAGCAATGTTTTAAACACTGAAGTGTTGGAGCAAAGGGACACAGCCGACAGTAAACTCTTTAATCAGTTTTTATTATTAACATTTGACTTACCTTCCATATCAACTTGATTGTAAAAGGGGGCGTGTCTGGCTAATGGCGGGATAGGTCGCATGTAGAGCGAGCTCCCACGTCCTTCACCCAGCCCGCAGCTCCGAGGCACCAAAAACCGTCTGAAACTCACCCTGAGACGCAGCGATATGAAGCGGAGGCAGTCGCGACCCCAAGGACCAACAATGAGCGGAGGAAAGAGCGCTTTAGAAAGATTTCTAGGCGCCCCGGCAAAAACAAAGATGGCGCCCGCTCTCGCGAGATCAGAAAGCGGACCTCTCAGCACCAGCTCCAGCGGGAGGAGAGCAGCAGCGTAAAGCGTCCCTGCCTAGGAAAAGAAGCCGAATACAACCGCCTGACTCAGGGAAGAGGAGAGAGGGCCCGAAGAGCGACTCTGACATGGAATGAGAAGTGCTGGCAGGCTCACCTGAGAGGGGAACCGTGAGTAGCATGGGCAGCAGCCCTTGCACCCGACATCATACACCACCATCCTCAGCTCCAGACCCCATGGAGGGCAGAAATAGCTGCCCATATATGTGACCACTAACCCCGGGACCCCATACCACAAGCGTCTTACCCAAAAAAAAGAGACACTAACCCCACCTGCAGAGGCAAAAGAGGAGGCCTGGAAAAACCGTATAATGGCCATTCCCACAAAAGCAGAGCTAGATAGCCTCTTTCAAAGATGTGAAGCATCTAATAAACAGGTCCTAGAACAAATTCACACAGACATGCAGCACTTGGGGCACAGAATCATCCAGATAGAGGAAACACAGGAAAGCACGTCGGCCATTTTGGAAACACACAGGCAGGCCATACAGGCACAAGCTGATCAAATCACAAGTATCATCATGTAGATCGACGACCTGGAAAACAGGAACCGCAGGAACAACTTGCGTATTCGCGGCCTGCCAGAAGAAATAGAAGGGCAACAGTTGGAGGCGTAGTCGCAATCCTTTTTCCAGCGGTTGACTCCCCACCGGAAAGTACCATTGAGATCGACCATATTCATAAGGCTCTAGGCCCCAAACTAACGGACCCCAACAGACCCCGAGACATTATATGCAGGATCCACTATTTTAAAAGAAAAGATATCATCCTGCTCAAAGCTAGAGAAAAAGGGGACTTGCAATATAAAGGCAAGCCAATTATGCTTCTACAAGACCTAGCCCGACACACACTACGCCTAAGAGGGGCTCTGAGACCGCTCCTAACTGCTGTGAAAAACTAAGGAGTCCCATACAGGTGGGGCTTCCCCTTTTCTCTCGCCGCCAGAAAAGATGGGAAGACTACCATATTCCATTCCCTGGGAGACTTGCCAAACTTTCTGGGAGTACTAAAGCTACTCATGATAGCTTTACCTGACTGGCCGGAGACACCGACAGTTGAGGCTCCCACTGGACAGGAGCAATGGCAGACCGTTCAACTGAGAGCTCAACGTGACAGAAGGATGCCAGCATAGGAGACTACTTGATTCCAGAGCCTTAGTTTACTTCGATTTTCTTGAAACCATCTACGCTCCAGGGGACTTTGAGCGGTTTGCTCTCAGTCAACTGTCACTAATGATGGACCGCGGTTCAGGGTCCACAGAAGCAGGAACAAAAGCTTTCCTCCATTTATTTCTATTTTTATTTTTTATTTCCTATGTTCTATACCTTTCCCCATTTCCTAAGTTAAAGCCGTAGCAAATGTTAGAGTTAATACAAATGTTGGTGCCTCACGCGGGGGGACAAAACCTACCCTGGTCGTTCCTTCACACCTCCCACCTCCGGTGACTAAATGCACTTTGTGCAAATACTGGCAATTAACAGGCTAGTATCTCACCTGCTTAACAAGTGCGGCAGCCTACCGCTGCACAAGGTCCACATTGTGGACCTCCTCTTTCTCCCCATTTCTCATTCACCACCTCTTTCTTCACCCAGCTATCCTTTCCCATCTTACTACCAAACACGTACCTCACTCCCAAATATCCCCGACCGACCCACAAGCAAGCCTTTCAAAATCAAAACCAAATGGCTGACTTAAACTTCTGCTACTTTAACGTGAGAGGGCTGAACAAGCCGGTTAAGAGGGCAAATACTTGACCACCTGAACAAAAAAAGAATTAAAGGGGTTGTCCCGCGGCAGCAAGTGGGTCTATACACTTCTGTATGGCCATATTAATGCACTTTGTAATGTACATTGTGCATTAATTATGAGCCATACAGAAGTTATAAAAAGTTTTTTACTTACCTGCTCCGTTGCTAGCGTCCTCGTTCCCATGGAGCCGACTAATTTTTGCCCTCCGATGGCCAAATTAGCCGCGCTTGCGCAGTCCGGGTCTTCTCCTGTTCTCTATGGGGCTCCGTGTAGCTCCGTGTAGCTCCGCCCCGTCACGTGCCGATTCCAGCCAATCAGGAGGCTGGAATCGGCAATGGACCGCACAGAAGAGCTGCGGTCCACGGAGGTAGAGGATCCCGGCGGCCATCTTCACCGGGAAGTATAGAAGTCACCGGAGCGCCGGGATTCAGGTAAGCGCTGTGCTGTTCTTTTTTTCAGTCCCTGCATCGGGGTTGTCTCGCGCCGAACGGGGGGGGGGGTGTTGAAAAAAAAAAAAACCGTTTCGGCGCGGGACAACCCCTTTAAGTTAGCCCTCCTGCAAGAAACCCACTTCCAAGATTTAAAAATCCCTAAATGTAAACACCGATATTTTACCACTTGGTTTCACTGCCAGACCAAAAAAGCTGGTGGAACTTCCATTGCTATCCACAAAAGCCTACCCCACAAACTCATATCATCCGAAATGGATAAAAATGGGAGATTTGTATTCATAAAACTTTTAGTGAACAATGAAACCTTAACAGTGGCTAACGTTTACTTTCACAAATCAAGGTCAGAAACAGTTCGGCATCCGGGTGTTGATGGCTCTGGCAAACTTCGCGGACGGATTCGGTATCATCCTCGGAGGAGACTTTAACCTAAGCATGGACCCGGCACGAGACTCATCAGGGGGTAAGTCGGGGACTTTCCCATCCACCACACGCAAACTTAGGTCAAAGTTAGCAAACCTTAGACTAATTGACCTCTGGAGAATGCTACACCCAGGGGAGAGAGATTATAGTTATTATTTGTCTGCACACAACAACTATCACAGACTGGATTATCTATACATTTCACACGGGTTACTAGATAGATCCCCTTCCTCCTCGATAGGAACGTTCATTTGGTCAGACCATGCTCCAGTTTGGGGGTCTCTGAAGACAGGTAAGGACAGCATATCTTTCAGTTTGCGTTTGAACGACAATTTGTTAGATGATGCAGTCTGCAAACAGGAGATACAACACACTATAAAAGACTTTAGATCAAACCACACGACGGACCCTACATCTTCCCCCATTAAATGGGAAGCTCTCAAGTGCGTCCTGCGAGTGATATTTATTGCGCATGAGTCTAGGCTCAAAAAACTTGGAGCAGCTAAACTAGAAGAACTGTTGAAACGTTTAGACAACCTAGAGACAATTAACAAGATGTCACAGGCAGATACTACCGTCGCAGAATTTTCTCAACATGGACGGAAATACTCTGCATACTTGACCAGGCCTCACTTTGTCAACGAGACAAACTAAAAGGGTGGTGCTATGAATACGGTGATAAGTGTGGCAGGGGACTGGCAAGGGCCCTGAACCCTAGGTTGCAGCAGACATACATTTTCGCAATTAACAAGCCAGGGAAGGGGCTAGTACACCATAACTCCAGAATCCTTGAAAGCTTTCGGGATTCTATAGGGGCTTATATAATTTGGAAGGAAGAGGGGCCCTGGAACAGGAAACAATTGCAGATAGAAATACATATATTACAGCACACACGCCCAACGTCATACCAGAATCCGATAAACAGGCACTGGAAGGGGATTTCACATTACAAGAATTAAAAGAAGCAATAATGTCACTGAAGTTAGACAAAAGTCCAGGCCCAGACGGCTTTACGCCCCGCTTTTTCAAAACTTTTGTAGACCAATTAGCCCCCATGTTACTTGAAGCCTTTAACGCGATCTCCATGGACTGTCCTTTCCCGAAACAGGCCTTACAAGCGGTGATTACGGTCCTGCCTAAGCCTGGAAAGGACCCCACTCAGTGCGGGAGTTATAGGCAGATATCATTACTAAGCGTTGACACGAAACTGTTTTCCAAGATGCTCACGGGCGGCTCCAGTTACACATTCCCACCCTGATCCATGAAGACCAGGTGGGATTTGTACCTGGCAGGGAAGCAGGCGATAATACAATAAGAACACTATCGCTGCTGTCTAGGGCTCAGAGCTCAGGAGAACAACTATGTCTCTTAACAGTAGATGCTGAGAAAGCATTTGACAGGGTAGGATGGGGGTTCCTGGAGGCGGCCCTCGAGCAAATAGGGCTGGGTTGAGGTTCCTGGGATGGGTAATGGCACTATACTCTAACCCCTCCGCCCGAATTAGGGTTAATGGCAGGCTTTCCCAACAGATCCAAATAAAAAACGGCACTCAGCAGGGCTGACCCCAGTCCCCTTTTTTGTATATTATAGTCATGGAGACTCTGGCAAATGTCCTCCAGGTAAATGTTATCAGGGGGATCCAGCCAAAAAAATGAAAAGCAAAAATTAGCCTTATATGCTGACGACCTGTTAATTTATATAACCAACCCTAGAATCGCCCTCCCTAACATACTAAAAGAGTTCCACCGATTTGGCCGACTTGCAAACATCAAGGTAAATCTGAGTAAATCTGAAATCCTTAAGGTTAATATCTCGGAAGATAAAAAAGAGGCCATGAAATCTGCTTTCTCCTTCTCTTGGGACACGGACAGTATTAAATATCTAGGAATCATAATCACACCAGATATTGCTGACATCTTCCAAAAAAAATTATAAGCCCCTTATAACCAAATTAGAGAAAGTTATGGACAGATGGCGCGCGGTGCCTCTTTCCTGGTTTGGCAGAATTAGTTCCGTCAAAATGAATATTCTCCCCAGGCTACTATATACTGTTCAAACGGTGCTGCTGCGCCTCCCAGGAACTTTTCTGAATCAGATTAAGAGAATAATGATGCGGTTCATATGGGGGCGGAAGACGACCTAGGCGCAATTGGAGAGCTCTTACTGGCCCGCGAGAACGAGGAGGGATGGGCATACCAAATGTAGCACTATACTACAAGGCCACTATGTCACGACGCATCCTAGACCTAATTAACAGGAGCCCCCCAAAACGATGGGTGAGGATGGAACAAGATGCAATTCCATACAAGGGCCAGGGCATATTGTGGCTATCAGGGCAGGCGAGCTATAGAAACCGGGGACTTTCTCCTTTTATTGAAAACATCCCATCGGCGTGGGTGAGACCAGCCACTAAAGCAAAATTAATAGCGAGACCCAGTCCTCTAACACCCCTGGTAGGCAATACAGACATCCCTTTCTCCTTTAAAGGCTCATCTCTCACAAACATAATGACAGCTACATGGCCAGCAGAGATACCGAGGGTTAAAGACATGCTGGGGACAGTAGGACTCAAAACCCTGGAGGAGGTGCTCGGAGTCTTGAGACCCCCAGCTGGAGCATGGTACCAGTACCTTCAAATAAGCCATTATAGAAGATCATTGGGAGAATTTGATAAAATAAACTCACCCCCGACACCCTTTGAGAAACACTTCATTTGTAACCAGACGAATATCAACAAAATCTCAGTCTTATATAGATTCTTGGTAGATGAGGAAAGTCGGGACGTAGGGAGGGGCCTCGAGAGGGAATGGGAGCATGATCTGGGAGAGGCACGTACAGATGAAGCATGGAGGAAAGCCTACACGCTGACATTTAAAATAAACATCTCAAGCAGACTGCAAGAACTAAATTATAAAATTCTCACGAGGTGGTACAGGACGCCTGAGAGATTGTCCAGATTTTACCCCCAACACCCGGATGCTTGCTGGAGATGCCAGTCGGAAAAAGGTACTCTTATTCACATATGGTGGTCATGCGGGCAGATTCGCCCCCTCTGGCAGGAAGTTAGCTCTCTCTATACGTGGGTCAGTGGTAACCCGATTCACTTAACACCGGAACTAACCTTGCTGTCCATGTTCCCTGGATCCTTAGTTCAGGCCAAAAACTCATTGCTGAGATTTTTTTATCCTAGCAACACAAGGGATTCCTAGAAAATGGAAGTCCGCTTCCCCACCCTCTCGGATAATGTGGCTGGAGGCACTGGATAGCATAAGGCATTTAGAGGAGTTATATGCCAGAGACGAGATGAAGTACAAGTATCTGGCAGTATGGCTCACCTGGACTCAGCTTCGGGATACACAAGAGGTGTCCACCTGGGTGGCGAACGGAACCACCCCACCTTCCCGGCTACGCTCACACATAACTGCTTCAGCCCCCATTGACGACGGAAGCACAATGTATTTAATTGAGGCTGCATAGGTCAACTCCCCCCCCCCTCCCCCCCCCCCCCCTCCTTTTTTATCCTATCCAAAACCTTTCTTCTCTACTCTGAACCCCCCCACCTCTAAAATATCCTCGTCTTGACGTTTGACTAGAATGATATTGTATGGCACACAGTTATATCTTACAATGCAAACTGGGAACGAAAATATCAAATATAGAAATGTATTTGCACTTTTCTAACAATGATACCATTTATTGTGCGCGCTAAGGCGAGACTCGCCGAAGAAACAAAAGATAGCTGAAGGAAAAAAATGTTAAGAACACAATAGTTTATCTTTAATAATTTTGTTTTATTTTGGAAAAAATGTTAATGGAACATAAGACAAAAATCAATAAAAATACATTGAACCACGGACAAGCAAGAAGGACGGCTGTGAGTGAACAGAGCTCCCACAAAAGGCACCCAAAAAATCCTGAAATACTCCTGGAAAACTAAGCACCTGGAGACAAAAACGATCCCTGGGGCATCCCAAGCCGTCTGCTAAACCTTGAGACCAGCCGCGGGGGAGAACGGCAGACCAGACCCCCAGAAACGAGCTTACCTGGGGCCGACAGGACCTGCGCTGAGCTGCGGTGAGGGACAGGTGGCGGCGGCAAAACAGACCTCCGGGAGTGGTCTTCCTCCCCCGGTGCTGGCCGGTAGGCACGAAGGATCGGACCGGAGGGGCAGCCCATCGGCGACAGCGGCAGGAAGAGGCAGGGGGACCCCCCCCCGGGCTTGTGATCTGATTGCCGGCAGTCGGGAGACAGCAGTGATCGGAGAGGAGGATCCTGCACTGCAGCCCACAGCCGGCGAGAGACTGAGGGACGGCACAGAGTGAGCGGCTCGGATAGCTGGGACGCTGCTCGGCTACAGACATGGGGGATACAGCAGCTGGCCGCCATCATCCAGGAGAGACCGCGCCACGAGGCGCCGCTATTTTGAGAGGTACCGAGCTCGCGAAGCACCTAAAGGGACCGCAGCCAAGTATACACTGCCCCCCCCCCCAAATATAAAGATAAGTGCAGCAGGGAATAACAGAAACCCCTCTTCCCACATTGCATTAATAAACCGTTAATGCTGGCAGCCAGAAACAGCAGAGATCCCTCCCCCCACAACGCATAAATAAATAATTAAGGCCGTGCAAGCACTTGAGGAAAGCTAATACAAGCTAAATCAAGCCTATAGCTTCTATTGAAGCGCCACCTGGTGGGAGAATTATTAAACAAGAGCTAACCAAGCCAATAGCCCTTACTACAGTGCCATCTAGTGTAATAATCATTAAGCAAGCACCACAGAGGCAGCTGGCAGAACAGAACAGAGCAATAGCTTTGGGGGGGGGGGGGGAGCAGTTTGTAGAGGCGAAAGAAGAGGAATAACTCAACAGTAGCAAGAAAACTATCTGCATATTAATATATACAACACTTTGCTGGACTCTGGAAATCTCTCCGCACCTGCTAGATTTATACTATATAAACAACTATCCACAAATATGAGTACACGCGCTAAAAATACATCCGCAATGGACAAACTAAAAGACTTTGCTAGAACTGATGCTTCTGAACCAACATCAAGACCAGTCAAATCTACACCAGTTAAAGCTAAACACGCTGACGCAGATTCGGAACAAAAACCCGAGCCAACACTGCGCCAGGTGCTGGAAGATAATACCTGTAAAACATCCCTGACCGGGAAAAATCGAAGAGATTAAGATAGACGTTAATCTGCTCTGCCAAGATTTGCAGAACGTAAGAGGGTGGCTGCATGAAATGGAGGAGAGAGTATCCGCAGCAGAGGATAAAATACAGCCACTTCCAGCTAAAGTACAAACGGCATTCCAAAAAGCAGAACAATGTCATTCTAAAACAGATGACCTGGAAAACCATATGCGGCGGAATAACATCCGCATCATTGGGCTACCAGAAAAAAACAGAAGGATCATCACCAGAACTTTTCCTGCAACAATGGCTGAAATCTACACTCGGAGAGGACGTGTTTACACCCGTGTTCGTGGTGGAGAGAGCCCACAGAGTACCAATGAGACCACCTGGGGCGCCACCGAGACCGCTACTGGCACGACTCTTCAACTGCCGGGACAGAGATATCGCTCTACGACAGGCACGACTGAAAAGCCCCATCACACACAATAATGCGGTAATATCAATATTCCCAGACTTTTCGGCAGAATTGCAAAAACGCGCCACTTTCATTGAAATTAAAAAGCGATTTAAACAACGGGGAATCCCATACTCCATGGTGTATCCAGCAAGACTGCGGATTGTATCAGAAGGGAAGGTGGTATTTCTGCATTCACCAGAATAAGCCGGAGAATGGCTACAGATGCATCCGGCGTAAACAACAGATGAGAGACTAACAGATAAGATTTAAAATCATACTTAAACAAGGAAGAGAAAGTATAGAAGATTTAAGAACAGGCAGTATTCTGTTAATACAGGGAGGGGGGAGGGAAGTTAGATAACATGTTGAGATAATGGAAGTACAAGAGGGGTAAATTTATATCTCTCTAGGATGTCGCATAGGATTAAAAAGTAAACTCCTGGGGGAGGGGGGGGGGGGACACTACATAACTTAATCATATAAATGTAGCCTGGAGAGTCACGGAGGAGAGATACGTTGGCTGGTCCCCTTCCCCACTCTTCTTGTGAACGCAAGGTGCCTATGAGAAATGTTTTACCATAGAAGTAGGAAAGGAGGAAGGGGTATATGGTTAAATAATTTACAGATATCAGCTTTGAAATCCACAGTTAGCTGTATAAGCGGTTTTGTTAAGTTATGAATGTTACTAGCATGTTTTGGTATATGCAACTCCCAACTGTCACTAGAAAGATGTCACTGCTTGCGATGGAAGATAAGACGTAAAAAGAATTATCCCACTACACAAACTAACACAAATGTTGTTAAAATGCATGACATGGAATGTGCGAAGACTGAGAACCCCAGCTAAGAGAACAGCAGTGTTCTTGTACATCAGACAATTTACCCCACATATAGGATTGCAAGAGACACATTTGATCCCAGACAAGACTGATCATCTAAAAAAAACCCTGGATCCAGTGGTCTTGCCATTCCTTTCACACCTCGTACTCTAGGGGTGTTTCTCTTTTGGTTCACCGTACTTTGTGATGGAACCCGATAAACACCCGTAGGGATCCAGAGGGTCGATTTATTTTTGTGTATGCCGAGATCAATGCCAAACAATGTCATTTTATGTGTTTACCACCCCCCCATGATAATCTACATGTGTTACAAGCAGCAATTGTATTCGCACATCAATACCCACTAGCAGAAGTTATATGCATGGGAGACTTCAACCAGGTTATGGACCCCGTAAAAGACAGGTTCAGTACCCAACAAATACAGAAAAGCACAGGATTCTCCAATAAAACAGATATTTGGCAGGGTGGGATGGGTCGACCTGTGGAGATTCAAACATCCAGATAGCCAGGAATACACGTGCCACTCCCCCGGCAGAGGATCACTTTCTCGTATAGATTACATCTTTGGGTCTTCAACACTCACCCCATATCTAGCTTCAATAACGCAATGGTGCCAGGGGGATATCGGACCACGGCCCGATCCAATTCACCATACAATTTCCAGGACAATACTTTGTCCCCAATTGGAAACTTAACCCCTTCTGGCTAAAACTAATTGGAACACAAGACCGAATACCAGATCAAATACACATGTTCATACAAACACACGAACAAGAAACATGCGAGACATTAAAATGGGACAGTATGAAGGCTTACCTAAGGGGGTGCTTCAGATCTACCATATCTTACATAAAAAGAATAACTTCACAGGATGACCTCCAATTAGAACAAATGGCCGAAGCAGAGCAACAATACATTACAAACCCCACAGACACCAACAAGATGCAATGGCTGGGACTAACCCGTCTCCACAAGCATCAATTGCATGTTCAAACCAAAAGGAAACTTTCACAAAATAATATTTTTTCGAATTAGGAAACCACTCCAGCCACCTCTTGGCCAACTTAATTAGGCAAAATGGGCAATTAAATTTAGTGCTCAAGATGAAAACAACCGATGGCCAAATACTTACAGAGGCCCAAGCTATCGTAAATAGATTTAGAGAATATTATACTAATCTATATACCTCCTCAAATAATAAATCAGTACTAGACAATTTAGGGTACTTAGAAGACCTAGTGTTCCCAACTCTCATCAGAACAGGTAAAATTACTAGAAGCACCAATCACAAAAGAAGAAATCCAGCAAGCAATACAAGAAATGGCAATAAATAAATCCCCAGGGCTGGACGGTCTTCCTCTGGAAGTATACCGAAAATATACGGAACAACTAACCCCATTACTATACGAAACTTTGAAGTGCAGAAGTAAGGAAAACTCCCTTCCACCCTCCTTCTATGATGCATCTATAATAGTATTACTAAAGCCAGACAAAGATCCGCATGAATGCGATTCATACAGACCAATAACGCTGCTCAATGTGGACTATAAAATACTAACTAAAGTACTGGCCACCAGGCTAAATACGGTAATTCTTTCTATAGTCCACAGTGATCAAACAGGTTTTATGCCGGGAAGAGCGACCACAATCAAGATACGTAGGACTCAAATAATAGCACAACTCGGCAGAATGTATGACAAACCCTGGGCATAGCTTCACTAGATACAAAAAAAGCATTCGACTCTTTAGAGTGGAATTTTTTGGAAGCCTGTCTGATTCGTTTTGGATTCGGACCGCAATTCATGAAGTGGGTCAGACTGATATACAGATCACCCATGGCTTATGTAGTGATTAATGGGGTACCATCAGAGAGCTTCCCACTGTCGAGAGGAACGCGCCAAGGGTGCCCCCTGTCCCCGACCCCATTTGCAATAGCGGCACTGGCCATCAGACTGAGGAGTAATCCCGAGGTGACAGGAGTACAGTGGGGAAACGAGGAGAATAAAGTTGGACTATATGCTGATATGATCCTATATCTTCGTGATCCCGAGTACTCTTTTCCATGAGCCCTGGAAATAAACGGATTCTCTGAACATTCTGGACTATATATAAACTGGTCCAAGTCAGCAATAATGCACACTAAGAGAACCAGTAGAGATCCCAGGTGTACTCACCAGTGAATTAATAGAGGTAACCAAATTCAAATACCTCGGAGTGAACATAGTACAAGACTATGAAAACACTATAGCCGAAAATATAGACCCCCTATATGACTCAAACACCAAAATTAAGAGCTGGTCCGGACTGCCTCTTTCAGTAGCCGGACGCATAAACTTAATTAAAATGGTAATCCAACCAAAATGTTTATATTCCCTACAGCATACACCAGTTAAAGTCCCAGAGAAATACTTCAAAAAGTTAAACTCCTTAGTCATCCGATTCATATGGGGAAACTCCAGATCCAAACTAAAGCTTGCCACTTTACAAAGATCCAAAAGACAGGCCGGAATGGCGCTACAAGATCTCAAACTATATTACATTGCAGGACAATTGCAAAATCTCCGCTCTTGGTTCTTAGATAAGAAAATGCCATCAACCGAAAAGTATCTGGCCGACGAGGTGGCTGGGCAAAACCTGATAGGAGTTTTGGTGATTTGGTGTGTTCTGGATGTTCTAGAAACTCTACCTATACATAGACTGGCTCTATCAATATGGCGAGCAACCAAAGTAGTCCTATACTATACTGACATAATGACGGACACTCCACTGTGGAATAATCCTACATTGGTATTACTACAAACAATACAAGATGTTGGATATTAGACTGCTATGGGGATAAAGACACTAGAAGATATATATGAAGATAATACAATGCTATCCTATACACAACTACAAGAAAAACTGCAAAGGCCCAGACTACAACTTTTCAGATATTTTCAATTAAGGCACGCCCTAAACGCCCAATTTCCACCGAATTCTGCAAAAATCTCTAAATACCCAATAAAGGGAATCCTTGAAACACAAGGACCGAGGGGACTGATATCACAACTATATACACATTTATTATCAGCCAAGATGGACCATGACCCTTTGATAATATATGATAAATGGGAAGCTAACATACCCACACTAACAGAAGAGTGGCAGGAGGTGATGGAATCACATTTACTGGTATCACCGGCAATCAATAAATTAATACAACTGTATATTATACACCAGGCATACCTCACACCAGTCCGATTGAATAAAATGGGTAGAACTAATACAACTACTTGCCATAGATGCCATCAAGTAAATGCAGATTTTTGGCATCTAATGTGGGAATGCTTCCATGTAAACAAATTCTGGGAAGAGGTCTTCACCTTCCTATCTACACTCCTATCGATTCCCTTGACATTGGACTCCAAGGTGGCAATATTCGGGTTATTGGACGAAGAAACGTGGAGCCACTATGACAAAATATTCATCAGGGAGGTGCTATTTCTAGCCCGGAAGGTGGTGACCATGAGATGGATGGCAATGAGGTCACCCTCCGTCTCATGCTGGATGAGACTGGTGGATACAATAATCCCATATGAAAAAGTAAATCAACATAGGGGATATCCCAATAAATTTGAAAAGGTATGGGGATTATGGACAGGATCGCACAGAACATTACAAGCCGAATAGATATAATCTAGACAGTTGAGGAAAAGGAAATAAGACACAGCAAACCAATATATGAGAAATATGTTTATTTTATTATAAGTTACATATTTTCAATGTTAAAAGTTAATAAAAACTATTCAATTTTGCTAATTAATGTGATTTAAGATGTAAACGAAAGTAATATTGCAAGTAATGGTATGTAATATTTGTTTATATTCTGCTAATAAACGAAGTAAAAAAAAAAAATACATTGAACCACAACTTGATTGTAAAATAACCCCCCCACCCCCCCTCTCCAAATAAAAAAACACATGCATAGCCTAGACTACATATACCATGTGGCATCATTGTATCTTGTTCACTCATCAGCTGTAGTCCGGAGCACAAATTTTAAAACAATTGGTTTCTTTGGCTGCATGAAACCTTGAGTGCTGAATTCCATTGGGAACTGTTAAACACAATAACATACAGTAAGATGTCAGAATACCAAATCAAATAAGGTATGTTAACAGACGTATTTTTCTGTTTTTGCTGACACTTCTATGATATTTGATTATCGCTCTGCTTTCATAATATATATTTGTAATTTAAATCCAGACTCGCACCAGTGTCTATAAAATGTTTGCATTGTAACGCCTCACAGTATGGGGGGCACATTTCAAGGGGTTGTTCGAGTGAAGGGACACTTCTGTCAATGGGCCCCCCATGCATTAAAATAACAAATTTATAATTACTCATCTCTCCCCACTTCCCCATTTGTCCTCCACTCCGGTCTCCAGGCTCCATTGTCTATTTACATAAGAGATGCAGAATCAGAGATCCTCTCCTTATAGCAAACCTCAGATGTTTTTGTTATCGGAAATCTATCAGAATATGATAGTATCCATGTTTTTTTTCCTGCAGATTTCTTTTATTGAGAAACTTATATAAAACATGCATTTTGCTGACGTTGGTAACAGATTAGGTTGTTCAAAGCATACCAAAGTGTGTTTTCAGAAAAAAAACATGATGGAGAACCCACTACAGAGATACAATGTTATTTGCATGTACAGTGTAAATAACAAAGAAGGAAACAAACTATTTACATAGTTCCTAAAGTTTTCCCAGCAAAGAAATGTCACCCATGGGATCTGTAACATAGTAGGTCCCAGAGTTCTTAGAGGTCTTCAAGCAGAAAATGTGCATGAACAGCACGAACGGTAAAACTCATCTCACTAAGTAGGATTTCTTGGGGTGGGAGTATTAGCTAGTACCTCTAGTGAGTTGGAAGTTTTTCCAAGTTTTCCAAATGTACTTTAGGGTTGAAAAGAATTTAGAGGGTCCCAAAGAAGAATGAGGCGACTAGAAGCAGAAAATCTTTCCTAGTGACTTTTTAATAAGGTCAGCGACTCCATTCTAGTAGCCTTGTATTTTGTGGCAGTTTACCGCAATATGGAGCCTGTATAGGAATCAATGTCAACATTGAACGGAGACAAATTAAGCTTGTAAAGATAATCTGGTGTCTGATACTATCTAGTAAAGGCCCATTTACACGCAACTATTATCACTCAAAATTCATTCAGTCGACCAAAAAGGAGTGATATTGATGCATGTAAATACTTCTGGCATGCAATTTTCGTCTGAACGATGATTTTAAGGTGAACTAAAAGGTCCATTTACACGCAAAGATGATCACTCAAAAATGTCAGTTTCTGACGAATTTTGAGCGATCATATTGCATTAGGTACTGATGGGATAATCCGACCATTAGTAGCTAATTAGCTTCATTTGCATGCATTTAGAGAACAGCGGGTGGTCTGTTCTCTAAATACACTGCTTTTGTTTCTGCCGTGGGCTGCCGGCTGCAAACAATGCCATCAGCCCGAGGAAAACACCGCATGCGGTCCCTCTTATCAGGGGTTACGGCTTTTTTATGCTGAGCTGAACTCAGGGATAGACGAAGTGTGCACGGTAAGTGCATGATGGGCACACATTTACATACAATGGCTATCACTCAAAAGTAGTTTCAACAAATTTTGAGCGATAATCGTATGTAGATCAGCCTTTAAATCTATCAGCCAGCTGCAGAGAGATAAAGTATCTCTCAAACATGCCGTGTTCTCCACTGGCAGCCCCAATGAGAAAGAAGCAAGCTGTTTGCACAGCAGGGCATGTAAATAGTCAAACAGATCCTACAGTGCCATTTACATGCAAATTAAGATGGATAAAGTGTTAATGGACATAGTGTCCATTAACACTTTATGTAAAAGGATAGCTAAAGCTTTCAATCGTTTGAAAGATTATCTTTGCATGTAAATGGGCCTTAAAGAGTTTTGTAGGAATTTTCTTGTGTCTGTTAATACCTGGAGAACCTGTGTGAGATCCTTACAATGAAAGTAATGTCCACATTGTTAAGGATTGAATATAGTTTAGATATCATACCTAGTGAGAGGAGAGGTACACATGTTTCTAGCTGGGTGGATTCCCCAAAGCTAAAAAAACTTTGGGAGAAAAGTTTGCATATTTCCTTGAGTGCAAGATTGGTATTAGCATTACTGTCTGGAAAATCTGTCTGAAAAAGGGTTAAGTAAAGAAAAGTTAAAAAAAAAACAACTAAATCTTAATAGTACCTTTCATAACTGGGCTAATAGTTTTAAGTAGACTATGGTCAGTGGTGGCATACCATAGAAGGCCCATAGGGTGGGAACCCATAAGAAGTCTTTTGAGGGAAAGGTAGAAAGCAGTCTCCTGTATCCTGGTCATACAGTTCCACTTGTTCAGGTGAATAGCTTTCTAGTACAGATTGGGGGGGGGGCTGGAAAGCCCATACCACAATTGGAAGGTTTAAGTAATTGCAGTCTGTGTTGTAACCTAGGTTTGCACTGATTCCATAGGAAGCAGACGAATATCTGTCTCACTGTACGGAAAAAGGATTGAGGGATATAAATAGGTATCATCTATAAAACATACCAGATTTGATAGGAAAGCAAAGTTACATTGAGTGAGCTAAGGCGAGTTTTAATTTTGGCAAATAGCGGGTAGTAAGTAGGAGTAGAAAAGGTCAGATAAAAATTCTGTAATGTTGATGGGGGTTTTATTTCTAAAGAAGAAATCTAGAAGTGATTTTTTTTTAAAGGATGTTACATGATAGGGGGAGTCAAGTAAAGTTTCATTCAGGGTTCCTGTCCATGTTTTGGGTGGAAAATTATATAAAGCTAAGATGAATGCAACAGGGGCCTGATCTGTAAGAGTGATGCAGCCAATGCCGGGGGAGTGCGTGAGGGTTAAATGCCTCTCATTGATGATTAGATAATTTAGTCTATAATGTTAATTATGTACTTTGGTGAAAAAAATGAAGTCTTTGTCAGTTGTGTGATGAACACACCAGATATATCCTGAGTTCAACTCAGACAAGCACTGTTTTAATTTCTTAAGAGCAGAGTTTGGCGAGTGGAGATTTTTGGTTGGATGTATCAAGAAGTAGATTGAGAGAGAGACATTGAAATCGCTTCACATAATCTATAAACCTTCCACAAATAATTTTAAACTCTCAAGGGGTTGGGATATCCATGGGACCAGTTTCATTACCAAAAGCAAGGTGGAATAATGCCTTAACCCCTCTTCTACCATAATAGGGATTTTTGCCCCTAAATTCAGTAAATAATGTATACCCTCTGCCAGCTTCTATTGAAGGAGATAGGACTGCTGTGTTGTAGTGAAGAACCTTTCTGGAGGACAGGAGGAGGAAAATTCTGTCTTGTATCCTTAAGACACTACTTGTAACACCCAAGAGTTTTGAGTTATGATACCTGCCTACAGGAGTCCTAGAACTGGGATACTCTTTCCCTCCATGTCATTGCGTTGGCTCGGTTCGAGGATAAAGTTTTTGCCCCTACCTCCCTTCAGGCAGCTCCATCTACTTGATTTGCCTTTGTTCTTTGGGTCACTGTTCTGAAATTTAGGCTTTTAAAAAGAAAGATTCTTTTTCATTTGCTTCTCCCCTGGAGAGGTCTTCTTATTTCATCTGCATTTCCAGTATTTTAAATTAAGGTCAGAGCACCAAATTTTCATGACACTGGATGGAACAAAGCTAATTTTGGACAATCTGTCACCACACCAATGCAACGAAAGTGCTTTATGAGCAGAGTTACCAAATTCTGCACTTCTAGCTCTGAACCTGAATGTCAATGCCAAGGCATCCGATTGGAATCCTGGAGCCAATTTTAGTAAACATAGATAGTACAAGATATCCTATCTTGAAGCCTTTTGCTTTAAGGTGCACTCTAACTGGTACAGCATGCTGCGAAAGTAGCATGTTTGCCACATTTGCCTCTAGTAGATACGATGACACTTCCCAGGCTGTTTTGAAGAGACAATTAGCTTTGTAGTCCATTGGATCCTTAAGTGAGAGTAATACTTAAATGGGAGAATAGAGCATTTTGGATTTTTTAAAATAACTTTTGCTACTTGTACATCAATCTTGGGAACCTTCAGTTTTTAACATCTTCGGAATCTATCCAAATAGATAATAAAAGTCTAATTGGTGGAAGTCTTACCACAGAGATCCCCACTAAACCTGAATATGGGGGTCCTATGTCTCCCTCTTCTCATCACTGCGCGTTCACAGCACTCATCCACAAAGATGACAGATTGAATGGCGTGACCATCGCACATGTGTGCCATCGCTCTATTCATTCTCAATAGAATGCTGGAGATTGTCAAGCACTTGTACTTGGCTACTTCCATCAACCCTATTGAAATGAATGGAGTGGCAGAGCACATGCACAACCATCACATCACTATTCAATATGACATCACTGCGGGTCAAAGTTCAGTGATCCAGAGTTATAAGAGGGACATGGGACCCCCATTCTTGTGATTTTGGGGGTCTCAGTGGTGAGAGCCCCACTGATCAGACTAATATCTCCCATCCTATGGAGAGACGATAAAGATCAGTCAGAACACAACTACTTTAAATGCCTGGGAAATAGTTGGGAATTTTTCTGCCTCTTCACTTCCATAGTCAACTGCTTTAGAGTCTCATTCACTGAAACACCATCTTACACCTAGCTCTTAGGTCACCAAACATTTTGTCCGAACAATTTTTTTAGTCTGCTGCATCGCCTCTGCATACATGGTATCTCTTACTTTTTTCTGCTAATGATGAACTACTTAAAGCTGTATTTCTTATCCTCCTCTACAGTAGTAAGACCATCACCCTTTTTAACAACCTATCCATAACTAAATCCAGGCTTGCAATATCAGACGTTGAACTGGAGATTGATTGTAATCATGGTCTCTTAGCAAGTTTGGACGAGCCTGGGGAGGACAGGAGGAGTAAAATTTGCCACAGAAGCTAGGACTTTCTCCCGTATTCTCCCATCCAAATTATTAATTAGAGATAATTACCACTCCTGAACCATGTTCGATACATATTCAGCAGATAGCTGCTTTTTGGAAGTATCATCCAGATTCTTAGCAAATGTAATGCATTTTTTAGTATGCTTTTTAGTAACAGATTTAGATTGTGTTTTTGTCCCCCTAAATACAAATAAAACTACACATACCATGCAACATGATAGCATATTGTGTGCTCACTCAAGCACCATTTTTGGACTGTTGGATTTTTTCCGCCATCTTGCAGTACCAGACGGACACAGGCGTCGCTCTACCCCTCCTATATGTATAGACATGGTTTCAATTTTCTACCAGCACTGAAGGAGTTAACCAGTTCCCTTGCTCTCAGCCCAGCTGCAGGGTTAATAAGTATTACTCTCCTATTTACGCTGGGCTGATGCACTTCCGCTTTGCTTAAATATTGTTTGTTTCAGACTCCCAGCATTCCTAGGTCACCTGTCTCTGACTTCTGTCTGCTTGTTCCTGTACTTCTCTGTATATCCTGCCCAGGCATCTTCCCTGTTTTGGTGTTTGGCTCTGTCTTTCTGCATTGCCTTCCAATCTTTGACTTTTCTATCTGACCTGTATCCTGTATGTTAGCTGCTCCCTAACTTTTCAGGTTATCCTGCTGTGATCCTGCCTCAGCCACCCAGCATAGGTCTCCTATCTGTAAGGTTATCTTTATATGTTTATCTGCTGCCAGACTGTCTTGGTACCATATGATGTATAGCCCTGACCTGTGTCCTGTACTTCTCTCCTGTGTCCTATTAGGGATAGTCAGGCACGAGAGGAAAATGGTGGGCTGTTCTTATTAGGATGCCTACCCCACTTCTAGACAGGGGTTTCCCAATCTCCCTTGTTAGCCAAGGGCAAAATTGCCTATCTGTTATTACTCATAGGCCGGCCGGTTTTGCAGTGCCTTGTACCGGTATCTGACCTCCAGGGGTCAGCTATCAGCCACACTGGGAGTAGCCCAAAGCCAAAACGGTGGGTTGACTCAGTAGGTCCACACTTGTTGTGCATAACAATTTCCTTCCCTCTTCTCCTGGATAACAAAGAACAGCCAAAGGTATTCAGTCGAAGGATTCCTTTCTTCTCAAGTATTTTTGATATTTGGAAATCTTGAACTGCAGTTTCCATTGTTTTGACCATTTATCCAGTTAGGCCGCCTGTCCATGACCATGAGAGAATATCGCTAGTGATATTCCGCCGCAGGGAAGCACTGACAGATCTCCGCGATGAGCCTATCCAATAGATAGGCTTACCACGGAGAATCGCAGCAAATCACAGCATGCCGCCATTTTAATCATGCGAGTGGAGAATCGCTATGTTTCTCTGCTTGGACGTCGGGCTGCACTTTCCATAGTTCCCCTATGTAAAGTGTTCCATGCGAGCTCAGCGTGCGATTTATCGCCATAGATCTCGCAATGACAACTCTCCCGTGGACAGCCAGCCTTAAGCAAAAATAAAACCTAAAAATAGTTCTCCATGTTCTAGACACCACCAGGAGCATCAACCCAATTACATACTTGTGTCATCAGTAGACAAACCTAGTCTATTAAACTCTCTCCTATGTCACTTGAAAACATAAAAAGACCCTTGTGGTCACCATTTGTAGCTCATCCCTATTCAGAATACAGTCGGTGAAAAGATACAAGTGTTGCTGTTAACAAAACTGCGAATCCACTGGACTCTCAAAGGATTGCCATGTGTTCTTCGTTTTTAAGTGGTTGGATATCCTCTTTCAGGAGAGTTTGCATTATTTTAACTACTACAGATGTCAAACTCACTGGCCTGTAGTCCCTGCCTTCTTCTATACTACCCTACTTATGGATGGGTAAAACACTGGCCATTCTCCAGTCAGACACATTATCTCTTAGGACTACTTGAACATTTCAGTTAGGGATCCTTCACACTGGCGATCGAGATATTGGCACAAGAAAATTGTGATTTTTCTTAAAACATTGCTGCCACTTGCGATTTTCCTGCATGTTTTCTTTGTGCGATTTTGCAAGCTGTGGGGTGGCCTGATAGGCATTCTATCAGATCGCCGTATAATGTAAAGTTATGGCATTACATCATACGTGATAAAACCACCACAAGTTTTTGTTTTGCCATATTTATAATAAAATAATTTATATAATAAAACAAAAACACATATGGTAGCATTGCGTTCTGAAAAGGCCCAATGCCCACGGGGAAAATAGAATTAACTAAAACCCGCTGTGAACGTTGTCAGAAAAATTAAATAAAGCAAGATCGACAGAATTTCAAACCTCAAATGGTTCAGGTAGCCGGCTCAAGGTAGACTCAGCCTTCCATCCTTCCGAGGTCTGTAAAATGAGCACCCAGCTTGGGGGGGGGGGGGGGTAATAAACAAAAATTACCTGAAAGCGCTGTGGAATAAGTTGGTGCTATACAAACAACAAGATTTATTTATTTAAATGCGCTTTTTTGGTCATCCCGTCTCCAGGAAAAAAAATGTAAGAGAAAGCGATCAAAAAGTCGTATGTACTTTAGAATGGTACCAACGGTACTACAGGAAGTCCCACAAAAAAAAATAAAAAATAGCCCGCGCACAACTATGTCGATAAAAAAAAAAAAAAAAAAAAAAAAAAGTTATGGCTGTTAGAAGATGGCGGCAGAAAATTTAACAAATTGAATATCTTTGAAAATAAAAGTTGTACAGCAGAAGAAAAAAAAAAAGATATATATTTGGCATCATAGTAATCATACTGACCCATAGACTCATTTTTGTTGCAGTGTGTATGCTGTAAAAACAAAAATGCCAGAATTTTTTTCCCCCCCATTTCACTTCACTTTTTCAGTACATTATATGGTATATTAAATAGTGCAATTGAAAAATACAACTTGTTCCACAAAAAACAAGCCCTCATACAGCTACGTCGACAGATAATAAGAGTTATGTTTCTTTCAAAAAGGGTCAGGAAAAAACAAAAATGGGGTGTGGAAGGTCCGCGTCCTTAAAGTTGTAGATGAACTTGTTGAATGTTGAATAAGGTGATGGGTCAAAAAAAAAAAAAAAAAAGGCACACTCACCTGTTCTGGAGCCCGGGAAGCAATTGAGAGCCACCACTGATTAATGGCGACGACTTCTGGGTTGATGGCCCAGCGGAAGTCAGGTGTCGTCTGCTGCTAATTAGAGGCTGCAGGGTAACTGTACATACCTCACTGTACATGCTTCTGGTAAACATGTACGGTAACGCTGCAGCCTCTGATTGGTAGCAGACATCACCTGCCTTCCGCAGCGGAAGGCAACTCTGTACCCAGCCGACGTCCATGCGTACCTGTATTTTGTCTTCATAATCTGTGCTGTGGATGGCCCGCATAGCTCGATGTTAGACATGCGCAGTACAGTTTTTTTTTTTTGTTTTTTTTTTTTAAACTCCTGCCTTTCCCACGTCATTGCTAGGTGATGACGTGGAATCAATGACCTTTCCGCAATCAATATCAGTTGCGGAAAATTACAGTGAGCGGACATGCGGATGCTCTAATGGTTTGAATTTGTGTGCAATGCCGCAGATGGTATGCACAGGAGACAATCGCGGATTCCGCAATTCAACTCGTTCGTACGCAGGAGGCCTTATTCCTTAATAATATGTTTTGTATCCTGTCTAATGTTACACAACTTTGAGATTAAGGTGGAAGAATTTGGGTTTCCAGAGACCACCAAGATTTACAGTCACCAGATTTTTATTGTAACTACTCAAATGTAGAATGTTATATTATGTGGTTGATGTAGTTTAAGAGCCCATTTACATGCTAAGATAATCATTCAAAAGATAATTTATGCAAAACAATCACTCAAAACCTGCTATGGACACTATAGGCCATCAGCAGCTTATCACCTTCATTTGCATGTAAATGAGCCTCCAGAGCTGTATACAGAGAAAAGCAGGTAGTCTGTTCTCTGCAATGAGCTCCTTTGTTCTGCCACAGGCTTTCTGCTGAATGAAATGTAATCAGCGCTCCCGTGGAGAATACAACACCATGGACAGCAAACATACAGTCTGTTATGTTTTCTCCGGCTGAACGATGGATTTTATGCTCACCTAAAAATCATCGTTCAGAAAGAAGAGTGAAAGATGGGAGCATTTATGCACAACGATTATTGCTCAAACAATGGCTTTTGAGCGATAATTGCTTGTAAATGAGCCTTTAGAGATCTTTCCGGCCCCCGCTTCCAAGTGCACTAAGTATATTCCAATGAACAACAGTATCCTGTTTCTATAATGATGTTGAGTGCACAATACTATTAGTCTCAAGGGAGATAAGGCACCAACAAGGTGTTATTCTCTGCTTACCATTTAGAACACATGCAGGCTTTTTTGAAATGAGTGTGTATGGCGAGGTCGGGAGAGACAGTTGTCGACTGAACAAGGCTCCGGCCAACAGTTATCTGCAGTGTATAGTTTAAACAAGCATCTCTAAAAGGTAACCATGGAGAATAAAAAAATAAAAATAATCAACATATTGATTGTATATGGAGTAGTTTGCTCACCAAGGTATCTTTACATGGTTTACAGGTGAAGTGCTGAAGGATGGATGTAATGGCAACTTTCATGCTCAACATGGCAAATCTCATCCCTATGCAGTTCCTTGGTCCATCTCCAAAGGGCAGAAAAGTGTATGGTGTATGGTTTGCTCTATTCTCTTTACTGAATCTGCAGAAAAATATAAAAAGAACTCAGCTTAGACTCAAAATAAAAGTAGTCATGGTCGTGAAAAAAGTATATATCCCTTCCAGCCCCACCCCACCCCCACCATGAAGCAACCTGAGCCTGCTGCTTCAGTCTGCAAGATCTCAGAAGGGCAGCACTAGGGTTGCCACCTGGCTGATAAGTCACCAGCCAAGCAGTTAATTAAGTCTAAAGGCTGGTGTTGGTATTTATTTTTTTAACAGCCATATTATAGCTGCTAAAAAAGCAGGCGAGCATCAACCCAACACCATCAAGCATTTAACTCACTGTAGCTGTAGCTGTGGTCCAGCCACTATGGACTGAGTAAGTTAAATGCTTGATTGTGTCAGGTTGCTGCCCAGCTGGAGGTCCACAAAGGAAGACACTTATTATTGGGTTCACTATGGTAGTTATTACTCCTGAGAGCACTGTGTGGGATCACTATTACTACTGGGGCCACTATGTTGGGGAGACTCACTCATAGGGGTTACTATTACTTGCTTTTTGCTGGGGAAGGGGGGAGGGAATGCCATTTCACTACGCCACAGGCAGCAGAAAAGATTTTCTCTATTACGGTAGTACTTACAGTATTCGTTAACCTGAACGGTTTCTAGATGTTAAACAAAATGCAATATTAGTTGAAGAGGACACAAGTGAAGAAGATATTGCTTTATTTATTTAACCCCTAAAGACATTTTTGAGGTGAAAAGTCATCACTCATATCTGTGCTGTACAATAAAAAAAAACACTAAAAAAAAAAAATTCGTTGGAGTCTAGTTTTCAAAATGCCGTCATTTGTGGGGGTTCTCTGTCGTTTTTCCTGCTCAAGGGGTCTACAAGTGTGCTGTGGGGTCTAAAATGCCTTGAAGAAAAAATGCCTCAACTGAAAGCCACCTTTCAGTTTGGGCCACATTGTGCATATGGACATAAGATTAGAGTCACAATGGGTAGGTTTCTGAACATAAGACAAACAAGGGTTTCTAGTTTGGGGGGCAAATACTCATTTTCATGTGAACTGTAGAAAAAAAAGGGTGTCTTTAAAATGACAGGTTTGCAAAAATATGAAATTTTATCTTTTCTCCTCTAATTTGCATTAACTCCTGAAAAGAAACGTGTATTTTTTAATGGGGTCATTTGTAGGGGTATCTATTATTCTGACACCTGTGAGCCTTTGCAATCTTGGCTTGGTGTAGGAAAACAAAATGTTCCTCAAAATGTTGATAATGTTAAATTTGCACATCTCCTAAATGGTTAAAAAAAAAAAAAAGCGCGTTTTTCCAATGTGCGTCCAGAATAAACTAAAGATGAAAATTATATATATATATATCTATCTATCTTATCAAAAATGTGTACAGTATGTTTGCAAATATTTGAGATCTTGCAGTTGAAAATGTGAAAAATGTAATTTTTTTCTCAAAACGTTCTTAATTTTATAAATTATACATGTATCTGTCTATTTCTACCACCTATATGAAGTACAACATGTGGCAAAAGAACAATGTCAGAACCACTTAGATTAACACTGTAAAGGTTTTTCATATCCATGTCAAAGTGACACACGTCAGATTTCCAAAATTTGGCTTCATCACTAAGGTGTTAAAGAATAGAGATGAGCGAACGTACTCGTCCGAGCTTGATATTCGTGCGAATATTAGGGTGTTCGGGATGCTCGTTACTCGTAACGAGCACCACGCGGTGTTCTGGTTACTTTGTTTCCTCTCTGAGACGTTAGCGCGCTTTTCTGGCCAATTGAAAGACAGGGAAGGCATTACAACTTCCCCCTGTGACGTTCAAGCCCTATACCACCCCCCTGCTGTGAGTGGCTGGGGCGATCAGATGTCACCCGAGTATAAAAATCGGCCCCTCCCGCGGCTCGCCACACATGCCTTGTGACTTAGCTGAGGGAAAGTGCTGCTGCTGGTGCTGCTGTAGGGAGAGCGTTAGGAGTCAGTGTAGGCTTCAAGAACCCCAACGGCCCTTCTCAGGGCCACATCTACTAGTGTGCAGTACTGTGTTAGCACAGTATTTTTTTTTTTTGTCCAAAATTGGATCTGCAGAGCATTGCGCCCTGCAATAGGGACAGAAGTGGGGGTTAGGCAGGGAGAGTGTTAGGAGTTAGTGTAGGCTTCAAGAACCCCAACGGTCCTTTCTAGGGCCACTTCTATCCGTGTGCAGTACTGTCCAGGCTGCTGTTAGCAGTGTTGCATATTTTTTTTTTCTTCTCAAAACCGGCTGTGCAGAGCATTGCACCCGGCATTAATACTACAGGGATAGAATTGTGTAGGCAGGGCCAGAAGACATTTATTATTCATTGAATACACGCAGTGGGGTCTTCCCTTTGCTAAAAAGGAAAAAAATTATATTTGGCCTGCCTGTGTCAGTCCTAAGGTCTCCGTGTACGTGTGTGCTGCGTGCAGAACGTACAAAAATCAGACACAACCAGCTATGCTTTACTGCAGCCTAGCGCCATTGTCTTTCCTGACTGGCAAATACCTGCTCTGCTAGAGTTAATAACTCTGCTACACTATACTTGTGTGACACTTTTTGAGGGCAACACCACAGATATTAAACTTCTTGTTTTTCATTGAATACACGCAGTGGGGTCTTCCCTAAGCTAAAAAGGAAAAAAATTATATTTGGCCTGCCTGTGTCAGTCCTAAGGTCTCCGTGTACGTGTGTGCTGCGTGTACAACGTACAAAAATCAGCCGCAACCAGCTACGCTTTACTGCAGCCTAACGCCATTGTGTATCCTGACTGGCAAATACCTGCTCTGCTAGAGTTAATAACTCTGCTACACTATACTTGTGTGACACTTTTTGAGGGCCACACCACAGATATTAAACTTCTTGTTCATTGAATATACACAGTGGGTGCTTCCCTTTGCAAAAAAGGAAAAGAAATTATATTTGGCCTGCCTGTGTCAGTCCTAAGGTCTCCGTGTACGTGTGTGCTGCGTGGAAAACGTACAAAAATCAGACGCAACCAGCTACAGTTGAGTGCAGCCTTGCGCCAATTTCTTTCCTGCCTGGGAAATCAAATCACTGGTAATACAGCATGCTGAGGGGTAGGGGTAGGCCTAGAGGATGTGGACGCGGCAGAGGACGCGGAGGGCCAAGTGAGGGTGTGGGCACAGGCCGAGCCAGTGCGGTGGCCAGGGGTAGAGGCAGGGCCAGACCGAATAATCCACCAACTGTTTCCCAAAGCGCCCCCTCGCGCCATGCCACCCTGCAGAGGTCAAGGTGCTCTACGGTGTGGCAGTTTTTCACAGAGACGCCTGACGACCGACGAAGAGTGGTGTGCAACCTTTGTCGCGCCAAGATCAGCTGGGGAGGCACCACCAACAGCATGCGCAGGCATATGATGGCCAAGCACCCCACAAGGTGGGACGATGCCCGTTCACCGCCTCCGGTTTGCACCACTGCCTCTCCCCCTGTGCCCCAACCTGCCACTGAGATCCAACCCCCCTCTGAGGACACAGGCACTACCGTCTCCTGGCCTGCACCCACACCCTCACCTCCGCTGTCCTCGGCCCCATCCAGCAATGTCTCTCAGCGCAGCGTCCAGACGTCGCTAGTGCCACAGTTTGAGCGGAAGCGCAACTACGACGCCACGCACCCGCACGCTCAAGCGTTAAACGTGCACATTGCAAAATTGATCAGCCTAGAGATGCTGCCGTATAGGCTTGTGGAAACGGAGGCTTTCAAAAGCATGATGGCGGCGGCTGCCCTGCGCTACTCGGTTCCCAGTCGCCACTACTTTTCCCGATGTGCCGTCCCAGCCCTGCACGACCACGTCTCCCGCAACATTGTACGCGCCCTCACCAACGCGGTTACTGCCAAGGTCCACTTAACAACGGACACGTGGACAAGCACAGGCGGGCAGGGCCACTATATCTCCCTGACGGCACATTGGGTGAATTTAGTGGAGGCTGGGACCGAGTCAGAGCCTGGGACCGCTCACGTCCTACCCACCCCCAGAATTGCGGGCCACAGCTCGGTGGTGGTATCTGCGGCGGTGTATGCTTCCTCCACTAAAGCACCTTCCTCCTCCTCCTCCTCCAACGCAACCTCTGTCTCGCAATCAAGATGTGTCAGCAGCACGTCGCCAGCAGTCGGTGTCACGTGGCGTGGCAGCACAGCGGTGGGCAAGCGTCAGCAGGCCGTGCTGAAACTACTCAGCTTAGGCGATAAGAGGCACACGGCCCACGAACTGCTGCAGGGTCTGACAGAGCAGACCGACCGCTGGCTTGCGCCGCTGAGCCTCCAACCGGGCATGGTCGTGTGTGACAACGGCCGTAAGCTGGTGGCGGCTCTGCAGCTCGGCAGCCTCACGCACGTGCCATGCCTGGCCCATGTCTTTAATTTGGTGGTTCAGCGGTTTCTGAAAAGCTACCCCCACTTGTCATACCTGCTCGGAAAGGTGCGCCAGCTCTGCGCACATTTCCGCAAATCCCACACACACGCTGCCACCCTGCGGACACTGCAACATAGGTTTAATCTGCCAGTGCACCGACTGCTGTGCGACGTGCCCACACAGTGGAACTCTACGCTCCACATGTTGGCCAGACTCTGAGCAGCGTAGAGCTATAGTGGAATACCAACTCCAACTTGCGCGGCGCAGTGGGAGTCAGCCTCCTCAATTATTTACAGAAGAGTGGCCCTGGTTGGCAGCCATCTGCCAGGTCCTTGGAAAATTTGAGGAGTCTACCCAGGTGGTGAGCGGCGATGCTGCAATCATTAGCGTCACCATTCCTCTGCTATGCATCTTGAGAAGTTCCCTGCAAAGCATAAAGGCAGACGCTTTGCGCTCGGAAACAGAGTCGGGGGAAGACAGTATGTCGCTGGATAGTCAGAGCACCCGCCTGTCTATATCTCAGCGCATTGAGGAGGAGAAGGAGGAGGAGCATGAGGAGGAGGGGGAAGAGACAGCTTGGCCCACTGGTGAGGGTACACATGCTGCTGGGCTGTCATCCTTTCAGCGTGTATGGCCTGAGCAGGGGGAAAGAGGGGGACGATCCTGAAAGTGATCTTCCTAGTGAAGACAGCCATGTGTTGCGTACAGGTACCCTGGCACACATGGCTGACTTCATGTTAGGATGCCTTTCTCGTGACCCTCGTGTTACACGCATTCTGGCCACTACGGATTACTGGGTGTAGACACTGCTCGACCCACGCTATAAGGAGAACCTTCCCACTCTCATTCCCGAAGAGGAAAGGGGTTCGAGAGTGTTGCTATACCGCAGGGCGCTGGTGGACAAACTGATGGTAAACTTCCCATCCGACAGCGCTAGTGGCAGAAGGAGCAGTTCCGAGGGCCAGGTAGCAGGGGAGGCGCAGATATCAGGCAGCATGTACAGCGCAGGCAGGGGAACATTCTCCAAGGCCTTTGCCAGCTTTATGGCTCCCCAGCAAGACTGTCACCACTCCCCAGTCAAGGCTGAGTCGGCGGGAGCACTGTAAAAGGATGGTGAGGGAGTACGTAGCCGATCGCACGACCGTCCTCCGTGACGCCTCTGCCCCCTACAACTACTGGGTGTCGAAGCTGGACACGTGGCCTGAACTCGCGCTGTATGCCCTGGAGGTGCTTGCTTGTCCTGCGGCTAGCGTCTTGTCAGAGAGTGTGTTTAGTGTGGCTGGGGGAATCACGGATAAGCGTACCCACCTCTCAACCGACAGTGCCGACAGGCTTACACTCATCAAGATGAACAAAGCCTGGATTTCCCCAGACTTCTCTTCTCCACCAGCGGACAGCAGCGATACGTAAGCAATACGTAGGCTGCACCCGCGGATGGAAGCTACGTTCTCTCTCACCATCCAAAACGGGGACATTTCTGCTTCATCAATCTGTGTCTAATATTCCTCCTCCTCCTCCTGCTCCTCCTCCTGAAACCTCACGTAATCACGCTGAACGGGCAATTTTTCTTAGGCCCACAAGGCTCACTCATAATTTTTCTAAACAATTTTTATATGTTTCAATGCTCTTAAAAGCGTTGAAACTTTAACTTGAACCAATTTTTCCTTAAACTGGGCTGCCTCCAGGCCTAGTTACCACTTAAGCCACATTAACCAAAGCGATTAATGGGTTTCACCTGCCATCTTGGTTGGGCATGGCCAATTTTTTGGATGTACATTAGTACTGTTGATACAGCAATTTTTGTGGGCCCTCGCCTACAGTGTAAGCAAATGAATTTTTAGCCCACCTGCATTACAGCTGACGTTACATCCGCTGTGTTGGGCAATGCAATGGGATATTTTTGTGTATCGCCGGTGGGTTCCAGGGAGCCACCCATGCTGTAGGTGCACACGGAGTTTAACCTACATCTGTCCACTTGTAAAGAACCCCAGTCTGACTGGGGCATGCAGTGTGGGCCGAAGCCCACCTGCATTAAGCACGACATTACTACCTCAGCTGTGTTGGGCAATGCAATGGGATATTTCTATGTACCGCCGGTGGCTTCCTGGCACCCACCCATGCTGTGGGTCCACAGGGAATTATAAATGCATCTGTTTACACTTGTAAAGAACCCCAGTCTGACTGGGGCATGCAGTGTGGGCCGAAGCCCACCTGCATTAAGCACGACATTACTACCTCAGCTGTGTTGGGCAATGCAATGGGATATTTTTATGTATCGCCGGTGGGTTCCAGGGAGCCACCCATGCTGTGGGTCCACAGGGACTTCACAATAGGGAGTTGTACCTGCCTGTGTCTATGAACTAAAAACCGCAGTCTGACTGGGGCATGCAGACACCTTGACAGAATGAATAGTGTGTGGCACATAGGTTCCCCATTGCTATGCCCACGTGTGCAGCTCCTGATGGCGGTGGCACAGGATTCTATTTCTCATTGCTTCTGTACAGCATTGTGGGCTATCGCCCCGCCCCTTTTAAAGAGGGTCGCTGCCTAGCCGTGCCAACCCTCTGCAGTGTGTGCCTGCGGTTCCTCCTCATGGCAGACGCACTTCTAAATAGACATGAGGGTGGTGTGGCATGAGGGCAGCTGAAGGCTGCGCAGGGACACTTTGGTGTGCGCTGTGGGGGGGGGGGGGTTGGGCAGCATGTAACCCAGGAGAAGTGGCAGTGGAGTGTCATGCAGGCAGTGATTGTGCTTTATTGGAGGTAGTGTGGTGCTTAGCTAAGGTATGCCATGCTAATGAGGGTTTTTCAGAAGTAAGTTTTTGGGAGGGGGGGGGGCCCACTCTTGCCGCTATTGTGGCTTAATAGTGGGACCTGTGAACTTGAGATGCAGCCCAACATGTAGCCCCTCGCCTGCCCTATCCGTTGCTGTGTCGTTCCCATCACTTTCTTGAAATGCCCAGATTTTCACACAAGGAAACCTTAGCGAGCATCGGCGAAATACAAAAATGCTCGGGTCGCCCATTGACTTCAATGGGGTTCTTTACTCGAAACGAACCCTCGAGCATCGCGAAAATTTCGTCCCGAGTAACGAGCACCCGAGCATTTTGGTGCTCGCTCATCTCTATTAAAGAACAAAGTTATTCAACACCCACAAGATAAACTACACTTTAAACATTAAAGTGGTTTTCTTGGACTTCACATATCAAATCAGTGGGATCTGTCTTCCAACATCCCCTCTAATTAGCATATTGAAAAGGCTGTGGCATTCAGACAATTGCTGCAGTTCCTTAATAATTTACCAGGAACAGGTCTGTACATTTTACTGCAACAAAATTCATAAATAATTGCAGTATATTGGATAAGCATTCAAGTGATCACTGGTTCAAGTACCCTATGGGGACCTAAGATCAAGAAAGTTTTTTTCTTTTTGTAGTTAGCAAATAAATTCTAGTGGTTATTTAAAAAAAAAAAAAAAAAAAAAAAAAAAAAAAAAGACATTGCCGCTTCTGTAAAATTCAAATTAATTGTGAACACCATCAGAAAAAAATGCCGTAACTGCGCTTTTTTGGTCGCCGTCTCCAAGAAAGCACGGAATAAAAAGAGCAATCAAAAAGTCATATGCACTTCAAATTTGTACCAATAAAAACTACAGGACACCCTGCAAAAATATACTCCTAAACTTCCATCTTTTCTCAGGCATATCTAAAAAACAGGGCATCATCCCCTTACTTGAAAAGATTGGCGAAACAATAATCCATCCTGAGATCGTTATCTCCGGACCATGGGGAATACTGGATTATGCCATACATGCACGGTTGTATTGGTATGCTCCAGTGAAGTGCTACTGAATACTGACCAGATCACCCCACGATTTCACGGGGAGACCTGTAACAGTGTAGTACCCCAATACTATAGCAGACTACTGGGGGTCGGTTCCCCTTACCCTCTACTTGGGGAACAACCACGTCGGCCCATTTAATCTTTGGAGTAGAGTACGTTATTGCTCAATTGCTAACCAAGTCCCCCGTAAGGATGTGTATTAATAGGAGCTAGATAATAGCGGCTATGACACCACTTTGTGATACAAACCAATTATCTAAGTGGTAGTCAGAGATTAGGAGGAGCTGAATTAAAAGGTGGCATTACCCGTTATTGGGCCCCACCGTAAAACAATTAGGGACTATCGACTACTCTTCTAGTCACGAACCCTGGTGACTGGCGTCTAAGTACGACTACAATACACCTGTTTGTGGTGATTATCACCTCCGCTCCTGAAGAACTGTCCCCGACCAGGACAGAGAAACGCGTCGAGCACTCTTACACGATTCACTGTACCGCACTAACACTTGATTATCAGCACCCATTATCCCAGAATAAGGATTGGGTGATTATCTTGATAATATCGGACCAGATCAGGGTTCAACCACCATTCAAGATTTTTCATTTTCTATTTCAACAGCGGTACCTCAAAGATTCATACTTAATTAACACGTTCTGAGAATATCTCAAAGTGAAATCGATTTACCTTCCCTGAGGTGAATAGGGGATCTGCTATTTCTCACGACCAACCTACCAAGGTCGGTTCTCTATTTTAATATTTTTGTCTTAGTCCTATGTTTGAGTGTCATATGTTAGCCTACGAATTTTAATATTTATCTAATAAAATTTATTAAGTTTTAGATCTATATCTGTGAAGGGCATGCAAATGAATGGGTGCAAAAATGACAAATTGTCCATGTGCGTGTACCCCCAATTGACATGCTGGGGATTTAAAATGTGCATGTGGAAGGAATTTTTAAAACTTCCAACCCCAAAGTCTGTACTGTAAATACCATGCATTTTTTTTCTATGTGTAAAAGCACTCGCCACCTTCAATTTAAAGGGTGAAATCTGCTGTGTTTCTGCATCCAGATTCACTATGTGTTTTTTTATTAAAAAAAAAAAAAAAAAAAGCAAAAACTATTTTTTAAAGTCTATAGTATTGTATCTGTGCTCAAAAGAGGATATAATTATATAGAATATATTAAAATATACTGATATAGCAAAACACTTTGCAATTACATATGTATATATGTGTCACAGGCTTTATATATATGTATATATGTCATCGCTAAGCAATGTTGTGGGGAAAAAAAAAAAAGGATTTTTTACTCACCGTAAAATCTCTCGTCTCGTCATTGGGGGACACAGCAAAGACTGTGGGATATAGTTTCTGCCACTAGAAGGCGACACTAAGCACAAAAGTTAGCTCCGCCCTCTGGCTATATCCCTCCTGCTGACGCCAGGCTAATTAGTTTGTCATGCCAGCAGTTGGAATAGCCATGCAGGAACAGAGAGACAATAGTTAGTCATATGACAGGTTAACAAAATTTAACTAATGATAAAAAAACGTATCACCATGTGCAACTTACAGAATCCGGAGTCCGACCAGGACCACCACTGTCATAAAAAGAAAGAGGGGTGGATGCTGTGTCCCCCAATGACGAGACGAGAAAGATTTTACGGTGAGTAAAAAAATCCTCTTTTCTCGCTCGTGTCATTGGGGTACACAGCAAAGACTGTGGGAAGTCCCACAGCCGTCCCTGAGGGTGGGTACAAATAAATCAACACGCATGCGGTCAGTTTACAGCCGTCTGTAAAACCTTTCGACCCAGCGCAGCGTCGGCTGACGCAAACGTATGTATCTGATAAAATTTAGAAAAAGGTGTGCAGGGATGCCTTACACACCTGTGATACTGAGGCATCGTGATTGACCGCCCATGAAGCCCCCCACCGCTCTAGCGGAATGTGCCTTCACCTGGAACGGCGGTGTCTCACCATTAGCCCGGTAGGCCTCCACCACTGCCGAACGGATCCAGCGAGCAATTGTCACCTTTGATGCTGCAAGGCCACGTCTCCGACCCTCCGGTATCACAAATAGGGAATCCAAGCGCCAGAAAGATGCGGTCTGGTCCAAATATGTCCTCAGGGCATGGACTAGGTCTAAGATGTGCAGAGCCCATTCCCTAGAGTGAACAGCCCTTGGACAAAATGATGGCAGTACAATGTCCTCATTAATGTGGAAGGTAGACACCACCTTTGGGAGAAAAGATCGCACCGGTCGCAACACCATCTTATGCTGGTGAAAAAAAACGTAAAGGGTGCTTTTGCCGACAGCACTGCAATCTCCGAAACCCTACGAAGGGAGGTAACCGCCACCAGGAAAGCGACCTTCCAGGATAGCAAGCGCCACAGTACTTCCGCTAATTGTTCAAACGGATGGGCCTGCAAGGCGTCCAGAACCAGGTTAAGGTCCCAAGGCGGAAAGGGGGTGCCGTATGAGCGACTCCCTGTAAAAAGGTGCGCACCGCCAACCTTGAAGCCAAAGGTCGCTGAAACAAAATTGACAAAGCCGAAACCTGTCCCTTAAGGGAGCTGAGGCCCAGGCCCAAGTCCAACCCCGTCTTGGAGAAACGACAGAAGACGGGCCAATGAAAAATGCATCGGGTGCGCCCCTTTCTGCTTGCACCAGCGAAAGAATGTTCTCCACACCCGGTGATATACTTTTAATGACGGCTTCCTAGCCCTAATCATTGTCTGGATAACCGGGTCTGAGAAGCCCTTTGCTCTTAGTACCGCGATCTCAACTGCCACGCCGTCAAACGCAGTGTAGCCAAACTCTGGTGGTAGAGGGGACCCTGAGAGAGAAGATCCTTTCGCAGGGGTAATCACCAGTGCGCGTCTGCTACCATGTCCTTGGGCTCCGCGTACCACGTTCTTTGCGGCCAATCTGGGGCTATGAGAATCACTGGTAGCTCTTCCTTCCTGATCCTCCTGAGCAGCCAAGGAAAGAGGAATTGGTGCACCCCCAGCCCATCATGCTGGCGTCTGTAGCCAGCACCTGCCACTGCAGGGGCAGGAACGACCTGCCCTGCTGGATGCGTGGAGAGTCCAACCACCACTGGAGTGACAGCTGAACTCCTGGTGGAAACCTTATCTTCCCCTCGAGGGATCGCACTAACCTGTCCCACCTTGAGAGTATCGCCCACTGCAAGGGGCGGGAGTGAAACTGGGCAAATGGAATCGCCTCGAAAGACGATACCATCAGTCCCAGAACGTTCATCGCATGGCGGATCGCCACTGGTCGCTGCGATAGAAGGGACCGCACCTGCCTCTAAAGCAGCTCACGTTTTACTTCCGGGAGAGTCACTCAACCCCGTGCTGCGAACCGGAGGAAGCACTGGTGTGCCTGACAAATGGGGATATGTAAATATGCATCCTGGATGCCTATCGAGGACAGGAACTCCCCTGCCTCCAAGGATGCAATGACCACTCGTACCGACTCCTTGCGGAAATGACGGACCGCTACGAAGTTGTTCAGCTTCTTTAGGTCCAAAACCAGACGGACGGAGCAGTCCTTTTTTGGGGTTCTGGACCGACAGATGCGGTCGTGCAAGGAACTCTATCGCATAGCCCCTGGACACGACCTTCTGTACCCAGGTGTCTGTGACCTGAGACGACCAGACCTGGGTGAATTGGAAAAGCCGTCCCCCCACCTTGTCCGAAAAAGGTGGGGGCAGTCCCTCATGCGGGGAGCTTGCCTTCGGTATCCTTTGTGGGCTGGGGCCCCTGCCAAGAGGACCTTGGTTTAAAGGAAGGAACCTTCCTTTGTTCCCGCTCCTGTGGACCCTCCCTCCACTAAGTCCTGCGGGAAGGGGTATTTCCCGTCCAAGTAACCCATCTTGGAAAGACGCTTATTCGGTGTCTTCCATTCCTTAGATAGGAACTTGTCAAAGTCCTCATGAGGAGGAAAGGTTTTCGGAGAGCATCTAGGCTGCCTGAAAGAAAACGATATTCCAGATGCCTGTGGTTCCTGTTCAGTGAGCTGAAAAGTGTCACGCACCGCAACCACTAAGCTCTCCACCATTGCCGAAAATTTTGGTACCTGATCCTCCTCCGCAACAGAGTCTGAGGAAGATTCAGACCATTCCTCGTCTGAACCATCCTCTTCTGCCGACGAGCGCCGTGACCTAGTACCAAAAGAGTGCAAAAGCGACAAGTAGGATGGTGACTGGGAGGGCCGCCGGAAGTCCGAAGGCCTGACCCATTTTAGTCTACGGCTGCTCTCCTCACCTGAACCGGAGACGTCCTGCGTTATTTTTTCCAAAATTGCGCCAGATGCCCGAGAGAGGTCAGACACCGCCAGTGACAATGAGCGGGCTCACTCCGGCTCGGCCATAACTGCGGGCTGAACTGGGGGGGGGGGGTTGCCCTGCACAGTCACCTGTTTCGCAGGGGAACAATCTCTACAAAAGGGCTCAGCCTGCCCGCATGCGAACTTTAGGTTACAGCATGAGCAAGCAAAGTGCGTTACTCTTGCTGTCCTTGGTCCAGCCTCCAGGGCTCTGGGGTCATGGTGCTGGGATTTCACCAGCAAATAAAACTGCGAGCTATCCTCTGCTATGCCAACCGCCGGCAGGAGGGATACGCAGCGAGAGGGGAGCTAGCCGCCAGGCAGAGCTTACCCAGGTCTTTGCCGAGGTCTGAAGAGGTCCGGGGAGCCGCTGTGTCAGGAGACTGCAGGTGCTGAAGGGCTTTCTTTCCTGGAGCTTGAGCTGTACAGCGTATGAGCTGAGCAGAAAAGAGCAGCAGGGCGGTTTTTAAGGCCTGCCGCGCTGTCCCCAATAGGCTGCTTCTCTGACGTCATCCCTTCACCTGTGCTGAGGGAGGAAGGGGGAGGAGCAGAGCGCATTGCTGCCGCGCCCCACGCCGCAAAGCCACGCCCCCATGTGGCATATGGGGCGTGGCAACACAAGGCCACACCCCCTCCGGTCCCAGCGTTGCCGCGCCCGGGGCTGCACTGCGGCCCCTCCATTGAACCCCACATCGCAGGAGCCTCTGCCAGGAGCCGGAAGACCTGGGCACGCTGGAAGCTGTTGCTGCCGCCGCGGTGCCATGCCCGCGAGGCCACGCCGCCCGCCGGCTTGTGCCTGGAACCAGCGCCCTGAACATCAGGTGAGCCCATATCTCCACGATGAACTGACCTCCCCTCCCTCACCCCGCCCGCGAGCTCAAGGGGAGCAGAATGCAGGAATGCCCCAGCGAATAGTGCCCTCTGCTGCCGCAGCCATACATAGTGGATACCAGAGAAACAGGAGCCTGTCCGCTTCCGCCTATCCCTGCACCACGCTGCAGCCCACAAGGTACGCGTGCAAATAGCGACATACTGGGAGAGCCAGGAAGGGGAGAGGGTGAGGGGGAGTAGAGGGAGAGGGAGAGGGGGTCACCAGCGCGTACTCACCTCCTGCGTCCTTGCTGGTAGAAAAAGTGGCTCCCCAGTTCCAGCAGCCTACCCCTACTGCATCGCCTCCCATGGGAAGGGGATGCGGACCTCTGCACCAAACAAGGGGGGGCTCTCGCTGGCGGGCCCCATGCAGATATACATGATCCGGATGTGCCACCTTTTCTTCTGAGGCGGGCCGGGCAAGAAGCAACCTGGACAAACCTGAGGTTGTTCGCCCTCCTCTCCGTTCGGGTTTGATGGGGAGTGTCCTGCCTCCCCGTCTAACCTTGGCCCTTAGACCAGCCCTAACGGGCACGACCGTCCTCCTACGAGACACTAAGCTAAAAACTAATTATAAAAAAAATTATACAATATAATTAATGCAACGGAGGACAATGTGCAGCTACAAACGGACCTGGATAAGATGGGGGCTTGGGCAGAAAAATGGCAAATGAAGTTCAATGTTGAAAAATGTAAGACTATGCACATGGGCAGGAGGAACGGATGTCACAAATATTCACTTAATGGGGTACCGCTGGGGAAAAGGGATATGGAAAAGGATCTAGGGGTATTAGTGGATAATAGACTAAACTGGAGTAACCAATGCCAGTCAGCTGCTGCAAAGGCAAATAAAGTCTTGGGGTGCATTAAAAGAGGTATAGGGGCGAAGGACGAGAACATTATCCTTCCACTATATAAGGCACTTGTCAGGCCTCACATGGAATACTGCGTACAATTCTGGACACCGGTGCTCAGGAAAGATGTCACAGTGCTTGAAGGGGTTCAAAGAAGGGCAACTAAACTAATACATGGAATGACGGGACTGGAATACCCAGAGAGGCTATCCAAATTGGGACTATTTACTCTAGAAAAAATAAGGTTAAGAGGCGACCAAATAACCATGTATAAGTACATGAGGGGACAACACATGGATCTCTCCCGTGATCTGTTTACACCCAGGACCACAAAGGTAACAAGAGGACATCCGCTACGATTAGAGGAAAGTAGGTTTCATCACCAACATAGAAAGGGGTTCTTTACTGTAAGAGCAGTTAGACTGTGGAACTCTCTACCGGAGGAAGTGGTGATGGCAAAATCGATAGAGGAGTTTAAAAGGGGACTTGATGTCTTTCTGGAGAAGAAATATATTACAGGATATAAATATTAGGTTAAGTGTCAATCCTGGTATACAGGCAGGTAGGAACTATTAGGGGTTGATCCAGGGAACAGTCTGATTGCCATTAGGGAGTCGGGAAGGAATTTTTCCCCCAAAAGGGCTAATTGGCTTCTGGCCTTGGGGTTTTTTGCCTTCCCCTGGATCAACACAGTAGGATAGACAGGCTGGACTAGATGGACAATGTCTTCATTCGGCCTTACATACTATGTTACTATGGTGTCGGCAGGAGGAATATAGTCAGAGGGCAGAGCTAACGTTTTTGTGCTTAGTGTCACCTCCTAGTGGCAGAAGCTATATCCCATGGTCTTTGCTGTGTACCCCAATGACACAAGCGAGAAACAGAGATTGCAAAAAAACAAACAAAAAACATTGTACTGCTCATGGATAAAAAATAGGAACCCTAATGTAATTATAAACCCAAAGACATTATTACTATTCACTGTGCAAAAAAATTGGACACTGTCATGCTTCAAAAGTTTCAAGACCATATAGCATGGTAAGTGGCTTAAGTTACCTTTCAGGATGGAATTCTTCGGGTTCAGGCCAAAATTCAGGGTCATGGTGCAACACATAGGCTGGAATCACGCAGACCATCCCTTTTGGGATGGTGACACCATTAATCTCAACAGTTTGCTTTGAAACTCTTTTTAGTCTTCCAGCTGGAGGGTACATACGGAGAGTCTCCTGAATAACCATATCTAGGTATTCCATCTGCATCAATATATCATATGTAGGGCTGGCCTGAAGATAAACGAATGATATACAGTATGACTTATCCCAGAATAGTTCAATACAACTGAAAATGTAGGACTACTTGTAAATTTATATTTTTGTATTGTATGCTGCATTTTAATATAATCTTTACAATAAGAGAAGCAGTGGTGTCCCCACAGACCTAGAATATAATGTGTAGGCATATCAACCAATCACTGGAACTCAGTCCCGATATTGTTTGAGGACTGAATCATAGTAACACAATGGACTCTCCAAAGTTTGAACATGTTTACTGCACTTTCTGCTCAGTCGTTAAAAGTACACAAACAATTTAAAAAGCAGAAATGACATAATTGTACAAATAACTGCAAAAACTGTAACCTGAGCCACAACATATCACCACAGTAAAGCCCCTTTCACACGGGACACCTTAGTGCCCAACCACCGTCTCCGTGATGATCACTCCTGTACTTTTACAAGGGAGTGATCATCACTCAGTGATTGCAGGCTGAACGGGCTGGAGATCATTCCCCTCGCCTCCATTTATAGAAAACAGGCTGTCATTCATAACAGAACTACTGCCTGTTTACGATGCAGCCAGAGACCAACAATGATTTTTAGCTCTGCATGAAAGATCCATTCAGCGATTTATCGCCGATTGTTCTTGCGCTGGATGCGTTCACACTACACGATTACAGTGCAAACAGCTCGATCTAAAGGCCAACAGTCCTTTAAACGTCTACACGAGTGCAGACGTCACCGCTAAGGTCATCAGCGCTCATGCAGAGCATTTAAACTGAAAGACTTGCTGCAGTCTAGCCGCCTCCTCATCAGCTTCTCGCTCAGCGCTTCACCTCCTGTGGGAAGTGCTGTGCAGGGAGCATTTACACAGGTCGAGAAGCCAGCGAGTCAACTTAAACAGCGAATGACAAGTGAGTCGTTTTTTTTTGCATTCACACCGAATGATTATTGCTCAAATTCGTTTTTTTGAACGAATTTTGACCGATAATCATTACGTGTAAATGGGCCTCAATAAGCGATTTGAACAATGATCACGTCATGTGAAAGAGGCTTTATTCTGACGAGGTTACTAAAGAGAAAGGCCATAGACAAACCATCGGAACAATACAGTACAAGTGTACAATGAACAATACAGTATAAAAAGTCAATGGCCATCTTACACAGGCCGACAGTCACCGCTAAGGTTGTCAGCGCTCATGCAGAATGTTTAGACTGAAAGACAGACTTCTTGCTGGCTTCCCGCTCAGTGCTGCACCTTCTGTGTGAAGCATTGTGCTGGGAGTGTATACACATAACGAGAAGCCAGCAATAGTTTTTTTTGCTGACGTGATAAGCAACAACAAACGAACAGTGAGCAGTTTTTTTTTCCGCATATACACTGAACAATTATCACTCAAATTCGTTTTGTAAGTTTAAGTCCTAAACCTATAAAAGATTGAGTTGGTAGTTAGGGATAGGCATATGGAATCCATGAGAAGCAAATCTCAAAATTTGAATGAGAGTCAAGAACACTGGCAAGTTCCTCTTTAAGTGCGGTCAGACGAGCGTTTTTTTGCACGCGCCTATGAGTGCAAAAATTTTTTGAAAAGCGCTAGAACCATTGGTTCCCTATGTAGTGTCCACATGTCTGTCTTCTACAGGTGTAAAAACACCAGCAAAAGATAGGACATCCGTGCAGTGGCAAGGTCCGTGCTGCGTGTAAAATATCCCCACGGGAGTCCCCTCATCCCTGAACAGTGTGACAGCACTGTCAGTGTTCAGTGACAAGGGGACTCCCGGCTGGGATGAAGGAATCCTCTGTTGCAGCCGTGGCAGAGGATTGCGATCTAGGTGTGCAAAAACAAAACGCTCGTCTTATTGAGGCCTAACAGAGAAATGATCAAAGCGAGACTTGGCCTCACTGAAATAACAGAGTCCATTCTCCATGAATGTGCAATTGTTTGCTTTGCAGCTAGAAAAACAAATGTAAATAGGTCAAGTTAGGGTTGCGTAAAGGCCCTTTCAATTAAAAATTATTCAAATGAGTGAAAATGCACAATAAATCGCTCAGTGTAACCGCAGCCAATTATAGAACGCCAAATGTTAAATTGTTCACTTTTCATTCATCTTATGCAGGCACTAAAAAATGGATTATACCTACCTGATAATCGGGTTTCCAGTAGTCTCCACGACAGCACCAATTGAGATTGCCTCCTCCTGATAGGACAGGAACAAACTGAGAGGTTAAAAGCTCCCCCCCTTCCCCACTTTCCTCAGTGGATTCTAACGAATTGCCGGGGTAGGAGCTCAACTTAAAAATTTTTTTTTTATTTATAAAATTTATATATATATAAATATATATATAAATTGAGGGGATTATTATGTCCTGGGACCTATGAAAATGTGATCCTATTTTTGGCCTAAACGCCGGGTCCGTTTTAAGTACTAATTCGGTGGCCGAGATTTTCAGGAACAGGTGGCGAATGGACAAGGCCTGCAGCTCGCTAACCTGTCTTGCGGAGGTGATGCTACTAAGAAAATGGTCTTAATAGTAAGCATTTTTATGGGTAGTGCTTCGATCGGCTCGAATGGTACCGTTGTCATGGCCCCTAGGGCCCAGTTAAGGTTCCAGTCTGGAAAAAGATTTATGGGCCCAGGCCGTAATCTAGTTGCTGCTGCTAGGAACCTGTTGACCCATCTGTTGTCTGAGAACTTTGTGTCACATATGGCGCTAAGGGCTGTGACCTGGAACTTCAGGGTGCTTGGAGAGAGGCCCGTCTCTAGGCCCCTCTGTAAGAACTCTAAGATTAGAGGGATGTCCGGGATAGAATCTCCGCGATCCCTTCCCTGTCTCCATGAGGAGACCCTTCTCCAACTTTCTGGTAGATAAGGTGGGTAGTCTTTTCTGCTGGACATTAACGTTTCTACTCCTATCTCTGAGAATCCCTTCTCTTTTGGTGAGGATTCTTCAAGAGCCATGCTGTTAAGTGGAACCTGTCTAGGCTCAGATGGCTCAGTGGGCCCTGCGATAGAAGACCTGTCCAGGTAGGGAAGATGACTGGGTCCCGGACGCTCAGTTGCTACAAGACCGAACCAGCTTCTTTTGGCCCAGAAGGGGGTCACCAGGATTAGTGTGCATACCTGGGTTCTGAAATATTGTAAGACTCTGGGGATTAACGGTATAGGGGGGGGGGGGGGGGAAGGCGTACACCAGCCCTTCTCCCCAGTCTTGGCCTAGGGCGTCTACTGCTGTCGGACGATCTCCTGGCCGGAGGGAGAAGAAATTGCTTACTTTGGCATTTTTCCCTGGTTGCGAACAGGTCCAATTGTGGGGTCCCCCACTGATTGATCAGGATTCTGAATGCTTTCAGGGAGAGAGACCATTCTCCTGGGTCTATTTGCCTCCTGCTGAGAAAGGCCGCTTTTGGTTTAGCGTCCCCTTCAAGTGGGTTGCCGTGATCGCCCTGTGATTTGAGGACTGTTCTTTTGTTCTTTGAGGTCATGGGCCCTGAAAGAACTGGTTCCCCACGTGCGCTCCCCATCCCCAGGCGCTTGCATCCGTTGTGATGTGAGTGGCTGGGTTTTGTAGCCAATGAACCCCTCTCCGCGGGTTCTCTGGGGATGCCCACCAACGCAGGCATGTTTTCGCCGCGCTTGGAATGTACATTCTTGTCCCTAGAGAGGACCGCTTTTTGTCCCACGTGGATAGGACTGAGGCTTGCAGGGCTCTGGTGTGAGCCTGGGCCCATGCCACTCCTGGAATGCCTGAAATCAAGCTTCCCAGGAGAGACCTGGCTTCCCGAATTGTGCATAATGGTCTCCGTAAAAAGGTTTTGACTAGCAGTCGGATTTTTTGTATTCTCTCCTCGGTTAGGCAGGAGCATTGCGATTCTGAGTCGAGCGTTATACCCAGAAACGTTTTCTGTTTGTCGGGATCTAGGCTGGATTTTTCCCAGTTTATGATCTGTCCCAAGGATTGGGGAAGTTCTAGCACTATCCTCAGGTGTTTTCGTTAGGAGTTCTCTGGACTCTGCTATTATTTGGACCGACTTCTTCCTCAGGTAGGCGGCTACCTCCGCCATAATTTTGGTGAAGATTCTGGGTGCTGAGGAGATCCCGAAGGGCAGGCATCTGCATTGATGGTGCTCTATTCCTTTGCCCATATCCACTGCGAGCCTTAGGTATTTCCGGGACCCCTTGTGGATCGGTACGTGGAAATAAGCATCCTTTAAATCGATGGATGCCCTGTAGGCTCCTTTGGGAATCAACTTTATTGTTGAGGAGATGGACTCCATCTTGAATTTTCTGTATCTGATGCAGGTGTTCAGAGGTTTCAGGTTCACTATCATCCGCTGTTTCCCACAGGGTTTCCTTGCTAGGAAGAGCCTGGAATAATGGCCCTGGGTCTCCTCGTTTTGCGGTATGGGGGATATTGCATTTAGTTGTTGCAGGTCCCCAACGGTTTGCCTTAGTAGGTGTAACTGTTTGGAGCCTCCCGTGATAATGAATTTTCTTCTGGGGAGGGACACCAGTTCTATCCGGTATTCCTGCTGTAAGATCTTTGGGATCCATGGGCCTTCGGAAATCGTGGCCCCTTGATCCACAAAGCCCTCCAGCCTTGCCCCTACGGGGGTGGCGGCAGGGTCTCTGATTTGGCTCCCCCTGGTGGGGGTAAAAGAGGATATTCCTTCCTCTGCCCCCCTTGGGGTAACTCCAGCGGCCTGTCTTGCCCCTACCTCGGTAGGTCTCTGGCTGTTGCCTTGGGGCCCGGAAGAAGGTCTTCCCTCTGTGGCTTTTCTTCCGGGGTTTTTGGGGCGCATAGCTTATTTTTGACCACGATTTCAGCCATAACACTCTTCTGGCTGAGTTAGACCGGGCTGTAGCCGTTGCCGAGAGTTTGACAGTTTCGGCCGCGGCGTCCGCTAGGCAATTTGTTGCCATACGCAGGATCGGAAGGGAATTTAGGATCTGTTCCCTCGGCGTCTTATTGGTTAGGTGTAGCTGTTCTAGCCGTACCCCCAGAGTTCGCGCCACACAGGTGGCTGCGATCCCTGGCGTAAGTCTGTTTGCCGCTGCCTCCCGTGATTTCTTTAGAAGGCCCTCAGCTTTGCGATCCATGGGATCTTTTAACTGTGCGGCGTCCTCCACTCTTTTTGGATTATTTTGGTGATATTCTTGTGGACAGGGAAGGTATGCTTGCGCCTCTCCCCTAGTCCCCCAAATATCTCATCTTGTAGGGTACGTGGTTCTCTGGGCTCTTCCATTTTTAGTGTAGCCCTGACTGACTTAATCAATTCCATTAAGTCGTCCTGATGGAATAAGTATTTTTTGTAGTCCTCCTAATCTGAGGACTCCTCGGCCGCCTGTTCCTCTTGCTCCGACCGATGGAACTCTGAGTCGGAAGGCTCGTCAGGAACATACGCCCTTTTCTGGCGTTTCGCTGGTGGCGCCAGCTGTGCCGTTAGGGCTGATCTACCTCTTCTTTCACCAGCTTCCTAACGTCCTCCTGATTCCTCTTTAACTAGCCTAGCTACGCATGCCTTGCATAGAGGCCTCTGGTACGTAGCTGGCAGTTTTTTCCCGCAATCCGCGCATTTTCTGAGTTTTGTTCTGGGGGTGATGTCTTTTTATATCCCCCTGACAAATAAAGCATTTTTTGTGGGTAAATATGCAATTTTCCATACACAATACACTGGATATTTGCATTGTATTTTTGCGGGTACATATGCAATTTTCCATACACAATACACTGGATATTGCATTGTATTTTTGCGGGTACATATGCAATTTTCCATACACAATACACTGGATATTTGCATTGTATTTTTTGCGGGTAAATATGCAATTTTCCATACACAATACACTGGATAATTGCATTGTATTTTTTGCCGCACTGGCTACTTACGGCCGCTGAGGCTGAGGTTTCAGCTGTCTCTGGGGCTGGAGCACTCATTACTATACCGGTGCTGCAGACACCCTGCGACCTGTAGTGCTGGTTTGTTCTGGCTTCTCTCAGGTTCCTATTTTTTTAAAAATTTTCGCGCTCCTGCGCTAAGCCCCGCCCCCTCCGCTCCTGATGCAGATGCGATGACGTCATCGCGCTGGACACGTGACGCGGCGCCCCGCCCCCCGCCGTCGGAGGGCTTCCTGGAGCGCCGCGCTGTAACTTCTGCAGGGAGGACGAGGGGGACTGAGGCTCCCGCTTTGTACCCCCCATGGGCCGCCGCGGGAGGAACCTGGCCCGGGGGTTACCACCCCATGTGGCGTCCCGGGAGTCGTCTGGCTGGGAAGGGAGGACAGGGTGAGCCACTGCCTTCCGATCCGCCTGTAAGTAATCCTGGCTGGCTTCTCCACCAGCTCCTCTCAGAGATCCTGCCTCCTGGCAGGACAGGAAGACACTGAGGAAAGTGGGGAAGGGGGGGGAGCTTTTAACCTCTCAGTTTGTTCCTGTCCTATCAGGAGGAGGCAATCTCAATTGGTGCTGTCGTGGAGACGACTGGGGGAAATAATTGTTCGCTTGTTCACTAATTATTCGGTTTAAATACCGATCCTTCAGTCGCTCTCATTCACTTATACAGTGACTGTACGACTCATCATTTGTACGAGTCAACGATGTATCTGCTGTATACATAGTCTGCCGGATCGAACTCAGACCTACTGATTTCCTATTTGAATTAGCAAATCATAGCTAACTGGACCCTGAGGGAAGGGGCTTTAATACGGTAGTAAGTCGAGCCACCCTACAGAACTTATGTACAATAAAATCAAACAAGATTTGGATGTGGCCAAAAAACGCGGCCCCAGAACCAGGTCAGTCTTGGGCAAGACCACCAGCTATGCAGAATATCTTCCATTGCAGGGCAACTATGAAAACATGTGGTGTAGATATGAGCGAGCATACTCGCTAAGAACAATTACTCGATCGAGCATTGTCCTTAGCGAGTAGAAGAGGTTCGGCTGCCGGCGCGGGTGACCAGTGAGTTGCGGCCATGAGCAGGAGGGAGCGAGAGATTCCCCTCCGTTCCTCCCCGCTCTCCCCCGCCGCCGGCAGCCAAATCTTTGCTCCAGAGCGGGCAGGTACTCGCTAAGGGCAATGCTCGATCAAGTAATTGCCTTTAGAGAGTATGCTCGCTCATCTCTAATGTGGTGGGATAACTTGGCATCATGAAGGCAGTATGACTTTGTATGCAGTCTCCATTGTGGTAACATTAATGGAACAGTGGAAGACAGAGTCCCATATGGGGTATCGGTTAGCTGTCTCAATCACATTACCCAGGTCTTGGTGCCAAATTATATATATCTCATATGTGTGTGTATGCCAAAATGCTTTACGTTAACCTTGAAAGCAAAGAGCTTGGAGACCACATCTGTTGCCATGTACAGAAGATATCCAATTCTTTATTGGAGACACCAGAATATTTCATTGTTTGGAGTAATTACACATCTCCTCAAAAGTGAGGATCTGTGAGCGAGATTGGGTAAGTAGATGGTATATTTTATAAAATTGATCAGGTGCTTTAGATATCATTTATGTAACAGAATTGGCACTATAGTTAACTTCGTTCAGCTCCTTTAGTGCAAATGATTACTGTCAATTTGCAATACATTGTGGTTTCAATAGCCGCTTGAATTCAGAATAACTTATTGCCAAGATGTAAAAGCTGACCGGATAAATATGCACACACCATCATATTCTCACCTTATCAGAAAGATATGAATCAACCTCCTCCTGCAGTTTCTTCTGAACATCAGGGTGGGTGGCCAGATTATAAAATACATAAGTTAATGTCGAACTTGTGGTCTCGAATCCAGCCAGCAGAAAAATAACAGACTGAGCCATAATCTCTGTATCCGTCAGAGCTGTAAAGAAAAGCACAATAGGTTTCTCAAGATGCATTTGACAGTTTCCAGGATGTCCCTAAAGGACAAAAATGTAAAATACACGTAATGAACAGTTTATTATAAATAGAAGGACGTAGCATTCAGCAATTACCAGATCATTTAAAGGGACACAGTCGTCATCTTTGACTTTGAGCCTCACAATCTTTCTTTGAAGTGCGCTCAGAAAGAGTCAAGCTGCTGCTGCGCAAGAGCTTTGAGTAGACGCAGCACAATCGAGTGGAAAGTTGGTAGACGTGTACAAATAAACAATGTATCAAATAACATTCGGAACTAGCTGTGTACCTGGCTTTGCCCGAGGTAATTTGGTACTCGTGTTTATCTGGGGTTCACACGGAAAATCTTATGAAGTCGTGGTTACTTTAGAGATATTGAGGAAAAAAATATGTTCACCATTTTGCATGATTCTTTCAAAAATGTCACCCCCACAGCATGTGCCACCTCACACACCCTACTCATAACACAGATCAGATAGATTCCTCAGTGTATAGGCAGTAGGAGAGAGATTTATCTCAGACTGTATGTGAAAATGTCACCCCACAGAATGTGCCTCACATACTCTCCTCATTTTTACCCTGAAAGGTAACGCCCCTTTTTATTCCAACTTCCTACCCAGACTGAAGGTTGCAGCCCCTTGTTATACTTAAAGGCATACTCCATCCCAGCAGTCCATGTCCACTTCCTTTTGTACTTTACGGCCTTTCAATACATACGACAGTCAGTTTTATTCCTGTCAGTATATACTCCTATTTCTAAATGCATTTTGCTGAGACGATAACTGTCTCATATATTGCGGGTACAGATATGTTATTAGTTACATAACAGGAATGGTCATGCCAAATTTCAAGTTTGTGCAGTACATGTGTGTGTTATTAGTTACATTACATAGGGGGTCACTTACTTTTATGCATAGGATTGAATAATCAAGTTGCAACCCTTTAAATTTCCAATATTTAGTATGCAAAGAATGATCATGGCAAATTTCACATTTGTGCGGTAAAAAATGGTGTAATTATTTGTTGCATCGGGAAGTGAGAGAATTAGATTATGTACGTAAAATTTGGACGCTAATTCTTTTGCACTAGAATTGAATAAATAGAGTTGGGACCCATTAACTTTTCCTCTGACATAATCAATGCTAGTGCCAAATTTCATGTTTCTATGACATCAGGAAGTGAGAGAATTAGATTACGTACATAAAATTTGGACGCTAATTCTTTTGCGCTTAGAATTGAATAATCGAGTTGGGAACAATTTACTTTACCTATTTTGGACATAATCAATGCTCGTGCCAAATTTCATGTTTCTACGACATCGGAAAGTTGGAGAATTAGTGTCAGGTCAGTCAGGGCTTTCGTCTTTATATATATATATAGATCTGTCAAATCTGAGCATATCAATGTACAGTACAATGCCAAACATAACATATGATTATGGGCAAAAGCTAGTCCAAAAGTGCATTATGTAAGTATACATTATAATAAACTGCTCACCAAGACTAGCTATACGTCATTTATAAATTGTAATGCCTTAATTATGATTAATGCTGTGTTTCATTCCTGATCATCTACAGGGCAAGTAATTCCCCCAATATGTAGATACTAATGAGATATTGAAAGCAAAGGAATTCTGTATACCTTTTTGTTCCTTGCTTAAGCCACTGGCATCTTCTACTCTAGAATCCATCATGAGCTGCAAGAAGTCTACACGACCCTGTTAGTTACAAATGAAGAATAAAAGAGGATTACAGGTTTGTATCTTATTTTCCTACTTTTAAGATTACTGTAGAAGAGTGCATTCACACATAGCTGCAGATTTTGTTATGGATTTTAGTGCAGATCTGCAGCAGTTTCAACCATTCAATTTAAATTTAATTGAAAGGGTGAAATCTGCCACAGATCAGCAACAAAATCCACAGCAAATTAGCTACATGTGAATGCACTCATGTTCAGGAAACCTTGTTATTCATGGGAGGAAAAAAAAATCAGCTGCCAGAGAAAATACATATGAACACGGAGGACAATCCAAAGATCGGTCTAGGCATTGAAGCCAAGAGTGCAGCACATGTCACCCAACGATGAATTGAGCTTTTGTAGCTTTATGTCAAGGACTGCTGTTGTCTTGCTATAGGGTTCCCGAAAGGAAGGTAAGGCCCAGATCTGGTTGATCCACTTTGCTTGAAGTAACAATAGTTCTTCCATCCACATATACTGCAGTGTTATCAAACAAATTAGAAGATTCAACCCATAGGTCATTAAAAGGCATAAAGCAGCATCCGGACCTTGTGTTTTGATTGTTCGTGGGTAAAGTGGTATGAAACATCGGAAGGGTTGAAATAAAGAACATTTTTCTCTTTTTATAATAGAGAGGGTTACCAAATATATACTTCTAATGGAAGTCATGGCGCTGTGCATTTGTGTGACTAACAATCATACTCCAGTACACAATCAAGATTAGGGTGTACTTACCGAGTGGTTTCCCTTCTTTCGCTCCTCTTTAAAACTAGTAATGGCATTCATATAAAAATGTAAAAGGTCAATTGGTATGAAGTTAAAATTTAGCCAATTAAGAACGGGACTGAGGAATGGAAAAATCACTGAAAGTAAAACAAAATGCATTCAATGGTATAAAACCGTAAGGATGGTACATTTCAGGTATTTATGTTGCAGTGAATACACACAAATGGTTTACGAAATGTAACTAAATAATAGAAACCATAAATAATTAAAAGCAAAAAACATTTATGAGGTAGTATTTCTATATTCATTTTACGTAGATTCATACACAGAGGTCAAGGCAACTACTGTCAACGCAAAGTAAATGTGAAATTGTGACACTTAAATGTAATTTCATGCTAAATGTAATTTGTTACAGACCATGATCCAAGTGCTTTGACCTGCAGAATTAGTCATAGAAGTACGAGACTTGTACAAGATTTGCTATGAGTCACAAATACAGTACATAATTGCATCATAATTAGAGATGAGCGAGTATACTCGCTAAGGGCAATTGCTCGATCGAGCATTGCCCTTAGCGAGTACCTGCCCGCTCGGGAGCAAAGATTCGGCTGCCGGCGGGGAGCTGCGGGGGAGAGCGGGGAGGAACGGACAGGAGATCTCTCTCCCCCTGCTCCCCACTGATGACTGCCGCCACTCACCAGTTCCCCACACCGGCAGCCGAACCTTTTCTCCCGAGCGGGGAGATACTCGCTAAGGACAATGCTCGATCGAGTAATTGTCCTTAGCGAGTATACTCGCTCATCTCTAATCATAATTAAAAAAGGAGTATAAGTAGAAATCATAGTGTCCTATAGCAAAACTCGGAATGTGCCTATTTACAATGTACACATTACAATATAATATATGGATAATGGCTCTCACATGAGCGTTTTTTCACCATGTATAACATGCGCGGCAACTAACTTTACCTAATTTTAAATGGCGCCTCTCACCAACAGCGTGCGAAATGTGTGCACAAGAAGGTGACATGCACTATATTGGCGTGTTTAGGTGTGCATAAAGGCCAAGAAAAAACCTGCAAGATTGAAATGTTTTAAAGGACAGAGTTTACTATGATCTGTAAAGAGGTTCCTATGTGTTGAAATGTTGAAAAATACAGAATACCATAAAATGCTACCCATCATAACAAAGCATTACAAATGTGTTTTTTTTTTTAAACTACATTTTATAGTTGCCCAATCAGTCCCGAGAACTGTACACGTGACTGCTGCAACTAATCATTGGCTGAACTGAGGCGGTAATTGACTACAGCAGTCACTTCTCCTGGTGTCAATGAAATCATCCCTGCAGCAGGAAGCGGAGAGCAGCGGGAGAAGCAGACACTGTTAGAATGGGAACAGTAGGGGAATCAGTATTTTTACACCTCCCCATACAGATTTTGGGAGTTGGCTAATCCCAATAAGAGCCATAATACCCTTGTATTGTGCGGTACGTGGTCATGTAAAGGAGATTTTCCACCATATACTTTTATAGCATACTCACAGGATATGCGATAAATGCTTGATAAGTGCGGGGTCACCTTTGGAACCCCCAACTATCAGGAGAACAATACTAAAGGCCCATTTAGACAACAATTATTGCTCAAAATTCGCTCAAAAGCCGTCTTTTGAGCGATAATCGTTGTGTGTAACTGCACATCATGCAGCTTTCATTAAGCCGTCGCTAATCGTTGTCTTTCAGCGTGCTAAAAGAACGACTAGCTTTATCAGGGATTCACAGCGGGATACAGCTGATACTATTGTTTCAGCTGTACCCCACTCCCTCATGACAGTCTGGGTAGGAAGAACAGAACGGTCCAGCTTTGTTCTTTATACCCCGTTCGGAGCGCTCGGCTGTATAACAGCCGGGTGCAGTGAGCAGAGAACAGCTGGATGCAGAAGACACGCGGGGACATCCCGCGTGTCTTCTGCATCCTCCGTTCAGAGCGCTCGGCTGTATAAGGTTTGAGCGATCATCTTGCGCTGTAAATGACAACGATTATCGCTCAAAAGACATCTTTTGAGCGATGATTGTTGTGTCTAAATGGGCCTTAAGACTCTTGCTTCATCAGGTTTTTGCATCCATGTGAACTTTCAATAAACAGATAAATATCTAAAGCAGATCATGCATAGATATGGATTATGATGGACAACAAACAGTAATTAATATGTATTACCTTGCACTATATTCTAATAGTGAAGCTAAACAAATGGAAACCTTACCTACAAGTATGAGAACTGGATTGAATAATCCAACTTTCAGGAGTTTCTTGGTTTGGGTAACAAAAGGATCATTAGGCTT